>NC_143230.1:1251000-1563750 GCF_030267445.1 Bombyx mandarina | reverse complement strand
GCGACCAAAATTCTTAAATGGT
Source organism: Bombyx mandarina (assembly GCF_030267445.1). Taxonomy (NCBI): domain Eukaryota; kingdom Metazoa; phylum Arthropoda; class Insecta; order Lepidoptera; family Bombycidae; genus Bombyx; species Bombyx mandarina. Next base: position 1,563,728 of record NC_143230.1, on the reverse strand, counting down.
TATATTGGTTCTGTCACTAACATGCCATCATCGGTCAATCTTAACTTCTCTTTGAAAATGAAACTAAAACAAACTCTTTGTACAATAGGCAATTAGATTAATAAATCTGACCAATTTACAAAAGACTAATTTTACATCTACCAATTTCATCATAACTTCAGAACAATTCAAGAATTTAACAACAATCTTAGGATTTTAAATTTTCAAATTCATCGTCAGTTAAGAATCTTCTTCTTTTTCTTCACCTTATCCCACTAGGTGGGGTCGGCATAGCAAAATTTTCTCTTCCATTCTATTCTATATCAGCCGCCATCTCAACACTCACTCCTCATATCGTCATTCACACGCTCTCTTTCCCCTCTACCTTGCACTACCATTTCCATACATCTCCTAGTTACATGTCGTCAGTTAGAATGTTTCTAGGAATATAATATATCATCAATATATTAATACGTGAAGCAAAAACTTTGTACCCCTTTTTACGAAAATTGCGCGGACGGAGGAGTACGAAATTTCTCACACTTATAGAGAATATAGAGAAGGAGTGCAGAAGTTAATATCTTTTTAAATTATGCATAAAAAATACATTTAATCAATAAAAAAAAAACATTACACACACTACCGTGTATTTGACACACACACGCATGCATACTATTTGTTTAATGTGAAACTTTTCTTATTGCATAAAGTCTGTGGTCAAATTGAGAATAGGTTAATATTGTTTGTCTTTAATATTAGTTATCTATAGCGTAGCCTTGGCGAAATCTTTGATTATAGAAGTCTATAATAGTGATGTTCAACTTTATAATTTCAATTAATTATCATGGAATTGTACTAGTAGAATTAAAAGTACATTTTAAACGCGCCAGCCCTGAAGATACGAGAGTTGGGACTTCGGTTGACGTCTTGACTTGTAACGTGTGTGTACAATGACGTTTGCAGCTTTCAACTGGAGCGCACACGTCGCGACCACACGGAGCACGTGCTTAGCGTATTCGTTGGCAGTTCTTGTAAAACTGTAGAATAGATATCGAGGGATGCAAGGCTGTTTGGTTGTCAGCGACATTCCGCCTTAACACGCGACATTTATTTTTGTAATTTAAGGTGCATTTTATTTAATACTAGCGACCCGCCCTCGCTTCGCTTCGGAAACATTAAATTTTATTATTGATAGGCGAGTCCCGCCATGTTGCGCGCGGTACGACAATAACTGCGGGTGACGCCGCGGGGCGAAGGTAGTCTAAAAAAATAGATTAGGAGATTAGCCGGAACAAACAGACAGACAAAATTTGGTGTATGTACCGTATATATATATTCATATGCATGTAGTAAAAAGCGGTTATTATTACAAACGACACTCTAATTCTATTTATATGTATAAATTAGCATCAACAGCTTTAATTGAATCTCAATTAAGCTTGCTCTAAATTTTAAACTTTAAATGGCTCTCCTGTAAAGCAGCAAAAATGACGCTTAAACCTAAATCCCTTGGCCTGTCGATATGATCGAAGTCTCAATGGAATTGTATAAAGAATGTCTCGTCCTTTAACAATCTTTATGACAATCCAGGTGGTGGCGCTTACGAACATGCTGTAGAATACCACCAATCTATACTAATGTATAAATCTACAGTGGTTTTTACGGATGTTACTACATAACCATGCATCCGATTCAAAACGTTCAATTACTACCTGTTCATAGGTTTAAGAAAACTGTCAAGGAACGTTTGTGCAACAAGGCATAATATAAAGATAAGGATTATTTACTAGATGGCACTACGTGGGAATGAGGCGTGCGTTCCTGGCCTTTTTATTTTTCATTATTATAATATATTTTTTATTGTATTTTTTGACTTGTTTTTTCGTTTATTGTAAATATTTTTACTTATTTAAAAAAGAATATATATTTGAGAAAAAACAAAAAAAAAGCCCACTGAGTTTGTTTCGCCGGTTCTTCTCAGGACTGTGGCTTTTTTTGGAACCGGTGGTAGAGTTAACATTGTTATTTATATTTTGACATTCAACAAGTGTGTTATACTGACATCTAACTTGAAATAAATGATTTTAAATTTAAAATTTTGAATTGATTTGAAACTTGGTATCCATATAGAAAATACATGTACTTAATGGATAGTCTAATATTTATATGAGTGTTGCACTCCCTAATGATAATAACAAATAAATAATAATGTTAATTTTAAATGTCCAGAGAAGCGGGCGAGTACGGCCAGCAGAATCTATAGTTAAATCTTTCAACAAACAAAATACCGCTAAGTGTTTAAAATGTTTATCAGTAGCTACAGCCATTTGATGTTGTCATATAACGAACAGAAATGACTTTTACTACTGTCAAACAGACGTCTTCCGTAAATTAGATTTATGTCTCTGAATAAACACTTTGAATAAGCGCACATAAAATTTTCTACGAGCTTTTGATTGGTATGAGCTCTGCGTGTATTACGATATTCGGTTTGTGATTGAATGAAGGAGATTTTCACGTTAATATAATTTAGTGTGGAATATTTTGGCTTCGTATTTAAAGACGCAAGTTGATTGCATTGAGATTTCGAAAGTATAAAGATGGATGTCGAAATTTTGCTGTCACCATTGGACGAAGAAATACATAAATTTGATGGAAAATGCATCAAAAAATTATTATTACATTTCACACAATTCAGAGGCTACGTTTTCTCTTCGTTTAAAAAAAAAAAAATGCATATTATTAGTGTACAATAATAAAGTATTTGGTATTTTTGCGTTTATTATAATATTATATTACATACTAACGATTGACCATTCGTGACTGTGAAAAATATAAAAATAACGTCGTAAATAATACTGTTACGCCGGTAAGAGTAACGCCATCTATCGCCGAATAGTCGAACGAGTGTCGAAGATCTAGTAGCACCTAGAACGCTCGAAAAGTACAACGCCATCTATTGTCAGATAGCGAAAACATAATACTAGAGATGTGTGGAATATTCTCGATATCTCTAGAGATGTGGTATCGACTATAAAAGCGTTGCAGGGACGGCACGCAGTCAGCTAGTAATCGAAACTACTCGAAGCGAAACAGCGAACGGATCACCTGAAGCGAAGCGAAAGAAGCGAATTGAGAATTTTAAAGTGCAGTGAAGTGTCTTAAGTGTTCTAAGTGTCGAATACGGTTTTTGGTTGTACTTTGGTGGAATTTTATTTATCCCGAACCCCTATATAATGAAATGAATAAAGGCGTGATTGAGTGACGATGGCGATGATTCACCAGTGCTTCTTCTCTCCCTTTAGAACAACATTAGTCTTGATATTGATTTTTTTTGTTTGTTTTTGTTACAGAGCAACGGCAATAATTACATGGCCGGCGAGCCATGCCGCAAACGAAAGCTACCGGCGCGGCCGAACCACATACTGCTCTACACCATCATCAATCCAGCATATCCCATCACTGTGGTGAGTTGAATTTAAATAATACGAGTCCTAATATTGTGTTGTGCACGTCCTGATTATACTCGATTTTAAATCGTCGTGGCCTAAAGGATAAGACCGGTCCGGTGCATTCGTATCTAGCGATGCACCGGTGATCGAATCCCGCAGGCGGGTACCAATTTTGATGGATCAATTTTAAGGAATAACATCGTGTAATAAAAATCAAACCCGCAAAAATTGTAATTTGCGTAATTACTGGTGGTAAGACCGCACGGGTAGGTATCACCACCCTGCCTATTTCTGCCGTGAAGCAGTAATGAGTTTCGGTTTGAAGGGTGGGGCAGGCGTTGTAACTATACTTGAGAACTTAGAACTTATTCAAGGTGGGCGGCGGCATTTACGTTGTATGTTGTATCTATGAGCTCCAGTAACCACGTAACACCAGGTGGGCTGTGAGCTCGTCCACCCACTTAAGCAATTTAAAAAAAAAGCTCGTAAAGCTGTGTCACGATTGGACTATTTCTCTTGCGTCAAACAGATAGACAAACACAGACTTCATGATTTGCCAAACGCGCTTAACGGGATTAATTCAACCTCTTTGAATTCTCTTAAAGATATTTCATGGTCAGGATACAGATTATCGTTAATCTCTTGTTTGTGTTTCTGTGAACGTGGAAAGCTTTGTATGTCCAAAAGGAAGGCGTTTGTGAATGCTAAATTTGAATACGAAGCGGAATGAAAATTATTAATAGCTTAAAAAAACAAAAAAATACGCTTTTATAGAAAATTCAACTAATAGATTCCACAAATAGAAAATAAATCTTAATAAATTTGAATTAAAAATAGTGTAAGAAAAATTGATTTTATTGTAAAAAAGCGTGGGGTGCTTTAATAATTTTATATATTGAAATTAAATAATTTTTATTGAATTGTCATCGGTCCTTAATAAGTATACCAAATTTCGAGTTAATCCGACGTTTTGAAGGGGGTCAAAATCATGTTCAAAGATTCCGTTACATACTAACATACATACATACGTCTGAAGCTAATAAAAGCGTATTAAAAAAAGAAAACTTTTAACTGTCACAACATCGAAACTCGTCCGTTCGTCAAACAGAGCTTAAAGTCTTTCCCGGTATCGACTCAACAATCAGAAAGCGATTCGCTCGTGCAATGACGCGTGTGGCGATTGCCTCTCGGCTTACGTGTTCAGGCAACAGGTTTCGAGTATCCACAGTCGAGACTTGACTTTATCCATACTAACTTTACTGATAAATTGTTGTTAAGTTTAATGTGCAGAGGGAGGAAAGGCTTGTGAATAAGGTAGCAGGCGGATATCTTTTGACGGTAGCGATAAATATAATCTACCCTCAATTCGGTGTTATGGTGTAGAACTTTTTTTTTTATTGCTTAGATGCGTGGACGAGCTCACAGCCCACCTGATGTTAAGGGTTACTGGAGCCCATAGACATCTACAACGTAAATGCGCGACCCATCTTGAGATATAAGTTCTAAGGTCTCATCAAACCGAGACGCATTAGTGCATTGCGGCAGAAATAGGCAGGGTAGTGGTACCTACCCGCGCGGACCCACACGCGCGGTCTTACTACCAGTAAAAACACCGTAAATACTTCTATCACTTTGGAGTCGCCGGAAAAGATGCCCGGTGTACTGGTGTCAAGTGATGCGATTAAGGCGCTTTTCAAATGCCATGGTCGGATACACATATTTCAATGAAAAAGCGTGAGATTTCTAGCAATTATTTTTAGTAGGGCATATTATAAGCCAGTTCGGATAGGTGCTAGTCTACTGCTTATCTCTGCTGTGAAGCACTCATGCATTCCGGTTTGTATTGTTGAAGCAGCCGTTATTCAATACAATGAAGACTTTGATCCCAAGTCTCGAGATGGGTGGTGATATTCACGTTATTATGAGCGATTTTTATTTTTTTATTGCCTTTGTAGGCAGACTGGCATACGGCCCACCTGATGGTGAGTGGTTACCGTCGCCCATGGACTTCAGCAATGCCAGGGGCAGAGCCAAGCCGCTGCCTACCGCTTAACTCTCCACAAGCCTCGTTTGAAGAAGGACATGTCATAGCGCTCGGGAAACACCGTGGAGGGGAGCTCATTCCATAGCCGGATGGTACGTGGCAAAAAAGATCTCTGGAAACGCACTGTGGATGACCGCAGTGGCTCCAGGTAGTATGGATGAACTCTACTCCGGTGGCGGGCGGTGCGATGGTAAAAACGAGATGCTGGTATCATCTCGAACAATTCCTCAGAGCACTCCCCATGGAACATACGGTATAAAATACAGAGGGAACCGAAGTCCAATACATACATAGACATATGAAGACATATGTGCTTTGGTACCCATTTTACACATAGTAGAACTCATTTACTCTTCTATAAAGTAATTCATCACTTATCTTCAGATATTTAGTTGAAATCGGTGGTACGGTGGGACAACAGTTATCCTGCCTTTGAAACTGGACCACACAATTGCTCGCAATAAAAACAGATACACATTCATAACAATTTGTCGCTATTTTTAGATAAGATTGACTTACCACACCCTAAACACTTCGAACTCTCATTGAAAATCAAACAGAAGCTAAAGTCGAAAAGATCAATCGTAAACCTTAAGGGCGGAAATCTCGACCGATTTCGCAGACAACGATAAAAACTGCGATTACAAATGCTATCGGAATTCTTGAAGGGTCTCGTCTAAGTTCCGATACCCCACAGTGCCTCGGAACGTCGAAGAACAACTGTACGATCCCAGAAACTTTACGAAATAGGCTTATAAAAGTCGCAAGTACCCTACGGAGTTTCTATTAAAAGTCATCGGATGTCTGAAGTCCTATAGTTCGGGAGCTCGTGTTGGATTCGGTTTGTATGTTCTTCTGACCCATGCCTTGCTGTTTGTTTACCTTGAACGATGTCGGTTTTGAGAAATTTAATTGTGAAAAAATAATATGCGTTAATTGGTTTTTGTAACTCATTTGATAACGAATTTAATATAATGTTATTTTAGGTGTTAGATGCTTCTTTTTTTATTACGTATAATTTGGAAAGACCAAATCTAGTAATTTTTTTTGTAAAGGTTTTAATACTGTTCATGTGCCGCTGGTATTCGAGGTATCTATGAATTTAATTTTGCTGTTACAACAATCAATTATTATACATATAATATTCATGGACCTAACTATGACAGCAAGTAGGCTTAATAAGTCAAAAAGGTCCAAAAGTCCGACGATAAACTGCGTTCGTAACAAACTCTTTTCAACCTACCGCAAATGTGCGAGGCGTTCTACCAGACGTACCTTATAAATGTTGAAACTTTTATCGTGCTCACCGAACTTACGTGGCGTCAAATTTACCGAAATACGTTAAACTTTGCCAATGCCAACTTGAAAATTGTATTTGCCGTCGTCTTGTACGTTGCATTTGTGCACACGTGGAATTTTGTTCGAAGACGGTTGCATCTGGAAGGTGCGGTCTTTTGAAGTTCTTTGATTGAACTTGTCTATGCTATCTCTATATACAAAAATGAATTGCTGTTCGTTAGCCTCGCTAAAACTCGAGAACGGCTGGACCGATTTGACTAATTTTGGTCTTGAATTATTTGTGGTAGTCCAGGGAAGGTTTAAAAGGTAGATAAATATGAAAATGCTCGGAATTAAATAAAATTAAAACAATTTTGTTTTTCCTTTGATGTGTCCCCTTGATGTGTCTTTTATTTATCGATTGAGGCACTACGAAGTCTCCCGGGTCAGCTAGTTTGCAATATATTTCTGCCTCTCCCAGTGAGATACTAGGCCACAGTTTTACCCTTAACTTTTCTCACTTTGCAATATAAAATTTATTAATATTCAAAATAACAAAAAGTCAAATCAAAATAATTTAACATAACTCAACCCACACAGTAGAACAGATCTTCCAACGCGCTTGAAGGAGGCACAGTCCCCAAGATACTGGCTACGTTGCCTCGTTGGACAGCCAGACTCACTCTCTGTGCAAAGTACCAGCCAACCTTAGCATCATGTGTAACCTCCTTCAAGCGTTTGGAGATTTCTGTTAAAAATTTCTTTGCTTCAGGGCCCCAAGGGCCCATCGTCTCAACCGCGAAAGGCAAAAAAGAATAAGAAGACCCCAAACCCGAATACTTCCGCTTTTTTGTAATTTCTGCTGAAGCTGCAGCTGAACCGGGGCGGGACGAAGTACCATCTAAATGACAGGGAGCTTTGCAATATATATTATCGCTTATCAAATTTGCGGCTAGACTTCGTGTTTGATAGAGGCACCACTGAATTCATTACGCCAATCGAACTCCATTACCACAAGTGCTACGTCTAATTTAATGTTTAATATATGCGCTTGTTAATTTCGGGCCCATTTTAGATGATGATAATGGACAGAGTAGTGTTCTCGTTGTCGTGGTCAGCCTTCGTTATGTTATAAGTGTGACTTTCGCTTTATGTCATACTAGCCGTACTCGTCCGCTTCGCTGGGCATTTAAATTAACATTATTATTTAATGTCATTATTATTACGGAGTCCAACACTCATATAAATATTAGCCTATCCATTAAGTACATGTATTTTCTACATGGATACCAAGTTTCAAGTCAACCGGATGCATGGTTCAGTAGTTATAACGGAACATCCGTAAAAACACTGTAGATTTATATATTACTATAGATTCATTTCATATTCAATTTCTGGTGTTGATAGAGTTTCATTAGGCCGGATGGCAGTGAACTAGTTAGCCTGTCTACGTTAACAAGAAAAGTTGTATTCGTATCTTAAACCTACGCACATAGATTAAGAAACTCACCAAAAAATTCCGGCCAAATTGGACCCATCTGCACTGTGAAGGACGATAGTTGGTAATGTTTTTTATTATTTAAGCTAAACGAGCTCACTGACAGACCTGAGGTCTGAATCTCAATTGTATAATGGTTGTACCATCCTTCAAACCCAAACGCATTACTGCTTCATCACAAAAATAGGCAAAGGGTGGTCGTGTCTACCCGCGAGGATCACAAGGCGCTCTTCCACCAGGGATAATGTTACCACACTGTAGTCTAGGTGGCTTAGCAGCTGGTCTGCTGATGTCGCAGAGTGAATTGAAGATGTTGGCCAGCTGGTATAGTTAGGTAGAATAACGAGTTTATAGTGGACAGTGTTTAAATTCAGAGGTTAGTTACGAACTTTTCTAAATAATGTATTGATTCTTTAGCAATCGGTTTCCAACGAACAAGAAATTAAAAGATTTGGGTAATACAAAGTGGCGATATGAGAAATAGATGGTTCTTATTGCAGTAGACGTACACTAGAGCTTCATGACCGATCTTTGTATTACCATGGTCGCTGCAGCCCGGGGACATCAAAACATAAATTTCGTCACCCACCTTACACATAATATGGTTATACATATGGTTTGAGCTCTCAGCGGCTGTCGCATCCTTGAAACTAGAACAATATTCATAGTCTGCCTGTCTGAGCCCACTATACGTTATACCATACACATATGTAATATACGCTTCCACCAAACAGGAAATAATACTAAGACTGCAGTAGTTTACTTAATTCTGTATTGATTTATTTGCAATTCCAATTTTACAAATATTTAGATGCGTGCTCACTACAAAGTACCCAGCCTTCCACGATTTTTGTTTGCTCGACTTCCCTCGTTTTACTTCGTTCACTGCCGTTTTTAATATGCCTCGACTCCACTACTGCCACTGCTCTCGCAGAGTGTTGCCACACGAAAATTCGAAAATTCTCTTAATTTTAAGATGGAAAACTTTATATTACAGTACAGGTAATATAAAGGTACAGGTTTTACAATAGGCCTTACACATACTATGTATATCACAATAGCAGCTATCTAAAAATCTGCACCCTTCCAATCCAATTACAAAAAAAGCATTAAAAAAATACCCATTTATCGTTTCTGAATTTATCACGTGTCTACTGCTACGGCTTACCTGACTTGTTAAGTATGATTTATTTTCCAGGCGTCGGTAAATAGTCACACACGGTGTGGATATATATATATATATATTGGCTTCGGAGTGTCCCCGTTCCTCTTAGAAATTGAGGGTAGATACTCAAATAGCAAAGAACGACACGTTTTATTATGCAGTGCGCTATCTTTCATTCGCTCGATGGCGATAAGAGATTTTTATTTTGTTGTTCATAGGCTAATCGTTTACTCGTGGTAAAGTCGTCGTGGCCTAAAGGATAAGACGTCCGGTGCATACGTATGTGTCGATGTTCGAATCCCGCCGGCAGGTGCCAATTTTCTCAATTAAATACGTACTTAACAAATGTTCACGATTGACTTCCACGGTGAAGGAATAACATCGTGTAATAAAAATAAAACCCGCAGAGTTATAATTTGCGTAATTAGTGGTGCTAGGACGTCTTGTGAGCAGCCGTTGTGCTGTCAAAAGTGAGACATTAGACCTCATGTCTCAAGGTAGGAGGGAGCATTTACGTTGTAGATGTCTATGAGTTCCGGTAACCACTTAACATCAGGTGGGCCGTGAGCTCGTCCACCCATCTAAGCAATAAAAAAAAAACAATACAGAATTAAGTAAGCTACTGCAGTCTTAGTAATATTTATATGAGTGTTGGACTCCTAAATAATAATGACAATAAATAATAATGTTAATTTTAAATGCGCAGCAAAGCGTTGAGTACTGCTTGTCTACTTACGTAATCACACGTTAAACATTCCAAAAGAAAAAAAACTTCAAGCACGCTCAGCCCGGATAATCCCAACAAATACGGAGTAAAGTTATGATCGATTAGTCCATCGTTATGATACATGACGCTTCAGCTTGCAAACTTTATCCGGAAAGTTCGCTCGTGACAAATTACCTATCGCTAAAACCGTACACAATGGGCAGGGTATTCGAATTGAACAATTCTAATGTTAATACCGATTTGTAATTATTAACGGTTATTAGTCTTTTAGTAACATTTGGTTTCTTCTCTGTCGTTTCCTCATTACTGAGGGTCGTGACCACCTTGGTCCAGTTTTTGCACCAGCTTCCTCCAATGCTGCTTGCATTCGGCCTGCTTAATGGCGCCCGGGACGCTGGTGTTTGTGGCCTCCTCGATAATGTCCGTCCACCTGGTTGGCAATCTTCCTCGACCTCTCTTTCCTTCCACGTGACCTACAACTGTTAATTTATGGTTGGGTTCTTCAATAAAATACTGATGATATATTAGGCATTTATTGCACACCTTGCTTAGCTGGCGGTAGGCGAACGACTGCCCTCGCAGGAGCGTCGCCCGACATCGCATATACATACACGTCATATTGCAATATGCAACATTGCATACTATCTACACTACAGTCTCTTTCTGTTACATTGCGTGTCGTATTTTTTTGAAGTGAAAACTTCTTTAGAATCGCTGTGATTTCAAACCGGATGCAACGGAAAAAACGACAGGTAAGAGACACAAATACAAAAGAATGAGACAGAAATATACATACTATTTACAGCGCCATCTGTGAGATTTTTTTAATACTAACGTGTGTATGAAAGCTCTTGTAGTGAATTTTAATTTAGGATTATAGGTGAAATTAAAATATCAATTCACAGAAAGCGCTACCTTACAATTATTTACTAATGACAAAATTTTAAGACGTTTAGGATAATTGTATTTTAATTTTGGAAGGTTCACTTCTACCACGTGTGAATTGCACACATGTTTATTTTTTTCCTACCTATTCTAGTGACCTCGAGGAGTTATTCTAGGTTCACCTAACTAGTAGGTGAGCTCGCGGGGCTGAAACCTGACGTTGTTGCTAACACTGACCCTAGCAAGAGCCGTGCTTCGCAGAATCTACCACCGGATCGGAAACGCGACCCACTGAGAAGATCCGGCAAGAAACTCAGTGGACTGTTCGTCTGGGTTCGACGAGAACGATGACCGGGTTACTATGTATGGAGGTATTTTAGCCTACTGTATCACATTGGCTAGACAGGTTGGTACAGGGCTTAATTTCGGGTTTTCCTTCTCTTGCATTCACGTCTTGTGCATATTCCCATACGTTGGTTGCAGCAACGAATCGGCCATACTGGACATCTGTTGGAGAAGCCTATCTTCAGCAGTGGACAGTAGATAGGCTTTATTTTTATTGCTTAGATGTGTGGACGAGCTCACAGCCCACCTAGTGTTAAGTGGTTACTGGAGCCCATAGACATCTACAACGTAAATGCGCCACGCACCTTGAGATATAAGTTCTAAGGTCTCAGTATAGTTACAACGGCTGCCCTACCCTTCAAACCGAAATGCATTACTGCTTCACGGCAGAAATAGGTAGGGCGGTGGTACCTACCCGCGCGGACTCACAAAATGTTCTACCACCAGTAAAAAGATTGCTCGGATGATGATGATGATGATTAGTCTCTTTTGGATGCACCGTATACTTTAGTTTCGGATTCGGTCAAGGTCCCACGCTTGTTCTCTGTAAGACGCAAAGTAAATTCGCATCTAACAAGAGGCAACTTTGCTTCGTTTCTGATATTTCATTTCCGGAACGTTACAGAGAACGTTTTTGTTATGAATATGATATGAGATTGAGGAGGGGGTCGGGAGGGAGGGCGGTCCCACTTGGCGTTCGGTTTCCTCGTCCGGAAAACAGTTCGAGTACAGGTGTTTTGTGCGAACTCATTGTTGCTTCGCGAGGATGTGAATCAATGCGGTTCCTTCGCTGTATTTTTTTTTCTTTCAAAAGTACGGTAGTTTGTTTTTGTTTCATCGTTCGTGTGATGTCAAATAGTTGTCTGCTTTGAGACATTACTCAAGATCCCGATTGGTATCACGGCTATCCTACTCGTCAAAGCTGTCGATGTGACCGCAGTAAAGAGTGATAAATGAAAAGTGTGCAAATCGTAAAATAACATTTGAGGTTTTTAATAATTAAAGTTTTATAATATCTTGTAGTCGATGGAAATGTGAAGTGAACCCATTTCTTCTCGCCTTATGTTTACCAGAGCCGCGATCCACAATCGGAAATGAAAGTATCTTAAAGGACCCTTCAAATAATTATGCAGTCAGTGAATGTTTCGCGACAGAAATAACTAGAATGGTGGTGTCGATTCGTGTGGGATTACAGCCTTCGCCCTATGTATCTTCTTGTGCTTGTCATTATCTATGTCCTCATGTTGCATAAGCTTACTTTGATGTTGCTATGACAGAACGCTAAGACACCTACAGTACCACAAAAACTGTATGAAGTTTCAATACAATTGTTTTTTTTTTTTGTATAAAGGACAAACGTACAAAACAATATAATTTCCATATAAACTTTCCACCGTGTATTCGTGTATTTTTACCTTTTACTGGTAAAAATTTCGAAAACAAAAACCAATATACATACATTTTACTATTCTAACAAAAATCGGGCGTATGAAATTTCGTATTTCCATGAAAATTTCGGAGTTCCAATGAATAATCTTTGATCCAAGTATTCATTGAAGAATCTTTCCTTATTTTTAACTACTTTTAGTATGATATTTTCAACCATCGTTTATTAGTTTATAACATTAAAGTCATTGGCTGAAGTTTGAAGAGGCCTCGGCTCTGCGTTGATGATTTTTGAAATTTTTTATTGCTTAGATGTGTTGACGAGCTTACAGCCCACCTGTTGTTAAGTAGTTACTGGAGCCCATAAATGCGCCACCCACCTTGAGATATAAGTTCTAAGGTCTCAGTATAGTTACAACGGCTGCCCCGCCCTTCTAACCGAAACGCATTACTGCTTCATGGCAGAAATAGGCAGGGTGGTGGTACCTACCCGCGCGGACTCACAAGAGGTCCTATCACCAGTAATTACGCCAATTATAATTTTGCGAGTTCGATTTTTATTACACGATGTTATTTCTTCACCGTGGAAGTCAATCGTGAACATTTGTTCAGTACGTATTTCATTAGTAAAATTGGTACCCGCCTGCGAGATTCCAACCCCGGTGCATCGCTCAACACGAATGCACCGGACGTATTTAACCTTTGGGCCACGACGACTTCAAGTTACTTAGTTTTGATTATATCTATAAATGCTGAATATAGAAGAAGGTACTATATATTTCCAATAATTTCTTACAAGTCGGTCACTTCGTTTTCTAAAACAACAACTAAAGTTATGAAACACATTAAAACTTTACAAATCATGAACAAAAGGCATTTTGAACGAAGCTAGCTGTATAACAAATCAAATGAAAGCTCGCAAGTTTCCCGGCACACAATAAAAGTTCGACCAGCGAGTTCCACTGGCGAGACTTTTCTCACAGCAGACTGGTACAGATTCCGAGATTTACAAGAACTATTTCATACTTCAACTTGATGGGTGGATTTCTATTGGAATTGGAATTCAGATGAATGCTTGGTGTTAAATGGCGTATCAGATAATGCTGAACAAGGGTTTGCCTGTTTTTAGTTAGGTCTCTCAATGCCTGCTAATAATTAACGCTACAAGCCCACATGACTTTTTTATTTTTTTCCTACCTAGCTGAGAACCTTGAGGGGCTATTAATTATTATTTGAGCCCCGTGAGCTAACTAGTAGCTCACGGGGCTCAAACCTGACGACGGTGCTAACACGAACCCTAGCAAGAGTCGTGCTTCGCAGAATCTACCACCGGATCGGAAACGCGACCCACTGAGAAGATCCGGCGAGAAACTCAGTGGGCTGTGCCTGAGGGTTAATTTAGTCGTACCCACATGACTCTGTTGCTCCTTTAATAACAGGAGGCTTGATGGCAGAATTAGGCAGAATGCCGATACAGTAATTAATTTTTTCTGCCTACCTATTCGCTGGTAGCCTGTGGGGCTATTGCAGCTACGCCCGGACCGGTGGATGAGCTCACGGGCTTAGCCTGAGAGAATTTGCTAACACTAGCCCTAGCAAGAGCAGTGCTTTGCAGAACCTAACGCCGGCTCGTAATCGCGACCCACTGAGAAGATCCGGCGTGAAACTCAGTGGGCTATTTATTACTTCTAATTATGAAACTACACCTTTCGGCCAATCATCAATCATCGTAGGTTAAGAACTAATTGGACATTCTCAGTCCACCTGGCTAACATCGTTTCAACAAAACGCATTCTAAATTAGCCAAACATTTGAAAGATTTTTACTCGGTCTGGTGGAAATGAAGGCAAAACTAAACACATCGTCTTTTAGCATTAAAATTGTAAAATTTCCAAAAATATTCCAAATTGAGTGAATATGCGTAAACATTTGGTATCGCCAGTATTTTTCTCATAAATACTGTCAAAAGAGCGTAGTTTAGTTTTAGTTTTCTTTTAGTTTACTACTATTTGACTACTATTAACAAAATTAATAATAATAACACAATTTTATCTTAATTTAAAAGACAGATATGTAACCGGTAAAAATTAAAAAATTAAAGTTGTAAAGATGATTAATTTTAAAAATATCACATGTTAAACCTTTAAAAAACTCTCCTGTAAAATTAGTAAGTTTTGAGATTATACAGTTTTAATGCGAGAAGACGATATATAAACGATTAGGTTTTATGATATGCATTCCTGTTCCTTGTCTAGCAAGTTGTCTCAACTACAGCGTTAAATTTTCTAACTAAATTGTTGGTTGAAATTGGCCACGTGGTTTGAATACTAGACACTTAGATTAACCAGTAAATTGCTCTAAACTCAAAACAAACAGCATTGAATTTGTATTAAATCAATTCATTTCAACAATATAGTGTTGTAATGCTCGCACAATATGAATGAGTTAATGAATTAATGAACAAACGATTTGTTTGAATGAGCGGTTTGAGTGGTTGTCGTGCATTGTTTGCGAATGTAGCGCGGTCGCATATACAGATGAGACCTGTTGTGACCGGTTGCGATGCGTTTTGTTCGGTTTTGCGTGTTATATCTTATGGTCATAAGAATAAAGGCTATATTTTCAGTGAGAATTAGTTTCAATAAGATTTCCATTAACTATTTCATCGGCTCCTTATGAACGAGGCTCTAAGTAACTGAAAATTTTATGCCTATGAAATTTTTGTTTACAAATGCGAAAGAAAAAGACCCGTTTTTTTCGGGTCGGCGTTGGGTATATGGAACTGAACAGTCTGTAAGATGTTGGCAGCGGACCGCGGGCCCAAGGATGGTATTTTGACCCCTCGACCTCTTCCCCCTCTACCTTGCACTACCATTTCCATACATCTCCTAGTCACATGCATCTTCTTTCTACGCATCACATGTCCATACTACGCTAAACGTCCGGTCTTTAATTTGTTAATTATCGGGGCTACTTTCACACTTCCTCTGATATACTCATTCCATTGCCATTGAATCCCTTGTGTGTTGAAGATGAAACATTGAACTTTTGCTTAACGATGTTTAATAATAGCAGTGAGCAGTCACTCGACTGTGCCCCTTGTATTGCTAACGTCAATGACCGACGCCGATCAACTCACCATAAAGTGAGCTGTCTGTCTACAAGGGCAACAAAAAAAAGCTAATAATACATTAGCTATAAGAACGGATGGCCGTTGGGGCCAGAAAGTTCTTGAAGGCCACCGTCTACCGGAAGACGTGGCGTGGGTAGGCCTCGCACAAGATGCACCGACGATCTGTTGAGGTTCGCGGGGATCCGCTGGATGCAGACAGCGCAGGACTATCAAGAGGAAGATCGTTGTGGCGAGGCTTGGTGGAGACCTATGTCCAGCTTTTTTTTCTTTTCCTACCTAAGCTGAGAGCCTTGAGAGGCTATTTCAGCGTAACCTTAACTAGTAGGTGAGCTCGCGGGGCTCAAACCTGACGACGCTGCTAACACGAACCCTAGCAAGAGCCGTGCTTCGCAAAATCTACCTCTGGATCGGGAAAGCGACCCACTGAGAAGATCCTGCGAGAAACACAGTGGGCTGTGTCTGAGGGTTAATTTACTCGTCGAGCCCTTCGTCGCAAGCGACGGGTTCGACGAGAACGATGACCGGATGTCCAGCAGTGGACGTCTGTGGGCTAATGAGAAGAAGAAGATGTAATGTATCAGTGATTCGAAATACAAACAATGAAATGAAAGTAGGAAAATTTTGCTTTTACAATCTAAATCGATAAATAAATAAATACCTTTGCCCTTCATAAACGCGATTCAAGTGATATATTTTTATCCTTACGAATACTCGTTTATCTTGTAAACAAACTCTCCTTTCCGAGTTATTGGTTGTTGGTATTTACCGTGGTTTTTTTTTTCAGTTTCTCCCTCATCTCGTCGTCTCGTTTCTCGCGGAAAATTTATTAACGCGACCTGAGAAATCTTATTTTGTGGATGTTTATTTTTGTTGTTTTTCAAAATCACCACGCTAACTCGATTTAATTCTTTTCGATTATAATTTTTTTACAGTTCTGTATTATTTCGTAAATTATACAAAAGTTACTGGATTATACTCGTAATAAAAGAATCATTATTATTATGTATTAAATGGTTTTAATTTTTGGCTGCAATTTAAGATGGCAACTTTTTGATGCTTCAGTTAGACTCTTGCTAAAAAGAATAACTGAATATAGTAAGTTTTGAAATCGTCGTGGCCTAACGGATAAGACGTCCGGTGCATTCGTGTTGAAGCGATGCACCGGTATTCGAATCTCAGGCGAGTACCAATTTTTCTAATGAAATACGTACTCAACAAATGTTCACGATTGATTTCCACGGTGAAGGAATAACATCGTGTAATAAAAATGAAACCCGCAAAATTATAAATTGCGTAATTACTGGTGGTAGGACCTCTTGTGAGTCCGCGCGGGTGGGTACCACTACCCTGCCTATTTCTGCCGTGAAGCAGTAATGCGTTTCGGTTTGAAGGGTGGGGCAGCCGTTTTAACTATACTTGAGAACTTAGAACTTATATCTCAGGGTGGGTGGCGCATTTACGTTGTGGATGTCTATGGGCTCCAGTAACCACTGAAGGCTAAGTGGGCTGTGAGCTCGTCCACCCAGCTAAGCAATATAAAAAAAAACTTTACCGCTTTTTGATTGATATACGTTTACATTTACCGGCCGCAGAAGTCGTGGCAGGCCCAAACTCCGATGGTTAGATGGCGTAGAGCACGACCTCAAAGTTATCGGTGTCAGGAACTGGAACGAGAAAGCCCTGAATAGAGCAGACTAAATACTGGACCAGACTAAAGCCCAGACTAAAAGCCCACCCTGGGCTGTAAGGACTAAGATGATGATGATTTACGTTGGCAAGCAATCTATCTTTCAGCCTACAGATGTTTACTACTGAACCAAGGCCCCAAGCCACAACGATGATTAATTGATGTAAGCCATCAATATTATTATTTTTTAGCTAAGCACAAAACGTTACCTAACTTGATTAATAAAAATGGGTTTTCGAACGCCCAAAAAATCTCTTAGAAAGCCAATAAATTCAATGTATGCACGTATAAGATCCCGCACACTCGCCGTAACTGCACATTAACTGTTTAAAACGATCGCGGTGTCCCCTTATATCGATAATTCGGGTAAACATTACGCCGACCTAAAGACGTTTGAAGGGATAACTGCCATATTAAGATAAGATGGTATACGCTCCTAGAACACGCACTAGTGAACTCCGAAGATGTTCTAAACGCAGCCCTTAATGTTTACATCGATATCGTAATGTATTAGGGATGCTCTCTGAATATATCGATGATTTTAATCCGATTTTAAGTGACGTGATCTTTAGAATAGTCGTTCTGAGACAGTTTAGGCTTCGAGTTTATCGGTTTGGCGACTTGACGGTTTCGTATTTAGTAGCATACTAATCCACTGAGTTTTTCGCAGGATCTCCTTAGTGGGTTGCGATTCCTATTCGGTGATATATTGTTTTTTTTATTTATTGCTTAGATGGATGGACGAGCTCACAGCCCACCTGGTGTTAAGTGGTTACTGGAGCCCATAGACATCTACAACGTAAATTCGCCACCCACCTTGAGATATACGAAGATCTCAGTATAGTTACAACGGCTGCCCTATCCTTCAGACCGAAACGCATTACTGCTTCACGGCAGAAATAGGCAGGGCAGTGGTACCTACCCGCGCGGATTCACAAGAAGTCCTACCACCAGTACTCACAAGAGGTCCTACCACCCGTAATTCATTAAATTTCTGATATCATCATAAAGTCATTCAATAGTTTACAGATGCAATACTTTTTTTTTGTTATCGATAAACGCTCTGAAAGCGTGTCGCTTCACTACGGTATGTTAAGATGGTGGCTTATCCTCGACGACGGACGTCCGGTTCCTGGGCGACGATCTAGTCGCTCTCTGGCGAACCTCGCAAACGAGCTCCAACTTCACCTAGACACGTAATTAAATATAGTATATTATGTATATAGGATGTATGTATGTAGGTGAAATCGCTATCTCCGTACTTTTAAGCGAAACAACATACGTAGTGATATTATTTTGAATGATAACTGCCCGTAGGATCATCACGCACATACCATGAACAAAATGGAGTAATGTTTGGGCTGAACTTGTGTTTCAAAGCATGGATGTTAGAATTTATGTTGTTTACCTGGGGCTCAGGTAATTATTTAACACCAGGTAGAATCGTTTTCCAATCTAAGTCAAAAAAAAAACTGCGTTGACCAATTAATTATAAGCTTTTACAAACAAAATAAATAACTATTGTTTTGATATCTTAGCTAAACACATTGTCGATAGTAAACGGATGTTGTTGAACTCCAATAAGGTTGCTTAGTTAACTAAGTCTTTGAGCCGTTCAACTCAAACACGGTATTCAGAGTAATAAAACTATTGTTGCGCACGTTGTGAAGTCTGTTAAATTAACTTCATAAGAGAATCCGTACGATCGTCGGTAGTTGTAGTACCGACTTACTTGGAAACGTTTATATAGTTTGTATCATCAATTTGGCACGGATTTGGTATGGTAATTGCGTGCATTTGAAATGGAGAATGAGTCGGTTCATCTTCTTCTTCATCGCTTTCTATATTAATGAAGGTCGTGTCCTTGAAACTTGACCGTGGTCTGTCTCGTTTCGAGCTGTTTCCTTCTCGTCAGGTCCTTAGCTTGTCGCAGGGCGGTCGCGTCTGGAATCCCAGTAAGGATGGTTATTTGGTCATTTAAAGAACGTCAATTTATATGGTGCACTAAGAAAGTTTAGCAGTATTTGGTCTGGTCGGTCAAACGGATTCTCTTGTTCGTTTTTTAGTTATGATGGCTCATCTATTGTCAAGGGGTTACTGGAGCCTATGGGTACCACAATGCTAATCGCATTGCCTGACTTCTTATCGATTTTCTTAGTTATACTTATTATAGTCTGCGACTGTTTGGTTAGACTAGTGTTCTTGTGTCTAATCAATGACATCTTACGATGTGAATTCATTTTGTGTATCACATTTTCTCTTTTGCGTTGCTTATTGACATTTTGATATTTCCAAAGTTATTTTTGTTAATAGAGTGAAGGCTAGCCAATAGCTTTTCAATAAATGAACTAACAGAACTATGAACAGAGAACGAACTAACAGTACCCTGAGGTTCGGCAGTTTGTTTGAATTGGCTTTTCATTTTCACGATAAGAGGATTTCTAGGTAAAAGTTAGGTGTTTTTTTTTGTTATTTCAATGGCTCCGCACAGCAAAGGTGGAATTAATTTGTTTTCCTTATCGAGTATTTGGCACTAGTGTCCAGAGGGTGTTGTCGATCAAAGACAGTCTTCTACGGGTTTTTTCAAATGATCTCAACACGTAATGAAAACTGTATTGTGGTGTCATGTAATTTGTAATAATATAGGAGTACTAGCTGTACCCGTCCGCTTCGCTGGGCATTTAAATTTAGCATTAATATTTCTCACCCCACAAAGATTCTCATCATTAACGCCCCCGCAACTGATGTAGGGAGTCCAACACTCATATAAATATTAGCCTATCCATTAAGTACATGTATCTTCTACGTGGATACCAAGTTTCAAGTCGATCGGATGCACGGCTCAGTAGCTATAACGGAACATCCGTAAAAACCACTGTAGATTTATATATTAGTATAGATTAAACCAACACTGAATTGTGACATTGAAGTGGCAGTGGGTAGGACACATTGCTCGTAGATCGGATGGCCGTTGGGGCCAGTAAGTTCTTGAGTGGTGACCGCGTACTGGAAGACGTAGCGTGGGTAGGCCTCCCATAAGATGGGCCGACGATCTATTGAGGTTCGCGGGGATCCGCTGAATTCAGGCAGCGCAGGACCGGTCTTTGTGGCGAGGCTTGGAGGAGGCCTATGTCCAATAGTGGACGTCTATGGGCTGATAAGAAGAAACCAACACCTGGACAAGACAGTTGTTTTCATTCGAACTAGAAACTCACTTCGTGGCGACCCTGCCTTGTTTGGATCAAGCAACGCGACGCCTCAAGTTTCGACTTTAAAACTAGTGCAGTGGACTTTACGTTCAAAAATGATACAATCAAAAAGAAAGTTACGTAAAAAATTGCAGGATCTGCCCATTAGGTCTCGTTAACGTTTGAATTAAAATTAAATAATATAATAATAATTTATTTATTAACCTTGAAAACATTTATACACATTACAGCTTGCTAAAAACTCTCCACATTAGGCACTGCCTGTCTCGTGGAGAGTTTTTTACAGGAGTATCTTAAAACTAGTGATAACGGTGATGAAGAGTAAAACAAAATGGTTAAGTGAATATAATTTAAGTATATGTCGGCGGCAGCGCCAGGAATGGCTGAGCGGTAGTTTCCGTCATCACTCGTATTTGGTTGAACTCAGTTTATAAAAAGTCAATAAAATCTTTTGAATAATAATTATTGAAACTCAACACACACAACTTTCACAATGACAGGATGAACCGACAGTTTCGTTTCACATACCGACAGACCGACTGACTGACTGACTGCCAGAGACTCACTGACTGAGACGGACCGTCCGATACGGACTGAATGACTGTCTGACACGGAATGCCCCGACTCTGTCCACGTACCGCCATTTTATACTGTGGCATTACGGAGTCTACCCTACATTTTGTGATATTTATTAAATTATATATAGATATTAGATATTAAAACAACATTTCATCATTTAAAATAATAGTCAAAACAACGACTTAATATTACTAAAAGTCGTTAACCACGACATATATATTATATAAAAAAGAAACAGGTGTAATAATTTTTACTATGCATGCTTAGAGTTACTTAATGCGTTTCAGAAAGTCCTCCGAAAAAGAGTAGGACCAATTAAGCAGTTCTTTTGTTAAACAAACGCAACTTTCAGGAATTAAGTATTCCAGCGCCAGTGGCGTCAACTCGGCTGCTCGTTAAAATCTATTACGCGTAAAAAAGGAAAGGGAGGGTAGGGTGAAAAAAAAGTTTCTTTTTTTTTTTGGTCGAATAACTTTCATTGTGATTTGCAGTGTTGAATGAAGGTATTTCCGTTTTGGCTTTTTCCGGTTTGTTTCTCGAATTAGCGGTCGCTTGATAAGATTGTTTTCTGTTGAATAGGTTGGTGTTAGAGAAAACTGTTTGATGGGTGATGTTGGTTGGATGGAACGTTTTATTTTAATTTTTTTATTGCTTATATGGGTGAACGAGCTCACAGCCCACCTGGTGTTAAGTGGTTACTGGAGCCCATAAACATCTAGAACGTAAATGCGCCACCCACCTTGAGATGTAAGTTCTAAGGTCTCAGTATAGTTACAAAGGCTGCCCCGCCCTTCAAACCGGAACGCATTACTGCTTCACGGCAGAAATAAGCAGGGTGGTGGTATCTACCCGTGCAGACTCACAAAAGGTCCTACCGCCTTAATAAATTGTTGAATAGGTTGTTGTTAAAGAAAACTGTTTGATGGTTGGATGTTAGTTGGAAGGAATGTTTGTTCGCGGGTTAATGTGGAGGGGAGTTAGTGTAGTCTTCAAAAGTACTGTGGCGCTTTATCTGCTCTTTTATGTGTAGTTTTTTATTTTGCGTTGACACGCACGAAAACGTCGCTTGAGATCACGTACGATACGCAAGTTAGCAAGTCGTTGGCTGTAACCGAAAAATAAAACACGAGTAAATTCTCTAAGGACTGACGAAATCACGGCCCAATTGTAATTAAGTGGATTTGGCTCTGATAACACTATAGGACGATTCGTTCACAGTACTTTTCGATTTATCTTTTTTATCTACGTAAATAAATTAGTGTTTATAAAGTTAACAACTAATGCACTTATCATTAGTCGTGGAGATGAAGACTTTGAATACAGTAGATTGGGGGAATAGGGACTAGAGGTAGAATAGGGACAAATCTGGGAAGTTAGAATACTTTTTTTGAGTTGATAGATTTAACTTTGTTGATCTGAAAATGACTTTTATTTAGTGTTTAAGAATATCAAATAGTTTAATTTAGTCATTAAAGTTTTGAACTCATTAAAGACATTATAAAGTTTAATTACTTAAAGTTAGGTACCTACCTAACATCTAAATAGTGCCAGCCCTATCGAAAAACTCTATTGTCCCCTTAAGTCACCTGATCCACCAACGTCTGGGTGAATAGGGACAAGTTAGTTTTGGTAACTTTTTATGATTATTCTTTAATAAACTATATCTTAATGCATTATAAATGAAAATTTAAACTACCGGAACTATCACGATCTCCGTTTTATTACTATTACTACAAAAAAAAACGATAAATATCAATTTTGAACTTAAAAACTGTCCCGATTCCCTCCATTTTACGGTACTCTACATCTGTTTATGTGACATCTTTACTGTCAATCTCAAATGTATCATTTTTACCTATTACATGCTAACAACTATGAAAACAATGGGAATAATAGCCCCGTACCTTCTTTACGGATCGCGTATCCCATGACGCATTTGCTCGAAAGGGCTTGTTATCCGCCGTTGCCATGGTGACCGAGAAAAATGACGTCGCAATAGACGCCGCCGGGATCGAATTCGGTTCTACTTACAAGAATAATGTTTACACCCTTCTAATCCGCCCTAATAATTTCAATACTTATTGATAAGCAAACATATATATATAAAACAATCTTTGTCTGTTTGTTTACTTGTAATTGGATGCATTTGTAAAAGGTTTTTCACATGGCCCACCTAGTGTTAAGTGGTTACTGGAGCCCATAGACATCTACAACCTAAATGCGATTTAAGTTTTAAGGTCTCAGTTACAACGGCTGCTCCACCCTTCAAACCGAAACGCATTACCGCTTCACGGCAGATATAGGCAGAGTGGTGGTACCTACCCGTGCGGACTCACATGACGTCCTATCGCCAGTAAAGTATTATTAATAAAATATTAATGTTTTGATAGCTGTTTCTTGCGTTCTTGAAGCTTCAGAGATGTTTTTTCACTATCATACTATGACAGGTGACATTTGAGTATACTTTAAGTGAGTGCTTAAATCCATCGATCGATGTAAGAATAATTTTGACGTGACGAAATCAGGTTTTTTGTTTTCGTTATTCAAACAATCTCAAATCTCTTCTACGTTAATGAAATGCTATATTGGAATTCGCAATGAGCAATGCTCTCTAAATAGATGAATTATTCAGAAGTGTTGCATAACTTCTGTAATAGTGTTTGTTAATGTTAACGTTTAGTTTGGAAGTTACAGGGCAGAGAGCTATCGAGACAAACTGTAGTTGTAAACGGAAAGATGCAGTAGATACCACTGTGCTTGGTGCGAGTTTTTTAATCCCCTACGTTTGACGCTAGAGGCGCTGTTCCAACTCCATACAAATTTGAGTTAACTTTTACGCTATCGAGAACGTTAAAAAACTCGCACTTAGCACATTGGCGATAAATATTGTCGCATCGACTTGTGGAAAAATCTGTTTCTGTCAGACATTTCATAAAAATTCTCTGAATAAAGATTAACACGACACACAATCTCTTCATTTCACTCTACTTAGATACCTCTACCCACATGTAACATTGATCTGGAAGATCCAATAAAACTGGAGTCACGCATGCGGAGGGTGTGTTGGTATTGTTATCCGCCGTTGCTATGACGACGGCTTGTCGTATAGGTGAAGAAGGGGTTTGACGAAGTTTTGAAGATGATTTTACGAAGTTGATTTGTGTTGATTTTTTTAAATGTTTAGAACACCGGTAGCTTAGTTACATTGTAATTAGCTTTTTGCAATGCGGCATATCCTAATAACCGCACCCACAGAAGTGAAGCCAAAAAACTAAATTTGGTTGACCAGTAGCGTTTTTTTTTTATTTATTGCTTAGATGGGTGGACGAGCTCACAGCCCACCTGGTGTTAAGTGGTTACTGGAGCCCATATACATCTACAACGCCAATGCTCTAGCCACCTTGAGATATAAGTTCTAAGGTCTCAGTATAGTTACAACGGCTGTCCCACCCTTCAAACCGAAACGCATTACTGCTTAACGGCAGAAATAGGCAGGGCGGTGGTACCTAATCGTGCAGACTCACAAGAGATCCTACCACCAGTAATTACGCAAATTATAATTTTGCGGGTTTGATTTTTATACACGATGTTTATACCTTCACCGTGGAAGTCAATCGTGAACATTTGTTAAGTACGTATTTCATTAGAAAAATTGCGTATGCCTTAGGCACTAAGTCTGCCACTAATCTTGTACAAAAAGTTATATCAATAGATAAATATGGACAAACACTGACTTTAAAAAGAATCTATCAATACACTTCTCGGTAAACGACTATAGATATTTCTCGCAATTTCTCCACCATATCCGTGTACCGGATAAGCGTTCCGCATCGAGTCCGGATTATCCGTTATTGTGTGTACTCATAGCTCGTGCTAGATGACCGAGTTATTATTATCTAGAATAAGGCCTTAATACGCCTCACTGTTTAGAATATTAACTTGAAGTTTGCTGTAATTTTATGCTGCTCTGCACTAAAGGACTTAAGTGTGTTTAAATTAGATCTTCATGTTTTTAATTAGTTGGATGCAACGTTATTATCTCAACCGCAAATTATAGGGTCGTATTTCGTACGACAACAATTCTAACGCAGAGTTATTGCTGGATTGTCATCTTTTGTTTAGTAAGTCTTGGATTTTAGGGTCTAGACCAGTGATTCTCAACCTTTTTTTGTTGCGGCACATATTTAACGATTTCAAAATTTGGCGGCACACAAAAAAAAAAAAGAAAAATTATTTACTTACTACAACACACTGCATAAATAGTTTATCAAAAAATTTTAATATACGAAATAAACTAAAATATAGTTTTTTTTTTGTGGATTTAAATATATATTCATGTTTAAAATTTTTTTGTCTTTTCAAATGATATACCTAATTTAATAATATTAACATTATTAAATATTCGCAAAATTTGGCGGCACACTTTTGAAATTTGGCGGCACAGTGGTTGAGAATCACTGGTCTAGACAAATAATTTCCCGCTACTCTGGCTCTCAGGACCTTTTGTGTCTTGTTCATAGCAATTTGTTACCCACTTTATCTGTGTAATTTTAATCTTAAATATTGAGGGTAGATTTTGTTGTAATGATCTTACCTGTAAGTACTGTTGTTCTGTTGTTCTGTTCGTCTTTCGAGCCACAAATGATTTTGTTACATTCTTGTTTGGAGTATAGTGTAAGGTTTATGATTATATAGAATCCTAGTATTTTTTACTAACAATATTTACTAACAATCACGCCACGGTAACTGGTCCCGTGATAAGTTCGTAAAGAACTTGTGTTACAGGTACCAGATAACGGAAATAAATGTAAGATTTTTATTATACACATACATATATTTAATATACATCCATAACCCTGGAATAGACATTTATATTTATCATACAAATATCTTCCCTTGGCGGGGTTCGAACCCGCGACCCCCTTGTGTAGTGACCATGTCACTTACCACTACACTAGACAGCCGTTAAATTAGTAAAAATAGTAGATATTAAGGATTATTAATAAAGTTTATATTTCAAAACATTTAAAATATTACTGTTGATTAGTTGCTCAATTGACTGCTTTTACAGTTACGTGACTAAGCCACGTGACCACTCAAGGGGGGGATAGCCGACTGAGACATTTTTAAAAGTGAATGCAGGCAGTCTCAGTCAGATTGAACTCAAACTACAGTATAGGAAGCACTTATTTATTCCACACGCACCTTAAAATCGTATACATTAATAATCAACTGGATTTTTTATCTCTGAACCTTTTAAAAATCTAGAATACAATTTTTTTATCATGACATTTATCTCTCAATCTGACGGCCTGTCTTTTTTTCTTAGGGATGTCTCCCGTTGCTAGTGCTGTGTGTGTAAAAATCATTCACCACAAAGGTTCGTCTGCCTTCATTGACTACGAACACTCAAATAGCCGATTCAAATATTCATCCTCAATATTGTCGTGGTTAGGTTTTCGTTAAAGAGAACCAGCCACACGCGAACCGCGAACGAGTACAACGCTCGATGAAAAATTTAGTATTCATGTCGAAGTAAATTACTTACCTATTTCGAACTACCCTCGTTTTGTACGTAAACTATGAATTTTGTATCGAGGCCTACACAGTGTCTCTGGGCTGTTGGACGAATCGATATGTGATGTGTTTCTTGTATTGGAAAGGTGCTTATTGATGTAGGAGGATCCTGTTAGGTTTGATTCAATAGGTTCGAATAGTATTGTAATTTTTTTTATGACTTAGTGCTTAGATGGGTGGACGAGCTCATAGTTCACCTACATCTACATCTACAACCCACCTTGAGATATAAGTTCTAAGGTCTCAGAAATAGGCAGGGCGGTGGTATCTACCCGTACAGACAAGAGGTCCTTCCACCAGTACAGGAATTTATGCAGTAATCTCGGTGCCTTGCTTCTCAGCTAAAACTTTGTATCTTAATTAAAAGTATATCAACAGCGTATATTTAACAAATATTTTATGAGCTTAAGATACTTAAAATGGGTATACTAATGTATTGGACTAGCGTTTATGGGCGCTAGTAACACTTTGGCAGCTTTTTTTTCTCTATCTATGCTGATAGCGTTGAGAGGCTATTTCAGCGTTACCCTAGCTTATAGGTGAGCTTTCGGGGCTCAAACCGGAGGTGTTGTTAAGACTGGCCCTAGCAAAAGAAGTGCTTCGCAGAATCTACCACCGGGTCCGAAACGCGACATACTGCGAAGATCCGGCGAGAAACTCAGTGGGCTGTGTCTATGGGTTAATTTACTCGCCGAGCCCTTCGTCCCAAGCGACGGGCTCGGTGAGGACGGTGACCGGTCTTTCTCATCAGTGAACTAATCAAGATACTACAGCGGGAGCCTCTGCTAAGTCGAAACCTGAGTGAAAACCTTCTTTGTGATTAGAAACCCAACAAGAAGAAAAAAACGAGACTAAAAATAGACTATCACATATGTCGCATCGCGAAAGCGCGCCAACTAGTGGATGTGAGACGAAACTAATCGTCAAACATCGGCTCTCTTCGGGTGGTGTGCTTCGGCAGAGACGAGGTGTCATCGCTCGAGTTGAATCGAAGCCACTGAAGTAGGAAACCTATGGAAATGAAACGTCAACAAAAAATTCGTGCCACTGTGACGTCATCTGGCCACAAAACATGGCGGTTTTAGCGCTGCCCAGAAGATTTTAATGTTAGTAGGTTTTATTGATAAACGTTC
This sequence comes from Bombyx mandarina, assembly GCF_030267445.1. Taxonomy (NCBI): domain Eukaryota; kingdom Metazoa; phylum Arthropoda; class Insecta; order Lepidoptera; family Bombycidae; genus Bombyx; species Bombyx mandarina. The sequence continues at coordinate 1,535,651 of NC_143230.1, read as the reverse complement.
TTGGCTTATTTTATTTTAAATATTGTTGAGTATGAATGTATTTGTAGAATTTATACTTTAATAGGAATTAAGTATATTGTTATGTGCAAAGATGATGTGATTTAGATATTATGTGAAATCTAAGACGAGTTCGTGCTTCAAATTTTCTAAGTAAACGATATGACGATTTTTAAAATTTGCTACACTGATTTTATAAAGTTGACGTTTGCCGCAAAACATAAAGATATGGCATAGTACAGTGCCATCAGCCCATTTCTAGCATGCTGAATGTTATCGTATTTTGAGTACGTGTTTTTCTTAGATTATTACAATCTATTTTAATTGTTTTGCTGACTCTAAAGTCCGTAACAGACTACCGCAGTGCACCTCAAGGAAGGTGCACCGCACCATTTGAATCACTCTCACTTGAGAGTGATTCAAATTTTAAACTTATCAAGGGACCGCCTGATAAAAAAAAACACCTACAGAACATTTATTCGTTAATGAAATTACAAACGTCGTTCCTTGTGACTTCTTCTCTAAAATCACTTAATTAATAAATATTTAACGAATTTACAATAGTGTTTTACTCACTGCGGAATAAAACTATTTTATTTAAATAGTTCCGAAGAGATTTTGTCGGTAGCCTTTTTCCCGAAATATCTAAACAGAATGTCTAAATATGTTTTGATGACATATTTTAAAGAGGTAATATGATTAGTGTCATGATGAATAGACTCCGATCGAAAAATGGTGTCCGATATTTCGGATTCAAATATATTATTAAGTGTATAATCTATGTTTTGGATGAAGGCTCCATAATGAATTTAAATATATATAGATAATAGTTTTGGGGGCATCGACTTTCTTGAGATCCTATAAAATACGTTTTAATTATTATTTTTGTATGTTTTAAGCATGATAAAATTAGAAATTTTATATAAGCAATCATATTAAATCGATATCAAAGTCAATAAATAATGTACAACCCAAAACAGACGGCCGAACTGACGTGATAATGACATTTGGCGCGCTAAACATGGCGGATTTTCGGCCTCATTAGACGGAGACGGAGACATTTACGTATATTCATGTTTCATTTTATGTACGCACTGAAATACTGTTATATTGTTTTCCTGCGAGTTAAAGTGCTGAGTAAGAACGAGATAAATATATGTTTATGTGTGTGCCTTCAAAATGGGTGCTATTTATATAAGCAATTGTACGTATAGAACAATATGTCGTGTCCCTACTATATAGGTCTATGATCGAAGCGCATTCGTTGCCTGACTTCGGAAGAGTGATAAAGTCTCGGAACTGTCATACTGTTTAAAAAAAAAAAGAAAATTCCTTCTATTGAATTGTTTTCTGATAGTCGATCGCATTATTTTGATACAGTCGATCGAGTGTCCGGTCGGCTGTAATTTGGTTGACTGTGAAGTGTGCTCCCGTGAAAAAATAACATTAATAGATCGTTAAACTAATTGAACGAATGTTAATGATAAGTAAAATACGACATTTAATTTGTCCGATATTTTACAACGTCCGCTCATTTTTTTTACGTGCGGCTGTAAAAATGGAGCCAACGATGTCATGATTATGTTGGGATTAAAAGAGATGATGAGACGTTTTGAAAGCTTCTTAAAGTGTTTCCTAAGAGTGATTTACTGTTGTTTTTTGGGAGAGTTTTCTTATAAGTCCCTTGTCATATGTTGTGCTTTTGTTAATTTAATGGTTATTGTACAACATCGCTTGTCCAGTGAATGTACTCTATTAGTATATAGATTGAAGAATGCTTGGAGTTTCGTGGACCGACTTTCGTACAAATGTCTCGATACCTCATGAACTCGGCATCAAGCAGCGTCTATTTGGTATAGTACAGTCTCGAATGGTGGATTTCTTCGGACACGTTTCGCGACGAGATGGCCGGTCCATGGAACGCCTCGTTGTACAGGGAAGCGTTGATGGTACAAGACCGCGCGGGAGGCCACCAATGCGGTGGACCGACCAAATTAAAACTGCAGTGGGAGGTCCCCTAAATGAGTGCAGTAGAATGGCCTCGAGCAGGGAGAGATGGCGCGACATCGTGAGACGCATCAAGTCTGCCCCTTGCAACACTACATGACGATCACGACCACTCTGTCAAGAGTGACACGATTGAGAAGAAAGTATATAGATTAAGAGCTTACTGAGCTCCTAAATACTCTTGATCATAAATACACATTGTAATTGCTGATTACATTTTTTTGACTGCCTAATGTTATCTAAAATGTAATTATATATTTAATTTGTGTCATTAATTCATGAAGAAAGTTACTGAAATTGTGTCATCCAAACTAACGTCATAGGTGTGTGCACGTAATTTAAATCTCATGTGTGTTGTTATGTTATTACAATGCAATTAATAATATGATTTGTCTTCAAAATTCTCTGCTAACTGATTTTCAGCACAAGTAAAAATTGGACTGATCAAGTGAAAATCCTTACCAAAAGTCGAAACTTTGCTAATTTTTATTAAATCTTACGAGCTTGCGTAGAGCAGAATTTTTCTTTTTTCTTTTTTTTCTTTCTTAAGTCGGTGGACGAGTATTCACAATCCACCTGGTGTTAAGTGGTTACTGAAGCCAATAGGCATCTACAACGTAAATGCCGCCTTCTACCTTGAGACATGAGTTCTAATGTCTCACTTTTGACAACACAACGGCTGCCCCGCCCTTCAAACCGAAACGCATTACTGCTTCACGGCAGAAATAGGCAGGGTGGTGGTAGCTACCAGTAATTACGCAAATTATAATTTTGCGGGTTTGATTTTTATTACACGATGTTATTCCTTCACCGTGGAAGTCAATCGTGTTAACATTTGTTGAGTACGTACCTATTTCATTAGGAAAGTTTTTAGCTAGTATTACCACTGCTGCACTGACTGGCAAATCTGCGTTTCCTGTTTTCAGGACGAATCTGAACACGGCTCAGTTACTTTTTTAATTAAGCAACATCGTTAATTGTGTTTTAAATAAAAATACAGGCGAGAACTCTGTCGAAAATGTGTTTAATTAAAGGGGTCGAATGAAATGGAATCTAGGAGACGAGAGAAAACCGCTTTCTTTACTGAGAACATCGCGAAATTGATGACAGCATTACGTGTTGCGAGAGGTCGTGGGAGCGTTTTGATTTGACCTAGAAAAGTTTAAGTTAAATTTAGATTTTACTAGCCGTACTCGTCCGCTTCGCTGGGCATTTAATATTATCATTATTATTTATTGTCATTATTACTAGGAAGTCCAACACTCATATAAATATTGGCCTAGTGCATAAGTACATGCATTTTCGACATGGATACCAGGTTTCAAGTCAATCGGATGCATGGTTTAGTAGTTATAACGGAACATCCGTAAAAAACGACTGTAGATTTATATATTAGTATACATTATCTTAGTAATAATGGCCAGTTTGGACAACGGCTTGTACCACAGTCGCATTAAAGCCCCTCCACTAATATGCGAAAATGGTCTCGAACAAAATTGCGCATTTAAAAAAAAAGGGCATTGAATCCACAAGTGACGTATAAAGCTTCGCATCCGAGTCAGGCTCTCAACAATCTTCTACCAGAAGACCTTCGGTTACTTCGGTCACAAGGCCCGCCGACAGCCGGATAACTTGGACAAAGTAATTGTGACAGGAAGGTGGAAGAAAAGAGACCCCGTGGCCGATCAAAGAGACCCCGTCGCCGATCACCTAGCCGCTGGTGTGGCCAAATAACCACCCTAACTGGGCTGCTAAGTCGCAATCGCCCTACGAGAAGCTGAGGACTGGACCAGCTTACGGAGCAGGTTACGGTCAAGTTTCAGGGACACGACCTTCAGTAATGTAGAAAGCGGCGAAGAATAGAATAGGCTGTTAGATACGGATGGCAATGGTGGTTATTTCAACAAAATTATATGCTTGAAAGTACTGATATTAATTACGCTTGAGGGATGGTAGTAAGGTGGTTATTTCCCTTCCAATAGTAATCATATCCGTGATGTATCTACAAATCACTTGACAAAATTAGAAACTATTCCAAAGGAACTTTGTGTTGCTAAGGCCAAAAGCTTATTTCTTAATGAATAGCAGCGTTTTGTGAGTCTTCCCGCCAACAACCTGACCGAGGTATTTCGAACCAGAATTGTGAGAAAGCAATTAGTTACCGAACCGTCCCCCTCCCCCGTCCCCCCACCTCGACAAATAACCGCCAAAGTTACGAGAATTACACCGTTATATCTCTCACCTGGTGTCTATTCAATTGTTCTGTTTACCTTCATTTTGAACTATTAATTTTGAATTGAGAATTTTCGAACAAATAATTTAAGCGTTTCACAGCTTTGTGTAATCCGTTTTTGAATAAAATTAATTTTCGTACAAGACCGTTCGTTCCGTGGGAGTTCTAAAATCGAAATGACCGTTTTATTACTTCGTACTTGGGTTTTGTTTGAGTTATGGCGACCGTACTATTGACTTTTAGTAGGTACATGGGCTTCGTGAAATATGTTTTCTATTATGTAAATACATTTATAAGCAGGTTACTAATACGCTAAGAATTAACTAATACAGATTCTAAAATATTGAAGTAATTATTTTTCTTTTTTCTTTTTTCAGGTAAGTGTATTAAAAATGCATCATGATTATCATCAAAAAGTGTTAAACGTAGGTAAGTATTAACATTATTAAACGGTAGGCAGCGGCTTGGCTCTGCCCCTAGCATTGCTGGAGTCCATGGGCGACGGTAACCACTCACCATCAGGTGGGCCGTATGCTTGGCTGCCTACAAGGGCAATAAAAAAACTCTAAGTACTGCTACATGTGTTTAATACCACTACTTCGTCTTCCATAGAAAAACGTGGTAAAATTCACTGAAGTCGAATTTATACATACCTAACTGTAACTAGATTTTGAATATAAGAGGAAAACACGGTTAGTGGATAAACTAATAAGAACTGAAGAGTTCGTTATTTATACGTGGTTCCGAAGTCGGGGCGGCCACTCGGTCGAGACACACGGGCTCGGAGATTAGCGTGCATGTTGTTAAACTGATATTTTAAATCCCACAGACACAGCCCACTGAGTTTCTCGCCGGATCTTCTCAGAGGGTCGCGTTTCCGATTCGGTGGTAGATTCTGCGAAGCACTGCTTTTGCTAGGGCCAGTGTTGGCACAATTCCGGTTTGAGCCCCGCGAGCTCACCTACACGTTAGGGCGAAGCTGATATAGCTTCTCAAGGCTATCAGCATAGGTAACAAAAAAATTAATTTTCAAATAGTTATAGATGAACGATTAATATTTTAACTTGGTCAGCTGCCTACCTAGCGTGGATTTTGACCAAGTATGTGTAGGCTTTGGGTCGGTTAATTTACGATAGGAACTTGGGAAGTTAGGCAGGATATTGAGAGAAGTACTACGACAGACGTATTAAAGGAATGTTAAATCAGTAGGTATAGGTAGCTAATGTTACAGTACTCCTATTTATATGTTACTATTAAAAGCCAATCACACGACTGCTCAATAGTCTTGTAGACTTCTAAAGGGAACTGTAATATGTTCGGCTTTTCCAAACTGGTGGTAGAAGCTCTTGTGAGTCCGCACGGGTAGGTACCACCACCCCGCCTATTTCTGCCGTGAAGCAGTAATGCGTTTCGGTTTGAAGGGTAGGGCAGACGTTGTAACTATACAGAGACCTTAAAACTTATATCTCAAGGTGGTTGGCGTATTTACGTTGTAGATGTCTATGGGCTTCATTAACTACTTAGCACCAGGTGGACTGTGAGCTCGTCCACCCATCTAAGCAATAAAAAAAACGTCAGCAATCCCAGGGACAGCCAAGCCACCCAAACCGCCGCCTACCATTTAATACTCTCTACAAGCCTCGTTATATTTAGTTCGCTTAACTAGTCAGCCGTGTGTCCGAAGAGCACGTGCTAAGTAGCCACTCGGTAAAAGGGGTGTTTTAATTTTGAATTCCGCGCGCACCCTCGCCACGTACCTACGTTGAGCGATTATTTTAATTACGCTTCGCGAACGTAAATCTCACGTTCTATGCTCGGGAATGTTTCGTTGTGCTCCTGGCTCGTTGGAACCTTTGAGAGTATTTCATGTTAAGAGTTTACTGGAGCATTGGATTAACGTCTCTCGAAGTCATCAAACCTATGTCTATGTATAATGTCAAGGTGTGGAATATGCGAAGTGCGAATATGATATGCGATATTGTACGCATTGGACCTTCATTGTCAGATCAAAGTTTTTTTTTTGCTTAGATGGGTGGACGAGCTCACAGCCCACCTGGTGTTAAATGGTTACTGGAGCCTATAGACATGTACAACGTAAATGCGCCACCCACATTGAGATATAAGTTCTAAGGTCTCAAGTGTAGTAACTGACCCTAGCGAGAGCAGTCCCCCGCAGAATCTACCATCGGATCGGAAACGCGACCCACTGAGAAGATTCGGCGAGAAAATCAGTGGGCTACTCAAGATCACTTTGTTCCGCCGGTCCAAGGACATATATGTGGGTCTGGACATAGGTAGAACACCGTTTTAACCAACTTTTTAAAAGCATGGTATCTATATATTTATACGTGAAACAAAAACTTTGTATCCCTTTTTACGATAATTGTAGAATATAAAGGAGTGCAGAACGTTAATTTTTTTATGCATAAAATGTACATTAAATCAATTAAAAAAAACACACACACACACACATTACCATGTATTTAACACAACACATATTTATATATTTTACACTCTGTGTTTATTGTCAAAATTTTGTTATTGCTTAAAGTCTGTGGTCAAATTGAGAAAAGATTGTTTGTCTTTAATATTATTTGTCTATCTGTGAATCTGTGATTATAAAAATATAACAAGTCTTTGACAATAGAACCGTAATAATGTTCAAACTTATAATTTCAATTAATTATAGTCGAATTCAGACTACAGGAGGACCACTAGTTAATAATAAATTCGTTGAGTAGCTTTTTTTTATTGCTTAGATGGGTGGACGAGCTCACAGTCCAGCTATTGTTAAGTGGTTACTGGAGCCCATAGACATCTACGACGTAAATGCGCCACCCACCTTGAGATATAAGTTCTAAGGTCTCAAGTATAGTTACAGTATAGTTATAGTTAAGGTACAAGTACGGTTATAGCTCCGGTGCTGCCAACATGCTGTGAGCGTTGAGATAATTTTAATTGAACATGCAATTTCGAAAAGGGCACATCTCTGAAAATGTAAAATGTTCAGGAAATGAAAAAAAAAACTGATTATTTTCTAAAGCAGTGTTAAATTTAAAATATTAACTTTTGAGATAAATTTGAGCAATAATTGAAAATTACTGGAATTATTATAAAATGGGAGAGGCTCATCGTGATTGGTGAGGTAGATGGGAAAAGACCTCGGGGGCGCAGCCCAATACGTTGGTCCGACCAGATCCGCACCGCTCCTGATTCCACGTTTCACAACGCCCTCCACACCGACAGAGACAAGAATAAATGGAGAAAGATCGTGCGTGCGAAGGTGATACAAAAGGGTGGTCACGATCCTCAGCAATGAGGAATACGACGCAAGGAGGAGGAAGCCTCAAAACTACATGTGAGTAGTCTATTATCAAAGGTGGCAATCTGTGCATTTGGACCAAAAAATGTTATTGATATGTCAATTCAGATTTATTTGAATATAATCGTCTCCTTCAAAGAATACGGCTCAAAACCTGCATTAAATAAAGGTTAATACTTAACCTGTTATTTATCTAAGATGTCGTTCCGAAGAGTTTTGTGACTGCCAATGATTTACCAATAATTGTCCAAAAGTCACATTGCCGGCTTTGATAATAGTCGACACATGTTATGAAAAAACGTATTTGACAAAATATGCGACATGTGCCCTTTTCGTAATTGCATACTCAATTGTGCTCGACGAACGTAAATCACTTAGATGTCTTCGTTGTCGCTATTCACCTTAATTACGTTAAATACGGGCAGAACAAATTATACCTTATATTGTTTTAATTGCTGTGCAAATAGGCACGAACACTGCTCTCTCGCGGGCCGGTGTAATAGATCAATGTAATTATAAAAGGTAATCAAGGGTTAGGTTGTTGTTTTTTTTTAACACATTTCATTTTTTCATTTACTGGTTTTTTTCTTTAAACTAGCTGATCCGGCAGACTTTTTAGTGCCTCAATCGATAAATAAAAAACCTAAAATTTTGTATAAAATAAACTTAAAACAAACAAAAGGAATCCGTCCGACGGGGGACACATCAAAGGAAAAACGAAATTGTTATTTTTATTTAATTCCAAGCATTTTCATATTTATTTACCTTTTAAACCTTCTCTGGACTTCAAAAATAAACAAATTTTATTTATTATCCTTTAAATTACAAAAGGTGCCAAAATTAATTACTAAAAGTTTAATTAACAAAACAGGAATATAAAATATCGAGGCTTGGAAAAGGTTACTAGGACAGTAATGTCTAACGGTAGAGCCTTTTTCCTGTACCTTATCGCTGGTAGCCTAAGGTGAGGTGAGTACTGATAGCTTTGCAATTGAATACAACTAAGTTACAAAGGCAGCGGCTTGGCTCGACCCCTGGCATTGCTGAAGTCCATGGGCGACAGTAACCACTCACCATCAGGTGGGCCGTATGCTCGTCTGCCTACAAAGGCAATAAAAACAACAAAAAAAACGAAGATTTAGATCTAGGATGATCCGAAGTAAGATACGACCGCGAAACCAAATTTGACAATAATTAGACGTAAATTCAAAACATGAATATAGAACAAAAACTTTAGAAAGCTTTCAAGTTTGAACCCAAAATCTGTGGTATCAAGTTACACATTCGCTCAGAAATTGTTAGATCAGTGAGAACAAGGTCGCTTTTTGTTATACGAAATTTTATTATATTTTTTATGATACGCTAATTGTTATACGATAATGTTGTATTACATTTAATTACATATAAAATAATGTATTAGATCATCTTCAAATCAAAAATTTTTTATTCAACATAAATGAAAGTACATACTTGTTGAACGTCAAAAGAACTACCGCCAATTCACAAGAACTAGCCTCCGTCCTGAGAAGAATTGGCAAGAAACTCAGCGGGCATTTTTTTTTTTTTTTAAATGTTAGTTTTTTTTTAATATTAGATTTTTTTTTTTATATTTTTTTTTACCTGAGTATAATAACATAACAATTATTATAATATTGAACTGCCCAGAGCGAGCAACTCATTCCCACTTTGTGCAATCTTCTAGATAATCATTGACTTAATAGTAAGCTTTATTGCACAGATGTTCTTTAATAGTTTTCTTAAACCTATGTATAGGTAGGTTCTGAACATCTTGTGGGATTTTGTTGTACAGACGCACAGACAAAGACCAGAATGAATTTCGTATCTTATGTAACCTACTCCTCGGCACAACAAGCTTGTGTTTGTTCCTAGTATTTCTATTATGTATGTCCGACATTTTAGGAAACTCCTCAATATGTTTACGAACATACAACAAATTTTCAAAGATGTACTGTGATGGCAAATGATTTACAACACTGTCTAATACAACTGAAATATATAGGTACAATACAACTGAAAATAATATAATCTTCGACTATAGATAGCTTTTTAAGTCCATTGAAGTTGTCTGAAACAGGTCCTCAATACAAAACGGTATTATGAAGACCAGACGAAATAATATTAGTTAGCGGAATTCCGTTTTATTCTCGGATTCGTACAATATCTATTTTGGTTAGTTTTCAATGTTGGCAACTGTGGTGGCAACATTGTGTTTATGGTATTAGCATTGTTTTGTTTTAAAGTTTATGAGAATTGTTTGGTGTAATTGCATTATTAAACTGTATGAGCAGTGTCTCTCTATTTCTAATGCGAAACAACGATGGGTTGCCGAGAACTTGGGCAGGGAACTTGATGATTATTATTTTTTGGGATGGAGAATTCTTTCCAGCTTCACCAGGGTGGGTGGACGAAACTAAGCCCTAAAGTTTGGTTCGGACTTTTTGGATGTTAAGTGGTTACCGGAGCCCATAGATATCTACTGTGTAAATGCCGCCACCCACCTTGAGACATGAGCTGTAAGTTTTCTTTTAAACAGAACAACGACTGCCCCACCCTTCAAACCGGAAAAAAAGTCGGCTATAATATTTTTGTGGTACAAGCAATAAAATGATCTCATGGTAACAGTATATGTTCTCTTAAGAATAATCTAAAAAAAATAATAATGAAACCGTACCGGAAATGTCATTTAAGTCACAACAAACGCGAAACAAAAGCTCGTAACGTTTCGAATTTGACACCGAACTGTCACTGTCCGTTTGACGTGTGTCAGGCGTCTCGCGTGATGAGGCCGACCGGCTAATTACGGAGATTCGCTCACCGGTGCCTGCACCTAAACGCTTTTGCAACGAATTTTGAACCACCTGCATTGAGTTAAAATTTAAAACCTTAGGTGGGCATATCTATACTAATATTATAAAGAGGAAAGATTTGTTTGTTTGTTTGTTTCGAATAGGCTCCGAAACTACTGGACCGATTTGAAAAATTCTTTTTCCATTAGAAGCCGACATTGTCCCTGATGAACATAGGCTACTTTTTTTAAAAAAAAAAAGTGTGTGTGTCCGCTCCGACGCACGACTGGAGTTTACTGGATATAAAAAATTAAACGAAACAATACGAGAAATAGTTCTATATTACGACAACACGATACACTACAGATTATTAACAAATTAACGAGACACAAAACAAACGACTAACAAATATATGAAAATACAATAATGAGAGAAACGCGCGATCAGTACGAGGCTTTGTGGCGGACTGCCGGCGCATGTACTAGCATGTCACACGAAATGCGCATAACGCATTTCGTGTGACATGCTAGTACGATTTTGGTCCCCATAATTTTCATACCCCGGGCCTATATATGTAAATCGATTCTAAAGGAGTAAACTCCAAAAATAATTTTTTTTTTTGGTTTCATGTGTGTTTTAATGTTTCCGAAGCGAAGCGAGGGCGGGTCGCTAGTATACCTATATGTCTGAACGTTTCATCGACCAAGCATTCGGGTCATGCTGTGTGCTTACTACGACTGACGTGACGAATAAATCGTCCAGATCGTAAAATAAAGTGACACGTGTACACATATCTGTACTTCTATACTGACATATAAATCTACAGTGGTTTTTACGGATGTTCCGTTATAACTTTTTTTTTTTTTATTGCTTAGATGGGTGGACGAGCTCACAGCCCACCTGGTGTTAAGTGGTTACTGGAGCCCATAGACATCTACAACGTAAATGCGCCACCCACCTTGAGATATAAGTTCTAAGGTCTCAGTATAGTTAGAAACGCATTACTGCTTCACGGCAGAAACAGGCGGGGTGGTGGTACCTACCCGTGTGGACTCCCAAGAGGTCCTACCACCAGTGATTACGCAAATTATAATTTTGCGGGTTTCATTTTTATTACACGACTAGCGACCCGCCCTCGCTTCGCTTCGGAAACATTAAAACACACATGAAACCAAAAAAAAAAATAAAAAAAAAAATAAAAAAAATTAGCCTATGTTCATCAGGGACAATGTCGGCTTCTAATGGAAAAAGAATTTTTCAAATCGGTGCAGTAGTTTCGGAGCCTATTCGAAACAAACAAACAAACAAATCTTTCCTCTTTATAATATTAGTATAGATTAGTATAGATGTTATTCCTTCACCGTGGAAGTCAATCGTGAACAATTGTTAAGTACGTATTTCATTAGAAAAGTTGGTACCCGCCTGCGGGATTCGAACACCGGTGCATCGCTACACACGAATGCACCGGACGTCTTAGGCCACGACGACTTCAAACTACTGAACCATGCATCCGATTGACTTGAAACTTGGTATCCATGTAGAAAATACATGTACTTAATGGATAGGCTGATAGACTAATATTTATATGAGTGTTGCACACCCTAATAATAATAATGACAATAAATAATAATGTTAATTTTAAATGCCCAGCGTAGCAGGCGAGTACGGCTAGTTATTGATAATACGCAATTCGAGATATCACTACTCAGTGCGTTCTGTTCATAGTTATATTATCAACTACCCTCCCGAGCGCTATAGTGTGCTTCTTCAAGGCGGTTTGAACAGGTTGCTGTGTTACCACACAGCGGTAAGCAACGGCTTGGTTGTGTCCCTGGCATTAATGATGTCAATGAGCGATGTTTACTATTCATCATCAGACGGACTGTCTTCTGCCCTCAAGGGCAATAAAAAATATATGCGTTTCGAAGTGAAATTACAATAAAGCTGTCATACGTTCCGGGGCGGAAAAATGCCTGTGCGTCCATTTTACCAAATGAAAAAAAGAGCACTCGAAGCAAATGCTTCCGCTTAATAAGAGTGCGTAATAACTTTGCTCCGGTTGTGTGGTGATAAAACGGAGATAATGGTATCGTTTCCATAGCCGCCTCTGAACTTCACAAATATGGAACGAGCAAAAAAGGTATTAATTTTATAACCGAATTCAATTCTGCCAAGCAAGATTGTACCTTATTTAAACGAAGAGGCAGAAAAATATGCATCGTTTTAGGTTGTGACCCTCACGGGACCCTTTAAATCTCCCTTAAGCACCCCGCAGAGTGAAATTTAACGTTGACACATCGGGAGCGAAATACCATACATCTTGGAAGAGATGTATGTATGGCTTGTACAGTACTGTAAGACGAATTGCTATGAGTTGAAAATCAATTTGAATGATTAAAAATTTTTAAGGAGTCATTAATTCGGACTTGAAAAGTGGAATAATCGCAATTTAATAAAAAAATTTTTTTTTACCTCATCTCTTTTAGTTACTTATACTCTATTTACGAATTCCCAATTCCAATTACGAAGTCCCATTTGACACTTCTTAGAACGTAACTATTCACGTTTCACATAATTTGAATTAATAATCATTTTCTGTTCTAAGGAGATCTGAGGTCTCACACCCGTATCTTTAGTCGTTCACACGAGCGTAACTCGACTCGACTCAACCTCCAACGCGCGTTTTGGTATGATTAGTCGTAAAAATAAACTCCACTCAAACGTCCTTGGAAAAATTTCCTAACCGGAGTGAAGTGACCGAACTGTCAAGTTAAGGTACGTCGCGACGTACCTTGAACGTTCCTCAAGGCTGGTTTTCTATCAATGTCCAAATAGTATGTGGACCGCAAATGGAAATATATGATATTGTTGTGCAATGGCCTGGATCTGTGCATGATTCGCGCATTTTTGATAATTTAAGTTTGATAATATTTATTAATAAAGTAAATAGTTCGAGGTTAGACATTTGAAACTCTTTATTTTATTTACCTACATAAGAGTCATATTTTGCTTACTACCTGATAAATAAAGTCAATGCGATTATAAGTTTTATTTATATAATAATAAACTGGTGGTTGTGGAAAAGCACTTCAACAACAGGATGCAACCAAAATCACATAAAAGCGGCGAATAAAAATACAAAGCCGGATCCGAAATCTAAAATAATGATAGGTTAGAAAATAAATAATACACTTTCAGATTTACCGCACGCACACATATTTACGAATAACTCAGCAACCAAAACATCAAACAAGTTCATCTAGTGTCAAACAGACAGCGGCAGCTTGACTTTGACATTAAACAATGACCATAGACTACAGAACTCTATGGGTTTGATGCTAGCTTGATCAAATTTTCATCATTATTACCTCACTCGAGGACAGTTGAGGAATATTGTAATGGTCGACTAAAAATACCAAATTCGAGTAAGTTTGGAGGGAATTCTCGAGCATCATCGGATGAGTTAAGAGTGGAGGACTATTTTACGAAACGTCTAAAGATACGGGTGTCAGTCTCAGTTACAACGGCCGCCCCACCCTTCAAACCGAAACGCATTACTGCTTCACGGCAGAAATAGATAGAGTTGTGGTACTTACCCGTGCGGACTCATAAGACGTCCTACCACCAGTAATTTTTATCACGTATTTGTTACAGGCACCCATAGCAGTGGAGAATATCCAAGCTCGCACCTTCAGAATCTATACTAATATAGAGGAAAGATTTGTTTGTTTGTTTGTTTCGAATAGGCTCCGAAACTACTGGACCGATTTGAAAAATTCTTTTTCCATTAGAAGCCGACATTGTCCCTGATGAACATTGGCTACTTTTTTTAATTTTTTTTTTATTTTATTTTTTTGGTTTCATAAATATGAATTCATAAATAGAGTGTTTTAATGTTTCCGAAGCGAAGCGAGGCGCTGGTCGCTAGTAAATAAATAAAATTGTATCTCTGAAATACGCGATATTAAATATAAAATCGGCTATTGTATTATGTAGGATATAAGAGGAAATCGCGTGACTACCAATGTCCACGGTTGGTCGCATTTTGAAAGTAACATTGATGTAATATCATAACATGGAACGGATATAGTAATTTAATACGATAATTTTTTTGTTGTTGTTGTTTTAAATAGTGAAAGTTTGGGTGGTAACATTCTAGCGAAATTATCTCAATTTAAATATTCAACAAGTTGCTGAAACTGTTTCTCATAATCCTGTTTTTTTGGTGTTGTGGTATGGAATCCCGGTCACGGTCCTCGTCAAACTCGTCGACTCCGACGAAGAGATCGACATGCGAACTAGCCCATAGACACAAACCACTGAGTTTCTCACCGGATCTCCTCAGTGGGTGGCGATTCCGATCCGGTTGTAGGTAGTGCTAGCAAATTCTCTCAGGTTGAGCCCGTGAGCTCACCCACCGGTCCGCCTGATGTTGCAATAGCCCCTTATGCTATCAACGACTAGATAGGGAATCTCTTCTCGTAGGTGCAGCCAAGCAGTCACGCGCTTCGGTTTGAAAGGCGATAGAGTCGCTGTAAAGTCGATTGAGGCTTTGAACTCTTGTCTCAAGGTGGCTAAACATTGATGTGCATGACATCCGGCAATGAAATTGTTCTGTCAGAATCATCCTATAAGAAATCATAGTAATTAAGTGAAAGAGCCCAGTTTTTTTTCGATATTCCCCTGCGCATTGAATAGAAATGTTCAAGGAAACCATTATCATCGTTTTAAAGTTTAACGGGAATCTCTAAACTGATTTCAGGTGTAACAGATACCTACCTAGGAGAGCCGTAGACCGGGCTCAGTGGTGTGGATCGGGAGAGGCTTATGTCCAGCAGTGGACGACTGTGGGCTGTTGTGATGATGATAAGATACCTTGTTGTTTGTTAGGTCAAAAAATAATACATAATTTGGGTGTTTAGGGGGAGGGGGAGGGGTTGGTAAATGATAAGACAGACTAGCGGCCCATCTGGTGATAGTTGCCCAAAAACATCACCATCCTAATTCCGCCACCCACCTTAATGATTAAAAATATGCCATATCTTATCTTATCTTATACCTTTAAACGAGCAATTCTTGTATATATATAATCTGAACCTCGGAAACGGCTGCAACGATTATCATAAAATTTAGTATACAGGGGATTTCGGGGGCGTTTAATCGATCTAGCTACGATTTATTTTCAGAAAATGTTGTTTTATTCGTGTTTTCAATAATCAACTCTTCCCGACATCTATTGGCGAATAATAATACTATTTCTCTTAATTGAGGGCAACTAACCGCTTTACTGACACAACAAGATGGCGTTATCAAAAAAAAAAAAAACCGGTCATCATCTAGTCTAATGTTTATAGTAAAACACGTCCCATACAAAATACACACACGTTCCTAGATCGCTATATGGTTGCGCGTATCGCGGAGCCATTACCGAATTAATCGTACCGGCGTATTAATTTGTCGTAATCTGTATTAACGAGGGCGAGATACGGATAATAGCGCACCGCCAGGACGCCACGTGATGATTTTGTTCGTTTAAATTTTACGTTTCTACCCTCCATGTTCGTTTTGTATTTTGGACGTACTAATTATCTATATATTATTACGTGAAGCAAAAACTTTGTATCCCTTTTCACGAAAATTGCGCGGACGGAGGAGTATGAAATTTTCCACACTTATAGAGAATACAGAGAAGAAGTGCACAATGCTAATATTTTTTTAAAATAATGCATAAAAGATACATTAAATCAATAAAGAAAACATTACACATCTACATACCATGTATTTGACGCACACACGCATGCATACTATTTATTGTCAAACTTTTGTTCTTGAAGTCTGTTGTCAAATTGAGAATAGATTAAATATTGTTTGTCTTTATTAATATTTTTTTCATAGAGTAGTAGCCTTGGCGAAATTTGTGATTATAGAAGTATAAAATACAATCATAATAGTGTACAAACTTACAATTCCAATTAATTATAGTCGAATTTCAACTACTGCGGGACCACTAGTTTTATTTATTTATCGTATGGCATTCGTTTACACTGCGTGGTTATAATTTAAATTTACAGTTTGTGAAATAATCGATAGCTTCTTCTGTTACATTTTTGAGATCTTCCACTTGGCCTGCGAATCTCGTTAGTGGGCATTCCATGACAATGTGGCGTACAGTTTGCTCTGGGCATCCGCATTCACAGCTTTCGTTTTCCGTCCAGCCCCATCTTTTCCGCAGCTGGTTACAGTGACCAACTCCCGTTCTCAGGTGGTTATGCATGCACCAGATGGGGTGTTTTTTTTTGAAGCCAATTTTAATAATGTGAGTTCTTTGAATAGCGTACCACATACACGACGAACGAATAACATTGTTTTATGATTATTATTTTTTTCCTACCTAATCTGATAGCCTTGAGAGGCTATTTCAGCGTAACCTTAACTAGTAGGTGAGCTCACGTGGCCTAAACCTGACGACGTTGCTAACACGAACCCTAGCAAGAGCCGTGCTTCGCAGAATCTACCACCGGATTGGAAACGCGACCCACTGAGAAGATCTGGCGAGAAACTCAGTGGGCTGTGTCTGTGGGTTAATTTACTCGTCGAGCCCTTTGTCGCAAGCGACGGGTTCGACGAGGATGATGACCGGTATTTTATGAAAGTCGAAGTAGCAGTTTGAAGTCGTTGTGGCCTAAAGGATAAGACGTCCGGTGCATTCGCATCGAGCGATGCACCAGTGTTCGAATCCCGCAGGCGGGTACTAATTTTTCTAATGACGTACTTAACAAATGTTCACGATTGACTTTCACGGTGAAGAAATAGCATCGTGTAATAACAATCAAACCAGCAAAATTATAATCTGTGTAATTACTGGTGTTAGGACGTCATGTGAGTCCGCACGGGTAGGTACCACCACTCGGCCTATTTCTGCAGTGAAGCAGTAATGCGTTTCGGTTTGAAGGGTGGGGCAGCCGTTGTACCGAACTGAGGCAGACCTTAGAACTCGTGTCTCAAGGTGGGCTTCGGTAACCATTTACCACCAGGTGGGTCGTGAGCTCGTCCACCCATGCAATAAAAAATAAATAAATAAATAAAGAGTAGCGTTGATATAGTCTATTGGCTCCGACACCCACTGAACTTCACGTGGGTCGAGAGTTCCTTGACGGATATAGTCCAATAAAACAAAACATAAACGTTAACTGATTTGTATTGATTGAATTGGCCTTAAAAAAAACTTGTTTATAAACTCCACATCAATAAAGTTTTATACAACCGGAGGTAATTGTTATTTTAAAGTGTTCGAAATTCAAAATGAATAAGTAGGAACGATTTTTCTTGTCTTAAACGGGTGGACGTATTTATTCTGCAATTAATTATCTGGCGTCAAACTGAGTCTGTAGTAGATACATTCGACGGCGAATATTTCAAGATAGTTTTATTATTAAGTCGTGATCCGTTTACTTGAAAACAAATCTTTAATTGGAAGACGTATTTAGGTAGAATATCTGGTAAATGTTAAGGAAATTAATAATAATAATGATAATAATAATTTATTTATTTCTCTATTAAAGGTATAGTGCAAATACAAATAGAAATTAACCTTATAATTTATTTTGTAAACCTTTGAAAGAGCTGAAGTCTGTACTAGGTTCAAAGATCTGTATTACTGATCTCCAGGCTCCCTCCTTCTTAAGATAGATTATATCAGGTTATTGGAAATAGGAAATTTGAATATAGTTCATTGGAAAAAGCAAAATTAAATATAGGTACGTACTAGCGGACCCGACAGACGTTGTCCTGCAAAAATTCATTCAAGTCGATCCAGCCGTTTAGTTGTAGTATAGATAAATAACCTAGATACCGACTGCAGGGCCATTTGCCGAGCTGATTTGTGAATCTAAACAATCCAGGGCGCCACCCAAACGTATACGAAAAAATCATTCAAATCGGCCCAGCCGCTTAGGAGGAGTTCAGTGACAAACACATGCACAGAAGAAAATATATATAAAGATTACATATTTAGTGTGTTTTCTTGAAATTTGTTCTAAATAAAATGTTCCACGAAAAAAGTGATATGGCAAAGGTCAACAAGGGTCAAAGCTGAACAGAAAACACAATACGGGATAAAAAGCTTTAAGTTAATAAGTTTACAAAACACTGGATGTTTACCGATAGATTGAACGCGAAAGCTCGGTATCAAGAATAAGCAAACAATCATTCTAAAGATTGGTTTACATTGTTTTTGAATTAACTACGAAGATATAGTATGTATTTAGAGATTTTTAATGTTTACGCTATGAGAAGAGTATGCGACTTAAACAATAAACAGCCATTAAGGATGTTAATCCGTTGCTAAGAGATTGCTAATCGAGCGATATTGCGACAAAATTTAAAGTGATTTTGAGAGAGATTCGATATGCTCATCTGTCTGGACTTTTTATTCCTTCTCTCTATTCTACAGTAAGTCGGTGCTGTAACTGCTGTATTTTGCTGCATAGAGATTTAGGGTGAACTTTACGAGTACCCGCCTAGCTGACGTCAATCCTCCTTGGCTTAAATGCCCATACGTACTTATTAGTAGTCACTTTTTCTGTTTCTTCTTTTGGTGTTTCTTTTCGTTTCTCATTATTCGTGTCTATTATTTGTGTTTTATTATTATAATCATTATCTGTTCGTGCATATACGTTAATTAATAATATGTAGTCAAGTTGATAATGCTAGATCTTAATTAAACAAATATTCCAACCCCTTAACTCGTTTTCTCTATCAAAGGTGTCTTCAATCACTTAAACGTTTTAAACTCACCCTCAATATTGTAAGTCTTCTTTTTATTATCCAATCCCAATGTGGAGAAAGTCCACCTTTTTTTTTGCTTAGATGGGTGGGTGGACGAGCTCATAGACCACCTGGTGTTAAGTGGTTACTGGGGCCCAAAGACATCTTTAACGTAAATGCGCCACCCACCTTGTGATATAAGTTCTAAGGTCTCAAGTATAGTTACAACGGCTGCCCCACCCTTCAAACCGAAACGCATTACTGCTTCACGGCAGAAATAGGCAGGGCGGTGGTACCTACCCGCGCGGACTCACAAGAGGTCCTACCACCAGTAAACCTAACGCTCATCCAAAAGGTTGCACACTCGTTTTTTTTTTAATCTTTAATTTACAGTATGATTTCGGAATCCCAACTACGAAATCCGTCATTCATAACCGACATTGTGTACCAAGCGTTATGGTTAAACTCGTCTCTTGTACTTAACCGACATTATTAAAGGCAGATTTCAATCACGGCTCCGAACAAACACTCGCACGTGACTCGAAAGGACCTAGCCGCCCCCGAACCTTTATTGGGACTTACGTAAGCATCTCATATGACGCGCACGAGAATGGATCTTTTCTTCTTCTACTTTTTTTTTCCTTTATGCATATTCATTCTATCGTTACGTTTCTTATTTCTCATATCGAGCGGTGGAACGTTGTTTGGTTTAAGCTACATTTATCTATATATTAATACGTGAAGCAAAAACTTTGTATCCCTTTTTACGAAAATTGCGCAGACGGAGGAGTATGAAATTTTCCACACTTATAAAGAAGTGCACAATGCTAATTTTTTTTTTTAATAATGCATAAAAGATTCATTAAATCAATAAAGAAAACATTACGCACACTATATACCATGTATTTGACGCACACACGCATGCATACTATTTATTGTCAAACTTTTGTCTTGACATCTGTGGTCAAATTGAAAATAGATTAAATATTGTTTGTCATTATTAATATTTTTATAGTGTAGTCTTGGCGAAATTTTTGATTATAGAAGTATAAAATACAATCATAATATTGTACAAACTTACAATTCCAATTAATTATAGTCGAATTTCGACTACTGCGGGACCTCTAGTCTTTGTAATTAAAGGTGCGTCTATTTGGTATCGGCATCAACAGTTCGATTTTTTTAATTGAACTTCAATTAAGTTTACTCCATTCAAATAGCTGAATAAGTTTTTTTTTGTAATGATTATTTTTTTAAATTTTCAATTTAGGTAGGACCTCTTGTGAGTGAGTCCGCACGTGTATTTGTCATCACCACACCGCCTATTTCTGCCGTGAAGCAGTAATGCGTTTTGGTTTGAAGGATGGAGCAGCCATTGTAACTATACTGAGACCTTCGAACTTATATCTCAAGGTGGGTGGCGGCATTTACGCTGTTGATGTCTATGGGCTCCAGTAATCTCTTAAAACCAGGTGGGCTGCGAGCTCGTTCACTTTTCTAAGAAAAAGAAAAACAACTTTAAATGGCTCTTCTATAAAGGTACAAAAATGTCTCTTAAACCAAATAACATTTCACTTCTCAATACGTATTCTCGGAGTAATGTAATTAGCGTATACCAAATTAAAATATGAAGCAATAAAAATGTACCATAAATAAATCGAACGCTTTCAGATAACCAGAGTGGAAAAGAATGATTCTGTATAAAACTTTTCGTGGGAGGTAGTCATTGTTGTTATTTATTAACATTACGATAAGCATTATATTTATTTTAGCGGTGGTGTTGTGAGACCCCACAGGTAGGCACCATCATCCTGTATATTTCTGTCGCGAGAAGTCTTGCGTTCCGTGTACACGATATCAAAGAAATAGGTGTTATTCGAACAATTAATGGTTACTGGTGGTAGGACCTCTTGTGAGTCCGCACGGGTAGGTACCGCAACCCTGCCTATTTCTGCCGTGAAGCAGTAATGCGTTTCGGTTTGAAGGCTGGGGCAGCCGTTGTAACTATAGTGAGACCTGAGAACTCAAGGTGGGTGACGGAATTTACGCTGTTGATTTCTATGGGCTCCGGTAGCCACATAACTCCAGGTGGGCCGTGAGCTCGTCCACTTACATAAATAAACAATAAAAAAGATGTGTGGTGATGTGGGACACCGGATAGGAACGAAGTTCTTTATTATAAAAACATCAATATTAAGTTCTATTCAAGGTATAAAAAAAATTACTATTCGGGTATACATTTTTTATTATGATTTTTTTATTGATAAAAAAAACTACTTTACAAAGTTATCAACTTTATTTTATTCACAATGATTTATAAAAAATATATAATAAAAATGTTATTTTTTGTACGTTATTACAAAGTTAAGTCGTACACTGTGTGCAGTACTAATAAAAATCTTACGTTACGGACGCTTTTTCCCGGTTAGGGTACCGCTCCCACGGTACGCATCGTCCCATGAGGAACTTCGTTCCAAAAAAAAACAAGAAGAAAAACACAGAAAAAACACTTTTAATTTCGTAACAATGAAATAACACGGTAACTATATCGTTGGAATTTCGTTAACATGTCGTCGACGTGTCGAGGGACCTTCGTCATGTTCAAAGTATCAAGTTTTTCCAAGTTCGCTTGTTTTATGTTCAAATATATTAATGGTTTTTGTTTGGGAGGTTTTCATTCGTAACCAATTTACTGATGTGGGAGTACTGATGTAGAAGTAACTATCTTTCCCGTCTGTCAGGAATTAGTGATATCGGGCGTGTAGTGGATTTGTTTTGATTGGTACCGTTGTCCATATTTCTTTTATTGTGTAACGGTGGGGAGGGATCGAGTTCACGGTCCGCTTGGTGTAAGATGATTATCGAAGCACGTAGACATGAAAACGCGAATATCGTTCTACACCCTGAGACGAGATTTATTTATTTATTTTTTATTACTTAGATGGGTGGACGAGCTCACGCTTACGTATGAAACTATAACGTAGGCTTCATAGCAGAAACATTAGCGTACTGTAAGCCCGCAAGGATAGGTACCACCACCATGTGCCTATTCCTGCTGCGAAGTACTTATGCGTTCCAGTTTGTATGTTAGGACAACGGTCATATAATACAATTAAGATTTCAACCTCATTTCTTTAAATTTTGTGTTTTTTTTATTGCTTAGATGGGTGGACGAGCTCACAGCCCACCTGGTGTTAAGTGGTTACTGGAGCCCATAGACATCTACAACGTAAATGCGCCACCCACCTTGAGATATAAGTTCCAAGGTCTCAAGTATAGTTACAACGGCTGCGCCATCCTTCAAACCGAAACGCATTACTGCTTCACGGCAGAAATAGGCAGGCTGGTGGTACCTACCCGCGCGGACTCACAAGAGGTCCTACCACCAGTAAAAATCCTTTATCCTTTAAACATTTTATGTACCTTGTGATATTAGAACTCATATCTCAAGCTGTGTGGCGGTAGTTACATTGCAGATGTCTATGAACGCCAGTAACCACTTAACACCAGGTGGGCTGTCAGCTCGTCCGCCCATCTGAGAAATAAAAAATAAAAAAATGTTTTTCTTCGCAACGATATTCTTAAATGTTTCTTTCACCTGTCGTCGTCGCGTCGAATCCGTGTCTGGACCTTCGTCATGACCAGATTAAGGTATCGACCGTATGTTTCCTTATATTTTGTTTGCATTTGTACCGTAAACAATGAGGTCACGTTACCAAGTTTATATGCTGACAACAATAATACTTTTCTCAACGCGCTGCTTGAAATTGGGTTTCATTATGGGTTAGCATGAACTTCATATCGTAGTGAAGATATCTTTGGACCGAGAGAAGAGTTAGGTAAACGTGCCATAGAGGGACAATATCGTCTTCTCGCATTAAAACTGTATAATCTCAAAACTTACTAATTTTACAGGAGAGTTGTTTAAAGGTTTAACATGTGATATTTTTTATATTAATCATCTTTGCAACATTTTTTTTTTTTTACCAGTTACACTATCTGTCTTTTAAAGCAACATAAAATTATGTATTAATTTTGTTAATAGTAGTCAAAACATAGGTAAAGTAAAAAAAAAAAAAAAACTAAAACTAAACTAAACTCTTTTGACAGTATTTATGAGAAAAATACTGGTGATACCAAATGATTCCGCATATTAACTCAATTTCGAATATTTTTGGAAATTGTACACTTTTAATGCGAAAAGACGATATGAGAGCGTCAGCGCAAAAGTGACCTAAGCTCACCATAGTTATTATAGAGCAATGAGGTCTAAGTTTTCATGAATTTGAATTTGACTAGGCAAAAAAACAATATGCGCAAAAATAATGCTTACAAAGCCATCTGTTATTTATGGGTGAAACTATGGATAAGCCGGTTTTGCATCAGAATTTATTATATTTGAAATAAATTGCAATATACATAATTATAAACATGATTATGAAAAACTAGCGACCCGCCCTCGCTTCGCTTCGGAAACATTAAAACACACATGAAAGAAAAAAAAAAAGAAAAATTAAAAAAAGTAGCCTATGTTCATCAGGGACAATGTCGGCTTCTAATGGAAAAAGAATTTTTCAAATCGGTCCAGTAGTTTCGGAGCCTATTCGAAACAAACAAACAAACAAATCTTTCCTCTTTATAATATTAGTATAGATTGTCGGTAAGGCCACTTTTGCGCTGACGGCTTTATATATAGATCGAAAAAGAAAAAATCAAAAGATTTAACAGGAAGTGTAAACAAATGACATTAAAGAAAACATATTTTGGCTCATCTGGGTTAATATTAACGACTGTTCTTTGAGAAATAACTTGTTTCAGTTGTTAATCTATAACCTGGGTAAGTTTATAACGACGTATTGCCAAGTTGAATTAATTCACGAATATTAAGTTAGTTGGTCTTGTAAGTTTTGAGCGAAGCTCCCATTGGACCCTTTGAGTGTTTGAAGCGTTTTGCTACACATCGGAATGTCAAAAGCCATCAATTTGAAACGATAGTTTGTCAACTCCATTGGATAGGAATTGAATTTAAATTTGAAGAAGCTACTACTACGTTTATTTACCATTTCCTGTGGTTTCCGCTCGTCTTAGACAATTTTTTTTACTTGTATGGGTGGACGACCTCACAGCCCACCTGGCGTTAAGTGGTTACTGGAGTCCATAGACATATACAACGCAAATGCGCCACCCACCTTGAGATATAAGTTCTAAGGTCTCAGTATAGTTACAACGGCTACCCCACCCTTCAAACCGAAACGAATTACTGCTTCCCGGCAGAAATAGGCGGGGTGGTGGTACCTACCCGTGCGGACTCACAAGAGGTCCGACCACCAGTAAAATAGGCGGGGTGGTGATATCTAACAGGCGGGGTACCTTTGACTATAGTAATTTTGACTACTTTTATCATTAAAGCTCGCGTTTTATTTTAATTAAATTTGCGATGTTTTAATGCCCTTCTTATCAGCGTGTAATTTGGATAGCCTTAAGCTACCAGCGATTAGGTAAGGAAAAACCGCCCTATATATTTTGTGATCGCAAACAACTAAGCTATTATTCGTCGATATTTTAATATTGTGGTCCTTATAATGCGCCATTTTAGTAATAAATTGATATTTGGCAATTCCTCGCAATAGGCTACTAGAACCACGATAAAACATTATAAAGGTAATTAGTTATAAACGACCTGACTTCAATTGAAAATATATTTAAACGATTTATGCTTTCAAATACTATCATCATCATGATCATCATGTTTAGCCCACAGTTGTCCACTGATGGACATAGGCCTCTCTCAATTTACACGACTGAGTTCAGTTTTCGCTTCGCCCTATCCTTTAACTTACCGGCCATTCTTCAAACACTAAATGTAAAAACAATTTTTATATCCCTTCATCACGTCAAACGAAAGAATGATGTCATAAGTGGGCAATAATGTTAAAAATGTTACGCGCTGGGGTTCGGGATAAATAAAATTTCATCAAAGTCCAACTAAAAACTGTATTGAACACTTAGAACACTTCACAAACACTTTAAAATTCTCAATTCGCTTCTTCCGCTTCGCTTCAGGTGATCCGTTAGCTGTTTCGCTTCGAGTAGTATCGATTACTGACTAACTGCGTGCCATCTCTGCAATGCTTTTCTAACCGATGCCACATCCCTAGAATTATCGAGAATATTCTACACATTTTTAGTATTTTGTGTTCCGCTATCTGACAATAGATGGCGTTGTACTTCCCGATAGTTCTAGGTGCTACTAGATCCTTTGATATTCGTTCGACTATTCGGCGATAGATTGCGTTACTCTTACCGGCGTAACAATAATTTCGAAATTATTCTCAAAACTGGACAGTCAGTCAATAAGAGCTCTCTTTCAGATTGGAACCCGACTTAATTAGTAACGTTTGTAACATTCTTGTTAGTTTGGTTAAATTCTGAGCGTCGCCATTCGCGTTTTCGTGTCCGCGAACCCCCGACGATCAGCAATTAGGCTCACCCCTTTGGTCCAATTAAAAAAAATGTTTATCCGCTTCAGGGACTTTGGCGCATAGTATGTATGTATGTATGTAGGCACTGCGTATGGCACTGCGTAGGGATCTATCTTCCCTATGCATACTTTACAGAATTTACAATGGGGAGTGTTCCGAGGAGTTGTTCAATTTAATAGAAGCCGCTGATTTTCGCAACCGATCGTCTCGACGGAACTATCATCCGCACCATCTGGATGGTTGGCATTCCACTACAATGCGTTTTAAAAACAGTTTTCTGCCACGCACAGTAAATCTCGGGAATTCGTTGCCATCAGCGGTCTTCCCCAACAACTGCGACATTGGGTTATTCAAGAAAAGAGCATATTCTCACCTGAAGGGTAGGCAACGCACTGGCGTAAACGCTGGTGACCGTGGGCGGCGGTGAATCACTTACCATCAGGTGACCCGTCTTGCTCGTTTGCCTCTCGTTGTTATAAAAAAAAAAAAAGTGTACATTTGGTTTTTATTTTTTGTTAATTATTTATATACCTAATACTAAATGCTAAATAGTCACATTTTACTTTTAAATGAATATTCACTATGTTTGTTATTTTTTGTTACTTTGTTTTGAATGTAAAATGAACAAATCCCAATAGAAAATAAACTGAATTTAGGTTTTTTTTTAAGAAATTAATCGTTGAAGGGTTTAAAGTTAATCTTTTTTTAAATTAAACTTGCCGTTTGTCAAAAGGTCCAAATGACTCGGTTCTAAATGGAACATTCCAGCAAGTATCGTGTTTACCATTAACATATTATAAGGAGTGTCGTGCGAACCGGGACTCTCATTAGTCGAGTCAGATAAGTCAACAACAGATCATCTTACGGGTTTTATGGGTAAATCAAAACGCACGGTTATGACCCTTATTTATATGTGCTAATGCTGCGTTCAGCAAAAAGATGCTTTGTCTTATTCGCGATCGTAATTACGTTCTCCTTATTGGTTATCTTACAGTTTCAGCATTTTTAATTAGTTCATTGTGTTTTCCAAGTTGAAAAGTCTGTCAATATTCAGACCGCGCGCACCACAGTTCTCCAATAGGGGATTCGGGTGTCGTCGGTCAGTCCAGAAATTTAATGTAAATTTTATTCTTTTAAACAAAAGTATTGAAATGTGGTTTGTGGTGGTTTGTGGATGTTTTTTAAAATAGACAAACAGGGTCGGTCTCTTAACGGTACAAACAAAAGTTTCGTGAAACTTTATTCATTAATTTGTTTTGTTTCTTTTCGTCACTAACTTTACTATAATGAACGTTAAAATGATTGGATTGGATTATAATTGGCCAAACGAGCTCACAATCCATCAAGTTGTGTCTGTAGCTATCGTACGACACAAGATATTTGACAGTTGCCTGAATCTCGCTTACGACATTTTCAAGATTAGCTTGCATATATACAAGTTCCGAATAACCACATTAGGACCGTCGGTCCACCGAGCAATATCACCCGATAAATAAGACATTCCCTTTGTCGTTAATCCCCTATACAGTGTTAAGTGGTTATCCAAGCCCATAAACATGCAGCATGAATGCAGTCATCTCACATGATCTCACTACCCACTCGCCAGAAAAATTAGCTGTTTCTCGTAGGCTTTTATAGAGTTCAGACAAAACAATCTGCATTCGGAGCGCTTCTGTTATTGGTTTAAAAAAAAAAGAACCACTTTCGAGACTGATGCCAACTCTGATTGAACTGAGTACGTTCTTCGTGGGCATAGAGAATGTCTGAAGCGCTACCGATCCCTATGGAAATCCTCCGATCGGTGTTAACAATGTACAATAAACAGCTGATGTAAATTAAGTCTGAAGTACAAAGTTGGCAAGTTAGTTGATTACATACCTCCCCCGGATTCAAGTTAGAAAATCTAAAACCGCATGCTCCAAGTTCTCGATAGATAATTAAGCCGCAAGATATGGCGGGGGGGGGGGGAGAGACAAACGAGTACTGAATGTGTTAATAATCTTTGCTCAAATGTTCATGTGTGTGTACAGATTTGTCATTAATATGAGTTGAAATATAATGATGTATAGGGGCTATTCCAGCTAGCCTGGACGGGTAGTGAGCTCACAGGTTCCACCTGGGAGAATTTGCTAACACTAGCCCTAGCAAGAGCAGTGCTGCACGGAATCTACCACCGAATCGGAATCGTGACCTACTGAGAAGATCCTGCGACAAATTCAGTGGCAATAGCTTGCTTCGTAGAATGCGAAAGCAACTAGTTACCTTGAGACGTGAAGCCGATAATCCAATTGAATTGTAATAACGGCTCTAACTATCCCCGAAACTGAAACAGATGACTGCTTGGCGGCAGATTTAGTTGCGATGACGCTACCTATTCGATAATTGTTTTTTGCGATTTGAATTATGGTAGTAATTGATCTTTTCTAACGTCTTTTATAAAACATTACTGAAGATAATACTGGCTATGCGGTGTGGCCGAGAATAGTACTACACCGTCTATCCCAGTAGGTGAAAAAGTAGGAGGGTGGGTATCATATCGGTATACCGGTATTTACAATCAGCATTTGCCCGTGGGTCGTTCGTATTGTGTTTTTTTTTATTGCTTAGGTGGATGGACGAGCTCACAGCCCACCTGGTATTAAGTGGTTAGTGGAGCCCATAGACATCTACAACGTAAATGCGCCACCCACCTTCTGCGCGGATTGGTATGATCTTGTCTGTCCGGTATTACCGTTGGGATGGTGTTCGGCGTCATTCATATTGTCATTTCGATGGTCTCTGTTATCACTTAATTCAAGGAAGCCGCCTTCGCATTAGGAGCAATAAAAGCACAACAATAATTGATTCATTTGAAATGTGTAAGCACCGAAGACGTACGACATGTCTATATCAAAGTGTGTGTACGGCTACAAATACCATTGTATTCTGTTCACGTTGTGAATTATTCAAGCGTGCGACCTCGGAGGTCGCGCTGGGTAACTAAACGCTTCGCCGACGTGTACGATCCAAAGGATGACATTGTTTGACCTTTGACTGGAAAAGGGGTGTGTTACGTGACGCCCTTTGGTGCAGTTTTAGGTCTTTGAGTGTGCTGGAGTCCTTTGGGAGTTTAACGTTTAATTTAGTGGAAAGTAGACGGAAAATATATGGTTAAATATGGTTGTGAAACTAAATAAATGTTTAGGAATTAACTGTAATTAAAGTTTGTTTAATTGTGGAGACGTTTTTGAAGTGATAATTCGTGAAGTGACGGAGAAGATTTGGCGAAAAAATCTGTGGGCTGTGTCTGTGGGTTAATTTACTCGCAGAGCCCTTCGTCGCAAGCGAAGGGTTCGACTAGAATCATGACCGGATCTTGAGGTACCTAAAAGCTCCGTTAGTGGATCGGGAGGATCCGAAATGACGTGTGTAAATTTATGAACACAATATTTTGATGGTCTGATGATCTATATGTCTCTTCATTGCTACAGGTCGTGTCTAGCTAAGTCTTCGGCGGTATTTAAAACCTCTGTTATTGGCACACAAATGTTTTATACGAATGCATATATTTTACTGGTGGTAGGACCTCTTGTGAGTCCGCGCGGGTAGGTACCACCACCCTGCCTATTTCTGCCGTGAAGCAGTAATGCGTTTCGATTTGAAGGGTAGAGCAGCCGTTGTAACTATACTTGAGACCTTAGAGCTTATATCTCAAGGTGGGTGGCGCATTTACGTTGTAGATGTCTATGGGCTCCAGTAACCACTTAACACCGAGTGGGCTGTGAGCTCGTCCATCCATCTAAGCAATAGAAAAAAAAAACGATTAAGGTTAGGGAAAAAATACCGCCATAAGACGCTGCGTAAGCGTGATTCGATTTTATTTATATCCACCAGACAGCAGTCTTAAACGGTTCGAAACGTTAACGACCATCACGGGAATACGTATTCCCATCGATACGCTTACCCGCGCGGTCCCGGTTAGAAATAATAGTTTGGACACGCGTCGTGAACGTCACACGTGCGAAATTGGATATTCCAACGGTAGTCTTTATTTGGTTTTGCAATATACGTTTCCCGACGGTAGATATGCGATTTATACATAGTGTTATCTATACTAATACTAATGTTATAAAGAGGAAAGATTTGTTTGTTTGTTTGTATTGAATAGGCTCCGAAACTGCTGAACCGATTCGAAAAGTTCTTTCACTGCTTGGAAGCTACACTATTGCCTAGTGACATAGGCTATAATCTTTTTTGATTTAATTAGGGATCCTTACTAAAACTCCAATAATGTAACCCAAGGTGTAAAAAAATTACCTAAAATATTCTTTACATAGCGTGCCCTGCGAAAACTATTGATGATAGAATAAAATAATGTACTACGACTTTGTAGATCACATTATTATTTACAAAAAGTGTCGCGACAGCATATGTCTAACTATTATAGTTAAGCCGCAATAAGTGTTCTTTAAAAATTCTAAAAAAATTAAGCAACGTCAAATATCGTTGAAATTTTTGGTAAAGACCCGAGCGGAGCCGGAGCGTGTCGCTAGTTCTTCATATTCAAACTCAAACGAAACTGAGCTTATTTTAGCTTCGATATGATTGGCGGCGTCGAAATGAGGGGCCAGTGGTTGGCTTGATTGGCTGAGCGAAGTTGACCATCCTGTGGATCCCAGGTTCCACTGTCTGCATTTATGTATGTATGTGTTGAATGTCAACCACTTCCAAACAGAGCACAGTCCCGAATCATTGCGCATGATTCTGCTGTTTCATTTTTTCATCATAAAATTTGGAGTAGAAATAATAAAAAGAAATGGTCGGGCTTCATTCCCGCGTCGTGCTGTCTATTATTTACCACTTTGGTTGGCAAAGTAAACAGCTCATGAATCATGTTGTAGTTGGGATTTCGATCTTTGATTCTAGACGGAAGAAGGATTCTCAGTTTTCGTGATTTATATAACCCGGGTTCTTAATACTAGGGCCGTAAGGTCCCTTGTCCAACTACAGCAAAAGATATCTTGTCTCGCAAAAGAACATAACCAGAGCCGCAACAATTTTTTTTTGTCATTTTTCTATTTAATTATCAGTAGCCTAACCGGCTATTCCAATTATGCACGGTCGAGTAGGTGAGCTCACGGGCTCAACCTGGGAGGACTTGCTAACACTAGCCCTAGCAAAAGCAGTACTTTACGGAATCTTCAGTACTTAGCGGTAGGCAGCGGCTTAGCTCTGCCCTTGATATTGCTGAAATCCATGGGCAACGGTAACCACTCACCATCAGGAGGACCGTATGCTCGTCTGCCTGCATGGATAATATAAAAAAAAGAAACTACTACCGGATCGAAATCGCAACCCACTGAGAAGAGCAATAGGTTATGTTTTTAATGAATGATTGAGCGGTATTAGATGGCTCAATGTAATTTTTCATCGAAACTTACTTTTTTTGTTTTGAATTAAACTCGATGCCATTTAAGGAAGTCCAAAGAATTTACCGAACCTGTTGAATCAGTGCGTGCCAAGAGATTAATGGCTTTCCTTTCGCGATCGTAATCTTTAAATAAGGTTTTCGTGGAGTTTTCACACGCTCTATGTCTTTTCAAGTGAATTGCTTTATTGTTTCTTGTTTGTTTCCTTAACGAATAAGCCAGATAAAATACACATATAAAAGCCTCATAACTTATCAATAAGACTGCTTTTTCTCAGAAAATTAAAAAGAAGATTCAATAACATAACCAGATTCATAGTTTTTGATTAGTATTTGTTTTTCTTTAAACGTGTTGTTGTCATTCAGTACGCGAAATGTCAAAATGACATACGTTGGAGACCTCATTATGGTACCAGCCAGTACCAACACTGCTTGTAGACCGGACTGTTTTAAACTTTTCGCAGCTATGTCGTATGTACATTATGCACATTTTATGAGCTTTCACCACGATTCCGACATTTTATGAGTACCTTCGTGAGTTAATCCGTCAGTTCATGAGCTCTTGCAGCTCTTAACATCCTACCCGCATTTCTCAGTCTACCCGTGATCGCAAAAATAACGGGAACTTTTATAATGCAAAATCTGTTGTAAGAACCGATTAAGTAGATGTGTGCTTAAATAGAGAGGGTACATACTATTTATTGTTTGTTTAATGACATACGGTAGGCAGCGGCTTGACTCTGCCCCTGGCACTGCTGAAGTCCATGGGCGACGGTAACCACTCACCATCAGGTGGGCCGTATGCTGCTCGTTTGCCTACAAGGCCAATAAAAAAAATACATAATACATATTTTGCTCGTATGCATATTTTGGTATTAGAAAAAATCATTGTTCCAATCTACATTATTTCGTTATGTTTAGTCTTATCGAAACTAGTATGCAAGAAAATGTTTCGTAAATATTAAATGTCAAATTAAAAATGAAAGCTCTTCACGCTTGATAGTACGATGATAAAACTTTATCTTTGGAAGCGACAAACGAATACAAAAGCTCTTAGAGGGACTTAACTCGGAGCTTCTGAACGTCCATAAAAGTACGTTAAGCGTTTGGAAAATACAAAGAAAATATCAAAAGCTGAGCTTAAAGTCGGAACACATGACCGCCACTGTTTGTATTTCACGACGGAGGCTTGGTTGTACCGCGGGCGGGTTGCGTAAGCGTTAGCGGGTAACTAGCTAGCGGTGTTGAATGCTATTTTAATGAAGGAAGTTTTACTGGTGGCTTTTTTTTTCTATTGCTTAGATGGGTGGACGAGCTCACAGCCCACCTGGTGTTAAATGGTTACTGGAGCCCATCGACATCTACAACGTAAATGCACCGCCCACCTTGAGATATAAGTTCTAAGGTCTCAAGTATAGTTACAACGGCTGCCCCACCCTTATCGCTTTTTTAATAAAGGAAGTATTACTGGTGGGTCTGAGGCCTCTTCAGTTTCACCAGAACAGGTGAGTACGGGCTCTGCCAGGAGGGGTTGGATCTGCTAACAGCTACCAGCCTAACAGCTCAAGGGTAGTTGCTTTTCGAATGCTTCTATGAATTTATTAATTCTAGTGATGTAGTCGTGATGATTGTCAGAATTGGCGTAGTCACTCACCTAATTGGTATTGTTTTAATGTGTCTATCGTTTATACGATACACAGAAGTCAATTTGAATGCAATAAATTTTAATATTACATTTTAATTATCAAAAGCCGGTTCGAGTTAACTGTCATAACAGATACAAGTCAATGATGAAATTAATACAGATAATGTGTAATGGTCGTTTTTATTTCAGTTTATTTTTTATTTTTTTATTATCATTTATAAGCCACACATTCAAATTACTAGCTAAAAAAGATACACCAAAAACAATAAGTTATTAGTTTTTCCTTTGTCGTATCACTCTTGTCGGAGCGGTCGTGGTCGTCATTCAGTATCCTTGCTGTGAGCAGATATTATCTGCCTCACGAGCAATCGCCACTTCTCCCGGTTTGTGGTGAGTCTGGTATACTCATGCAAACAGCCGCCTACTGCCGACTTGACTTGGTTGGTCCATTGCATGGGCAACCTTCTAAAGTAAATGGTAAAGATCTTTCATTTTGTTATGTATTGCTGAATTTGTAATTAGTCAATTTCCTCATTTCATCATTATCCTGCCCTTCTCCCAGTCACCTGGGGTCGACGCAACATGTTTTCTCCTTCCATACTCCTCTATCATATCCCATTTCTTCGCTCACTCCCCTCTTACACATACCGTCTTTCACGCAATCCATCAATTTCTTCTTAGGTCTACTTCTTCCTCTAAATCCTTCCACATTCATAGTTAACATTCTCTTATCAACCTCATTTTCATTTTGTCTCATCACATGTCCATACCATCCCAAACGCGCACTTCTCAGCTTCTCTGTCACAGGTGCCACTTTCAGACTTCTTCTAACATATTCATTCCGTAATTAGTCAATTTTCTATTATAAGATAATTAATTAGAAATGAAAATCTTTCCCGCTAAACGCGTACAGTGAGGGCACATTTTTCCCGTTTACCGCGGAGTCAAAAGAAGGCCACGCCAGTGTTAAGGCTGGCTTCAAGAAAGCGTAGCCTCCAGGCATGAATGCAAATGAATGTTTGCTCCAGCGCTGGTGATAAACGGGCCAATGTTTTATGTGCTTTCAAAGATTTTACTGAAATTTTAAATTGACTCATACTATCGTGTGATGCATCGGATGATCACTTTCTATCTTCCTCTCTGCGAGATGCTTTTGTTAATAGTTTTCTTTTTTTAAATTTGAATTTTAATTCAATCCTGTATATACTACGGCTCTAGAACATCGTCGTTAGATCATCGTTCTATATTTGAATGTGTCACTAATCATTTTCGATTGATTTAACAAGTTTGACGACAACACTGATGTTCTTACAATATAATCACGAAATTTACTGGTGGTAGGACCTCTTGTGAGTCCGCGCGGGTAGGTACCACCGCCCCGCCTATTTCTGCGGTGAAGCAGTAATGCGTTTCGGTTTGAAGGGTGGGACAGCCGTTGTAACTATACTGAGACCTTAGAACTTATCTCAAGGTGGGTAGCGCATTTACGTTATAGGTGTCTATGGGTTCCAGTAACCACTTAACACCAGGTGGGCTTTGAGCTCGTCCACCCATCTAAGAAAAAAAAATGTATCTGCTTGTTGACTGTTTTCTAAAGTTAATTGTGTTTTGGTGTGCAATAAAGTATGTACTCTCTCTCTCTCTTTATCTCTTTCTTTAGCCTTTAGCCTTTAGTCTAGTCGATGCCAATGAACCACATTAATATATTTTTTTAATCACAAGTCCTGCGATGCAGCAATTTTTTTTTTTTTATTGCCCTCGTAGGCAGACGAGTCCACGGCCCACCTGATGTTGAGTGGTTACCGTCGCCCATGGACTTTAGCAATGCCAGGGGCAGAGCCAAGCCGCTGCCTACCGCTTAATACTCTCCAATAGTAACACATTCGATAATAGCTCATTACAAAATAGCTGAAACAAAATTTATTTTAAGTTATTCATTGCGTTAACGTAAACCACGTTTTGTGTAACGAAAACATAGCCGCAAGCGATTAACGCAAACGAGTGTTGGACCAAGTTTTGATGTTGGCTGAAACGTTGGCCGCGGACGGGGAAAACATTAAAAATGCTATTAGTACCGTTTTTAGTAGACGCGGTTTTTGTTTTTTTTTTTTTGATGTTTCTTCTTTTTTGTAAGAATTTCGAAATTAGTACAATGTTCCTCTTTTTTAATATTATGATCGCTTACGTAATTCTAATTTGGGCTTCAAAATGTATTGTTACTGTTTTTATATATAATTTAATCCGATTTCGCCTAACAACAAACATCATCATCATTCTCCTGCCCTTCTCCCAGTCACCTGGGGTCGGCGCAACATGTTTTCTCCTTTCATACTCCTCTATCGTATACAATTTCTTCGTTCACTCCCCTCTTACACATATCGTCTTCTCGCATTAAAACTGTATAATCTCAAAACTTACTAATTTTACAGGAGAGTGTTTTAAAGGTTTAGCATGTGATATTTTTAATATTAATCATCTTTGCAACATTATTTTTTTATTTTGTACCAGTTACATTATCTGTCTTTTAAAGTAAGATAAAATTATGTATTAATTTTGTTATTAGTAGTCAAAATATAGATAAACTAAAAAAAAAACTAAAACTAAAACTAAACTACGCTCTTTTGACAGTATTTATTAGAAAAATACTGGTGATACCAAATGATTCCGCATATTAACTCAATTTCGAATATTTTTGGAAATTGTACACTTCTAATGCGAAAAGACGATATCGTCTTTCACGCAATCCATCCATTTCTTCTTAGGTCTACCTCTTCCTCTATACTTACTCAGCTTCCACATTCATAGTTAACAACTATGAGCCCAACAATAAACATGTCGGACTTTTTTATTTTATTGCTTAGATGGATGGACGAGCTCACGGCCCACCTGATTTTAAGTGGTTACCGGAGCCCATAGACATCTACAACGTAAATTCCCCCACCCACCTTGATATATGAGTTCCAAGGTCTCAGTATAGTTACAACGGCTGCCCCACCCTTCAAACCGAAACGCATTACTGCTTCACAGCAGAAATAGGCGCGGTGGTGGTACCTACCCGTGCGGACTCACAAGAGAAGGACCACCAGTAAAACTTTTTAAATAAATCTGAAGATTTTTTATTTTTATCGCAAATAATAAATTGAAACTAATAAATGCGAAATTAAAAGACAATAGTCGTTTTAATAAGATCAAAGTCTCACAGAATGAGAAGAATATAATGTATTTCAAACACCTAAGATCCTTCGCCTTCATTGCCTATAATCATGCTTGAACAATACGTATGTATTCACTACTATAATATACAACAGTAACACTCAACGAGCCACGTTCGGCCGTAATCGATTATGAATGCTAATGTAATCGATACGACAACGGTCCCGATATTTCGATTATGTTAATCGTTCGGAATCAGACGGCCGTTGGACTGTCTTAGGGTGTATCGAATAGGGCACTTGATGTGATCATTATTGAATCGATTAATCGTTTATAATGAGAGATTCGATCACGCGTATACTAACTAGAAATTTAGTATTGAGTGTGTTCTACGGTTTATAAGATGTTCTACGGGTGAGATAAAGGATAAACTAGTTTTAATAATTACGAAAAACAATAAGGCGATCGATTTCTTTTGCAATATCGGCTTCTCAGGTGTAGTTATTTTGGGATGCAGGGATCAAAATCGATGCACTGGAGAATGTGCTGATGACGATTGCCGAGTATCCTTTGGCCATCGTTTAGGAACGACGTCTCAATTCTGTCGAAACTAAATATAAGTCAGTAATTATCACCAAATGCAAACCCTCGAAATATTTCGGACACGTACGAAATGAACCCCCCACGGAACGACACGTTGTCCAAAGATAAGTGGACGGTCCCGCGATCGATCATCTACGCGTTGGACAGAGTTTCTGAAAGCTTCCTGTTTCATTGGAAGGGTTCCTGAGACGCTAAAGACCGCAACAATCGGAGGTGCATCTCAAAGGATGTTTTATGACCAATGAGAATTCAGCATCATCAACCACGACCACTCTGTCAAGAGTGAAGAGCTAAGGAGCTTATTCAAAAAGAATATAGTATGTTAAATTGAATTAAAAACAAAGTCTTAACAAAAAACGATCCAGTAAATCGAATTTGATTGAACTTGTGTATTGATACTGACTGACCAACCCAGCCTTAGGGAGCGAGTTGTTAAATATATTTAGAAATTGATTGCCCCATTCTATTCCCAAGCTATGGAGGGATATAACAGAAACTTCATCGACAGTCAATTGGCGTTTCTTAGTCTAAAATAAGGTGGCTTAGTCGAAGAAATGCTCTCTCCGAACTTTCACCGACTCTTAAAGAGGTATTGTTACACGCTGGAGGTTCGGGATAAATAAAATTTCCACCAAAGTACAAGTTAACACTGTATTTATCTCTTAGAACACATAAAACACTTCACAAACACTTTAAAATTCTTAATTCTCTTCAGGTGATCCGTTCGCTGTTTCGCTTCGAGTAGTTCTGATTACTGACTAACTGCGTGCCGTCGCTGCAACGCTTTTATAATCGATACAACACCTCTACAATCGTCGAGAACATTCCTCACAAGTCGAGTACCTTCGATGTGTGTTTCCGATATCTGACAATAGATGGCGTTGTACTTCTCGAGCGTTCTGGATGTTACTAGATCCTTTGATATTCGTTCTGCTATTCGGCGATAAATGGCGTTACTTACCGGCGTAACAGTATTATAATTAGTGAAATAAGTGCTTCTCAAACTATTGTCCAAGGTAACCAATTATTCATTTTAAAGTTACGAGTTTATGTTCTATACTTAGGTATACCTGATAATAGCAAAACGGCTAACGGCGTTATAGCGAAGCGAATTTCGCGCGCCAAGCCGCGTGATACGCACTCAAACCGTAACTAGATCAAATCTTGATGCGGCACACCTTAATTTATATGAAAATTAACGGGCCCCGGCCTAATTAATTGAACCGTCGAGTGTACAGGGACAGAACGTATGTTGCCCTGAACTACACAAGATTCACACACTCGTCTCGTTTCGTTATTACATAATGAGTAATTTAAGAAACTTTAATTGCGGTGTCGGGTGAGCCGCTCTGAAGGGGGCGCTGGAAGGTTTTTTAATACGCTTTTATTAGCTTCAGACGTATGTATGTAACGGAATCTTCGAACATGATTTTGATCCCCTTCAAAACGTTGGATTAACTCGAAATTTGGTATATACTTATTAATGACAGATGACAATTCAATATTTAAAAAAATAATTGAAAAAATAAAAAATTGATAAAATTGATATTCAACTAAAAAATGAAAAATAAATAATAGTTTAATAAAATTAAGAAAATACGCTTTTATAGAAAATCCAACTAAAAAATATAAAATGAATTTTCATAAATTTGAATTAAAAATAGTGTAAGAAAAAATGATT
This sequence comes from Bombyx mandarina, assembly GCF_030267445.1. Classification (NCBI taxonomy): domain Eukaryota; kingdom Metazoa; phylum Arthropoda; class Insecta; order Lepidoptera; family Bombycidae; genus Bombyx; species Bombyx mandarina. The sequence continues at coordinate 1,497,548 of NC_143230.1, read as the reverse complement.
TTATTGTATAAAAGCGTGGGGTGCATGGCATACAATATTAAGAAAACCATAAAGTATTCATGGTCATAGAATGAAAACTTTGAGAATAATAAAATGAACATAATAAAGAAGAAATTTAACTGTAAAAGTAATTTTAATTTTAGCATTTATTATAATCTCTACGACTCGCTAAAAGTCCCATTAATGCTTTCTGACGATTGGAATCACAATTAAATACGTACATCGAATAGAACTTACTAGAGGTCCCGCAGTAGTCGAAATTCGACTATAATTAATTGGAATTGTAAGTTTGTACACTATTATGGTTGTATTTTATACTTCTATAATCACAAATTTCGCCAAGACTACACTATAAAAAATATTAATAAAGACAAACAATATTTAATCTATTCTCAATTTGACAACAGATGTCAAGAACAAAAGTTTGACAATAAATAAGTAGTATGCATACGTGTGTGCGTCAAATACAAGGTAATGTAGTGTGTGTAATGTTTTCTTTATTGATTAAATGTATCTTTTATGCATTATTTAAAAAAAATATTAGCATTGTGCACTTCTTCTCTATATTCTCTATAAGTGTGGAAAATTTCATACTCCTCCGTCCGCGCAATTTTCGTAAAAAGGGATACAAAGTTTTTGCTTCACGTATTAATATATAGATTTGACAACTTAGCACGAGCTCTTAACATTGTACGTTAATGTGTGTAATGTACGTTTATATTCCAGCATATGAACTAGTCCACTGAAATTAAAGTTTAATTAACCGTGAACCGCGTGCAGGGTTGGAGCGGACTCACGGATGTAATTGTCCACCTTATTACGGGGCAATCCCGCTGGGCAATTAACGTTTTCAGTTTTAGTTGTAATACCAGGACATAATATATTACCTTAATTTGACCGGTCGACCGGCGATTAGGTGGGATGTGACGTACTTTGGCTTTTTATTAATTTATTGCATAAATGGGTGTCGAGCATATTCGGTGTTAAGTGGTTATCGGAACCCATAGACGTCAACAAAGTAAATGCAGCAACCCACCTTGAGATATGAGTTCCAAGGTCTCAGTATAGTTCAACGGGTGACCCGCCCTTCAAACCGAAACGCATTATGGCTTCCCGGCAGAAATAGGCAGGGTGGTGGTTGGAACCTCCCCTGCGGACACAAGATGCCCCACCATCAGTAACCGGCTACACTGTTGTTTAAATGTAACATAAACATAAACACCGGGGTGTTAACAGTTAGAAGAAGTAATAAGACATCAATTTGAATTTTAGTGACGTGGAAAGTGTTATGTGCACCGGCCGAGTAAATTGGTACCTAACCCGCCGTTTTGTGTGCATAAGGTATATTCCGCGTACAAAGACACATCTGCTTCTAACGTTATTGCGTTAGGTTTTGTTGCTTGTAAAATTTTACGCCATCGCAGCCTTCATTCGCATACAATATGTAAATAATGTAATGTGCGTGCCGATGGACAAGTTAAAAATGAATATTTGCAGTAAATAAAGACAACAGTTATTGAAATGTCCAATATTCTTTATTATTCTGGAGCGGAGTCCTTTTCGATATTCTGTTATGTTCTCTTTATTAGGAAATATTTTTCTCTACTCACCCATTAGATCTCTTGTTTGGCAATAGACCTGTTTATAAATCGAAAAATAATCGCCGTGATTGCGAGATTTAGTGTACTCGTGTTGCAATAAGTCTGTCGGTTCTGTCATAAAGAATTTATTTGTTCCATTTTACTATTCCCAAATCTATGAGATTCGTCAACACACCAGGAATAAAGTTTTTGTCTGCTATCTGAAACCACTGCACTCAGACACGGTATGAACTTCCATCCCCTGTATTCCCAAGATCCCAATCCCACAACGATTCAATTATTCAATCGAGGCTTGAAAATTGTCTTTGGCTATAGGCAACGATTGGTTCTTTGACATTGCTAATATTAATGGTTAAAATGAGCCGTACGCTTGTCCAAATTCGAAGGAAATAAAACCCTAATATTCTTTATGGTGTCCTAAGAATAAGCAAATTTTCATATACACCCGTAATTAACAATATATAAAATTATAAATAGACGGATTTTCTTGTTCGTGAATCGTTTTTGACAGAGTTAACATTTTTACTCGATATTCGATATCTGTACTTTCAGTTTTCCATGTAACAGTCCAGTTCGGTCCCCCGGGGCCGTCCCCGATAAGCGAAGTAGACGTTAAACGAAATGTCCGATATTGATTTATGACCCGCTACATTTTCCGATGCGATGCTCCTGATTTTTTTTAGTTCGGTTCATTCTCGGTTTTTAGTTTGTCTTTTCGCTTTTGGTGGGATTTGGAAATAATTGAATAATAATCATAACCAATGGAAGATAATGGATACAGTATGTGGAAAAACGAGGAGTCGATAATTAAAAGGTTTTAAGATTAAGTGTCTCTTATTGAGAAAAAGCAATCGTTTATATCAAATGCTGTCTTAGGAAATGGTTAAGTCTATCAATTTGTTTGCGCCCCTTTTTAGGCCTTTAAAAGTGGTGCATTATAACATTCAGAAGGAAGGTAGCATTCCCCATCAATTTAGAAATACGTTTATAAACTTTCATAAGGAAACAATACAAAATTGACCTCCAAAGCCTCTTCGCTACGAGTTCGTACTTCAAAACAAATTGATACTTCAGAAAAAACCAGTGAAAAGCATTGTTTTCATCAAAAATTCTGCTACATTTGATTTGTTTACATCAAGCTTAAAGAAAGGTCCGGCACTCACCCGGCCGGTACTCAGGTGTTCTTAAAACCTATAATATCCGGTTTTTCTCTCCCGCCAAATGCTGAATTACCCCGGGCTCGTTCGACAGACTTTATTTTCAATAGAGACCAACAAATATCTGGTATATTTAGTGTAAAGCATTTTGAGGAATTATTTTAAATGATACCGTCATCTCTTTTATTCTTTTACTAATAGAAGTTCATCCCCACAACCTGGAATTGCAGCGTTACTAGAGATCAATTTGGTCACGTACCATCCGATTTTGAAATGAACTGCACTTTATGGTGGTTTCTTGAGTGCTATGATGTCTGTATTTAAATGAAACATTCAAATAAAGTAGATACAGAGAGGTAAACTGTGGCTTGGCTGCTGATATCCATGATAGACAGTAACGTTAGTGGGACAGTACGTTCGTCTGTCTTGACAGCCAAAATTGCAGATTTTTAGTTAAAACTGCGTTTAACTTTGAAATAATTTCAAACAGAGGAGCAAATACATTGACGTTGTTATTCTGCTCGGCTATACACTCACGTTTCGACCCTTCATGATAACGACCGAGGGAGCGCGGCCTCGTGAAAGATAATAGATTTTTCTTTCCTCTGTACTTTTCGACGGTATATTAATAACAATTTCTTTTAATGGACAAAAAATGTTTTTTTCTTTAAGCTCCTATTAATGTCCTACCTGTTATCTACCTGAAACTGCATGTCTCTATTGATATAGAAATTAATTAGAAATATGTACGTTAATTTAAATTGGAAAAATGTATGTCATATTAATGCTTTCGCTCAAGTCGCTGTCCGCGTAAGCTCAGGAGATGCTTTTCACCAAATGCTGTTTAGTGACGAATGCGCAGGAAATGATTGTGTTGAATTAAATAAGACATGTAAAGCTCGTTTTCTAGCTACATACAAAAAATAAAATAAATGTTTTAATACTAAATATTCAGTACTCTTAAGTACGTAGTTAGCTTAATCTACATTTTAAAGTCTTGTCTAGACGACGTTATCATATCAGTCGTAGACAGAAGCCATCATTGTGTAAATGCAATTTAGCGGGTTCGACATTGAATAATAATTTCTTTTCAGTATCCATTTATAAAGAACACTATTGAATTTAAAAAAGAAAATTCCAAGAAAGTATTTGTGTAATGGAAACATTTTACGCCTTTGAGTGAGTCGTTTGTGTCCGCAAAAAAGTTAATAGCATTTTTATTGTGTGATATTACAGTAATAATCTTTAACATACAATCCGGAATTCGCTCATTTCCTAATTAATATGGTACCTGTTTTTATATGATTTAAATTTTATACGGTTTATAAATGTACGAATTTTTTTAATTTATGATAAAAAAAAATTTATTTCTTATATGGGTGAGCGGGCTCACAGCCCACCTGATATTAGGTGGTTACTGGAGCCCATAGACATCTACAACGTAAATGCGCCACCCACCTTGAGATAAAGTTCTAAGGTCTCAGTATAGTTACAACGGCTGTCCCACTCTTCAAACCGAAACGCATTACTGCTTCACGGTAGAAATAGGCAGGGCGGTGGTACCTACCCGCGCGGACTCACAAGAGGTCCTACCACCAGATAATGTAAAATAAATGCTTGCTTATTAGAATATACATATGTATTTGTTGTTAAAAATATTTTTAGGTATCGTTTGGCAACGATGATGACTAACGTAGGACCCCCGTATTGTGAATTAAAACCTACAGTTATGAAAATATGTAGCCTAAATATGTATACAAGTTACTAAACAAGTAGTTCATGTGAAAGCAACTAGGTGGTAGGACCTCTTGTGAGTCCGCGCGGGTAGGTACCACCGCCCTGCCTATTTCTGCCGTGAAGCAGTAATGCGTTTCGGTTTGAAGGGTGGGGCAGCCGTTGTAACTATACTGAGACCTTAGAACTTATCTCAAGGTGGGTGGCGCATTTACGTTGTAGATGTCTATGGGCTCCAGTAACCACTTAACACCAGGTGGGCTGTGAGCTCGTCCACCCATCTAAGCAATAAATAAATAAAAAGCAAGCGAAAATAATGTTATATAATTAACTATGCGTGCGAGTTATGTATTAGATTTAATAAGTTATCAATAATGTACCTTGTTTTACGTGTAATAATGTATGTAATAGTTATATCGTGTACATTTTGTTAAAAAACTTCAGCAAAAAAATGAAAAGAAAAGAAGCCATGACTTCGGAAACAAAAATCCAAATATTGGTTCGTTTATTTACTTTACGTAATAATGAAAAATGGATGTTGCTAAATTTTTTCCACGAATGAAGGCACAATTTTCTCGTTAGGTTTAAGTAGTTAGGTATTTTTAAGATGTTTCACTTTTGTTTTTACTTACATATTTTTTTTATAACTCAGATGAGTGGACGAAATCAGGGCCTACCTAGTGTTAAGGGGTTGCCGGAGTACATAGACATCAACAAAATAAATGCCGCCACTCACTTATTACAGGAGCAGGTTTACATGAAACACATAAGCACTTCATAATTGGTTATTCCAAATACATATAATTGAATATAATTCAGCCAAAAATATTATGTAATATAATAATATATATTTCTCTATGTTAAGAAAAATGACGATGGTAGTTCGCATTAACGACAATTGTATAAAAATTAAACTGTACTTTTTTTTCCTACCTAAGCTGATGGTATAGAGAGACCATATCAGCGTAACCTTATTTAGTAGGTGAGCTCACGGGGCTCAAACTTGACGACGTTGCTAACCCCTAGCAAGAGCCGTGCTTCGCAGAATCTACCACCGGATCGGAAACGCGACCCACTGAAAAGATCCGGCGAGAAACTCAGTGGGGTATGTCCGTAGGTTAATTCACTCGTCGGAAGGACTCTTCGTCGTAAGCGACGGGTTCGACGAGAACGATGACCGGTGCCTGGGGTACCTAAAAGCACCTTTAGTGGATCGAGAGGATCCGAAATGACGTGTTTTGGGCGACGTCGTCTGGTTTCCATTCTATCCGCAGGATCGGAAATTAACCTGTACGATAGGCAGTCTATTCTATTGACGATGATTTAAAAGTGTTATTTCTTTAATCAAACAAACAAACAAAACAAAACCTACTTCGAATTATAATTATGATATATTATCGTGTATTTATTCCGGGTCGCACGTAATTAACTCCGTTTGTTCTTCTGAAAGCTAGAGCTATGTTGTAACGAAGATAAAATAAGGTGAATCGTAACTTACTTAAAGTACAGTTTCTTAATTTGCGTCGACATTAAAACAAGTGGTATATTTTTACAGTTAATGACCAACACGCGGCGCATTTTGTCTCTGAAGTCCATAGAGATAATAATGTGGATATAACATATTTTCAAGTGATAGGTTGTAAAATTGTTATATGAATTAAGCATAATATGGAGTCGTTTGATGAGCTGCTTAGCGGGATGTGATGAAAAACATCTTCTTTTTCTCCACCTTGTCCCTTCTCTTCTATTAGCCGTCATCTCAACACTGACTCCTCTCTCTCCCATATCGTCATTCGCACACTCCATCCATGTCTTCTTTGGTCGACCTCTTCCCCCTCTACCTTGCAAAACATGCTTTCAATAATAATTTGATTAACTTGTAGATTTCGAATTCACAATTGGTGTTAAATTGTTTGAAACCAGATCCAATTTGACTATAGGGAAGAATCTAAGTGGTATGGTGTAATCTTATTTTTCACATTTCTTCCTCGGCTAGTACGTAATAAAGACATTTGTAAAAACTGTTCACACGCCGTTCGATATCATTAACTTTGGGATAGGGGAGCATATCATGAGCGGAAGCGATTAAAGATAAAATCACGGAATTTTTGAATTTCGAAACTTTGTGTGAGTGATTAAATCTTTCGGGAACGATGCTTTTAAGCTCCTCAAACACCGGTCATCGCCCTCATAGAACTTGTCGATTTCTGCGAAGAATTCGACAAGCCAACCCATAGACACTGCACACTGAGTTTCTCGACGGATCTTCTCAGTGGATCGCGTTTCTGATTCGGTAGTAGATTCTGCGAAGCACTATTAGGGCTAGTGTTAGGAAACTCTCTCAGGTTGAGCCCGTGAGCTTACCTATCCGTTCCGGCTAGCTGAAACAGCCTCCTAGGACCTACACTATCAGCGAATAGGTAGGGAAAAAATTCCAGAACATACATCCGCATATATACTTATCACCGTTCCCACTAGGTTTAGCTAGATGTAATGTAGATTTAATGTTTAGCTAGATGTTATGCTGTATTTACAGTATATATAACTTTTTTTTGCTTATGTACTAGATATACGCGCGGTTTTATCCGCGTGAAATCAGAGCGTGCAAATATTTATTTATATATTGGCTCGTTTCTTTACGGCAGTAGGGGACATGTGTGTTGTCAACTCGCACGGCTGTGCTGCTGTGCCGTTATACAGCAGTAGGTACAATTGATTTTTTTTATTTTTTATTGCTTAGATTTGTGGGCGAGCTAACAGCCCACTTGATGTTAAGTGGCTACTGGAGCCCATAGACATCTATAACGTAAATGCGCCACCCACCTTGAGATATAAGTTCTAAGATCTCAGTATAGTTACAACGGCTGCCCCGCCCTTCAAACCGAAACGCATTACTGCTTCACGGCAGAAACAGGCAGGGCGGTGGTACCTACCCGCGCGGACTCACAAGAGGTCCTACCACCAGTGAAACTCGTTTTCAGAAACACAAGTATATGTTATGTGTAAACCGCTTATTATATAATAGCTTTGAGCGTATGGCTTCAACCAATCCTAGATTATTTTTTTGGTGCGTCTTTTCCTACATACAGCTCAATAAACTTTCCCTTAACGTGCAAACGATAATTACGACAAACGAATATCCACTTTACTCCATTGTGATAAGGCACTATAGTAACTTAAGGAATTAGACGAAAACTTAATTCTCTGTGTGGTAAAGGTTAAAATCGTGAATCCGCTTTCAAGGAAATTGTTGATGCGTGCTAGTTCGTTGCGTTCGTTGTTTTCATAATTGATTTATCGTACTTCATTGATTGTCGCATTATACAATAGGATTCTTAATAAATTTGTAGGGCATGTTAACAGACATTCAGGCTTAGAAAAAAAGGAGATGATGATTCATCGGGCAATTTTTTTTTTTTTGATTAGATGGGTGGGCGAACTCACAGCCCACCTGGTGTTAAGTGGTTACTGGAGCCCATAGACATCCACAACGTAAATGCGCCACCCACCTTGAGATGTAAGTTCTAAGGTCTCAAGTATAGTTACAATGGCTGCCCCACCCTTAAAACCGAAACGCACTGCTTCACGGCAGAAATAGGCAGGATGGTGGTACCTACCCGCGCGGACTCACTTACAGTTATCACCAGGACTCACTTAACACCAGGTGAGCTGTGAGCTTGTCCACCCATCTAAGCAATAAAAATATATATATTTCCATAATATTCATTTAATCATGCTAGGAATAATTGCTATGCTAGGAGTAGCCCGAGGTAGTCCTGTCTCGAATATATCTTCTGAACGTAGCAGAGCAGACGATATTCATGACGCTTTTAAATAAAACCGAATTGAAGATGAATACGGCGCCGCGTATCTATCTACCCTCTTAAATTAATTATGAGAGATAAACCAGATCTCGTAATGTAATTTGAAAGTCCTCGCTTAAACATTTTCAAGAAATTGTAGTTAATTATAGTCTACAGAAAATAAGGTTATAGATAGGGCAATTCAGCAAATTAAAATAATGAACTAAAAAAATCTTTATTTTTAAACTGTTTTAAGAGCTTAAAAGAGTTTAAAAGTGCTAGGAAAGGTAATGATAAACGTAAAATATATGGTAATAAATAAAAACATTAACTTAATGTCATGTGTGTTCTGCTAACGAGGATCGCGGATTTAACCCTGAGTGCAGAAATCATATGGTTAACATATACGTTTTATTGGCGGTAGGACGTCTTGTGAGTCTGCACGGTAAGATTCTGCCACGCTGTCTTTTTTTAATGGCGGAGCAGTAATACTTTTCGCTTTGAAGGGTTTGATGACCTTGACACTATAAAATTGCAATAAAAATTATTTAAAAAAAACCCTAAAAAGAGCCACGTTAATAATATGCCTATACTAGATTCCATGTTTATTCCATTGACCGCTGAAGAGTTAACTGTAGCTGATCCTAGATTCAGGATAAAAGTGCCATTGTCCTCGTAACTGAATCGAAATTTAAATATTCAATTAAAAGCTAAGTTAATTTCCGACAACCCTCGAAAATCTCAAAACTAATCAAACCACGTTTGAATAACATCGACACGTATCTCAGAACTAAACTCTTGACTTTAAGAGGAATTAATGAACCAAAGCGGTGCCATATCAACCGTCATAGATTTCACAAAATCACTGTGTCATCCGTAACATTAATAAAACAAGCGAACGGTAATTAATTCCGGACACGAAAAGCTAAGACACCGATATAATTAAAGCCTACAGATTATAATTAACATAAAGTTGTGACGAAGGACTTTTGTACTCGGAGTGTTTGGTGGGTTTGTCGTCATAATGTAAAATGTTTTTTTTTTGACGTGACAACATCTTATAATTCGATGGAGCCGGCTGCACGCACGAAAAAACATGACTCATTGAGGCGTTCCATTTAAGGCTTGAAGTGCAAGCGAGAGCGCGCAACGAGCGACAAAGAGGCACAATCGGCCTCCGCGCTCGACAGCGTTCGACATCTGTCTCTCTCCTACTTGAGTGAGCGATGCATCCGCGTAGACAGCTGCTATACAATTATACATTTTTCGCCAAGTATGATATTCAGTGAAAAGTGAATGTGGTGTCAATTGTCCATACAAATTATCTATCAAACAAATAAAATTAAAATTTTCTTTTGAAAAATGAAACCATTCCATCAGTATTTTTTATGACGTTGTCACGTTTAACTATCGTCAGTAAACCGACTTTACAGACAACCGATTTTTTATTAACCGTAAGTATTTTGAAGGCCGCTTTAAGGACTTTTAATCTAACGCCGTCTGCGATGTGAACGCTATTTTTGGGTGTCACATGTATAAATTAAACAGACTAACTTTATTCGCATTCTGGCAGGGGTAAATATTGTTACGCCGGCAAGGGTAACGCCATCTATCGCCGAATAGCCGGAACGAATATCGAAGGATCTAGTAATATCTAAGACGCTCGAGGAGTACAACGCCATCTGTTGTCAGATAGCGGAAACGCATAATACTCGGCTTGTGTGGAACATTCTCGACGATCCTAGGGATTTCATCTCGACTAGCGTTGCAGAGATGGCACGCAGTCAGTCGGTAATAGGAACTACTCGAAGCGAAACAGCGAACGGATCACCTGAAGCGAAGCGGAAGAAGCGAATTGAGAATTTTCAAAGTGTTCAATTTGTGTTCTAAGTGATAAATACGGTTTTAATTTACACTTCGGTACAATTTTTTATTTATCCCGAACCTCAGCGCGTAGCAATATCATTGAAAACAAGATATTTGACAGATTCGTCTGAATCTCGGTAACTATAATATATTTTCATGATAAGCTTGTATAAAATACAAGTTGCAAACAATAACATTCGGACCGTCGGTTTATCGAGCAATTTCGTCCGCTCAGTGGTAAATCCTGCTTTTGTCGTATACCCCTAAACTATACGTTAAAATACGGATAGTAAAACATAAGTTATTCCTATTACATTCAACGTTAATACTCTTTTGAACACGATAAATCCTTTAGACGATAATTAACATGATAATCATCAGAGGCTTAGACGCTATTGTTATTCAACTGAGATTAAGTAGATTATCCCTTAACACGTTAGAAGCACTATATAAGAGTTTCAACTTAATCAAAATTATGGAAAGTTATTAGCACTTATATCTCAAGGTGGGTGGCGCATTTACGTTGTAGATGTCTATGGGCTCCAGTTACCACTTAACACCAGGTGGGCTGTGACCTCGTACACACATCTAAGCAATAAAGCCACCTCTAGATTTTTTATTGGCAGTAAAATGCTAAGTATTAAGGAAGTGTTCGTAGCTGAATTTAATCGTTACGTGGTCTGTCGATCACTTGTAATGCGGTAGAGCATCCTTCGTTGAATTTTTTTTTATTGCCCCCTTGTAGGCAGACGAGCATACGGCCGACCTGATGGTGAGTGGTTACCGTCGCCCATGGACTTCAGCAATGCCAGGGGCAGAGCCAAGCCGCTGCCTACCGCTTAATACTCTCTACTAGCCTCGTTTGAAGAAGGACATGTCAAAGCGTTCGGATTGTGGACATGTCATTTTTTGGATTCGCTAAGTATACATCGATGGATGAAAGGTTATTTTGTTTAAGCGACATTTCGTTTAATACGCGATGTTTATCTTTGTAATTAAATATTTATTTAATTTGGTATTAGTATCACACACAGCTCGATGTTTTTAATTGAACTCAATTAAGTTGACTCCATTTAAATAGTTGAAGAAGTTTTTTTTGTTATGATATTGCTACGCCGGTAGGAGTAACGCCATCTATCGCCGAATAGTCGAACGAACATCGAAGGATCTAGTAGCATCTAGATCGCTCGAGAAGTACAACGCCATCTATTGTGAGATCGCGGAAACACAATACTAGAGATGTGTGGAATATTCTTGATAATTCTAGGGCTGTGGTATCGGCTATAAAAGCGTTGCAGAAATGGCACGCAGTCAGTTAGTAATCGGAACTACTCGAAGCGAAACAGCGAACGGAAGCGAAGCGGAAGAAGCGAATTGAGAATTTTAAAGAGTTTGTGAAGTGTTTTAAATGTTCTAAGCGTTGAATACAGTTTTTAGTTGTACTTTGGTGGAATTTCATTTATCCCGAACCCGAGCGTGTAACAATATTTTTCCCAAAATTTTAAACTTTGAATGGCTCTCCTGTAAACTTGCAAAAATGTCGCTCAAACCAAAAAACCTTTCACTCCCCACGATATAATTTGTATAACACAGAGGAAAATAAATAAATACTCACAATTAATTTCGTTTGGAAGATTTTACTTGAAAAACAAAGGTCTGGTACATTCTCAATTGGACGAGGAAGCATTTCGCACAGATTGGTTCGGTACGTAACGCCCGTTGCACGGAAAGGGTTGCCCTATACGATCCGAATGGGAATCGTTAAGGTTGCGGGTGTAATGAGACAAATTAAATAAATCAAATAACGATATTGGTCTTCTAATTTGTATGCATAGATATATAATGATATTAGCCGTACTCGTCCGCTTCGCTGGGCATTTACAATTAGCTTTATTATTATTTTTTGTCATCATTATTAGAGACTCCAACACTCATATGAATATTAGCCTATCCATTAAGTACATGTATTTTCTACATGGATACCAAGTTTCAAGTCAATCGGATGCATGGTTCAGTAGTTGTAACGGTTACTGGAGCCCATAGACATCTACAACGTAAATGCGCCACCCACCTTGAGATATAAGTTCTAAGGTCTCAAGTATAGTTACAGCGGCTGCCCCGCACTTCAAACCGAAACGCATTACTGCTCCACGGCAAAAATAGGCAGGGTGGTGGTACCTACCGTGCGTACTCACAAGACGTCCTACCACCAGTTCTAAATTTGTTGCACCCTGTACACTACAAACCTATTTAAACCGGCTACGTCCGGTTCGATCCGGCCGCGGTCGATTGGCGATGCTCCCCTACAGCTTAATGTGCCATTCTCGTTCTACGTTGCTAGAGACTACCTGATTAGTGACACGTCGCTTTGTCGTTCTCGTCGCTTGTCATCACGATTGCGAGTAATTATACTGTACTTTGGACAAATTTACTGGTGGTAGGACCCTATTGTGAGTCCGCACAGGTAGGTAGCCTATTTCCGCCGTGCAGCAGTAATGCGTTTCGGCTTGAAGGGTGGGGCAGCCGTTGTAACTATAATGAGACTTTAGAACTTATATCTCAAGGTGGGTGGCGGCATTTATGTCAGAGATGTCTATGGGCTCCAGTAACCACTTAACACCAGGTGGGCTGTGAGTTCGTCCACCCATATAAGCAATAAAAAAAAAGAAAATTCGAGTTCGAATTTCTAAAACATATCTTAAGTTAAAAGATGCACATGTATGGGCTTTGGAATTCACTTTGGTAAGCTGTTTATGTGGAAGCTTAGCTAAACGACTTCAAAGAGAAGACCTTCCACCGAGAGCGGATGTCATTTCTATGCAAAGAGAGAGAGAGAACTTTTTATAGATCGGAAGTATTTTGTAAGTGTCATTGCCCTATTCAGGGCTTTGTTGGATTTCTTGTGTTACAGATACCGACGTAAAAAGCAACAAAAACAAAATTAATAATACTAGTTCTTTTATTTGTTTCAGGTGAGTACTTTAATCGGCCCGATATGAACAATGTGAATAAATATAAGTGAGGTAAGTAAACCCAAGACAAAATTGTTTAGGATGTAGGCAGAATCTTGGTATTTTGAAGCAAAAACCGGACGGAATTTATGCATAAAACTGTGGCGTAAACTTAAAAAAAAATCGGCTGAAAAGCAACTTAATTTTAATGTCACTACGGTTTGTGATTGGTTTTTCAATTCTCTTTAGATTCAGAAGATCATCTATTTGAAAGTTTACATATTAATTATATATTTTTCTTTGTATGTTTCATATCAGTAACGTACATAATCTTCAGGGAATGTTTCTGTCATGATACTACTAAAGAAAAAAGGGTGGCGGCGATGAGTGTTAAGAATAATACGTACTAATTTACTAAAACATACTAATGTATTAAAGATAGAAAAGAGATTAGTATTTTATAAAAATAATGATTAAGTGATTCAATTCACTAAAGTTCGTAAATGTAATTTTAATTTCTTTTGTTGTTTGACAATAACGCAATTTTAGTTTTGAGTTCAAAAATAAATATCCCAAAAATAGCGTATTTTTTTTAATTGATTTTGTAGGTAGACGTGCATATATAATCTGATGGTGATTGGTCGCCGTGTGCGTCAACAATGCCAGAGGCACTGCCAAAACCGTTACCTAATTAATTAATGGTTCATAAACGTAATAGGTTATGAAGTCTGTAATAGACATTATTGCTTCTCATCTTGTTAGTATTTTTAATGATTGTATTAAGTGTGGTGTATTTCCTGACTTAATGAAACATAGTAAAGTGATTCCTCTTTTTAAATCTGGTAGTACTGATGACCCCTCTAACTATAGACCTATTTCAGTACTCCCTACGTTGAGTAAAATCTTTGAAAAAATTATTTTGACACAACTTTTAGAACATTTCAATTCAAATAACCTGCTTCATAATAAACAATTCGGGTTTACAAGGGGTCGCTCTACAACGTAATAGCCCTCTCATTGAACTGGGAACAATAATTGGAAATATCCATTAATTAGTCGGGGCCGTACCTACTACCATTGTGCCACGCGGAAGTTTATTTATCGAATCACATTGTTTTGCAAAAGGCTTGGAACGTTTCAACTCGACAGTATAATATTTGAATCCGTAGTCGGAGTATAAATAACGCGCGGAGCATCTAAATTGTGCAGCTGAAATTGTTTTGTTTGGTTCTTCCAACGTTTACAGGGTGTACTATGAACCTTTACTTATGTCTAGACGGAAATAAACTATTAGACTTATGTCTGCCGGAGCAGTAATGCGTTTCGGTTTAAGGGTGGAGCAGCGGTTGTAACCATACTGAGACCTTCGAACTTGTGTCCCAGGGTGGGTGACGCATTTGCGTTGTGGATGTCTATGAGCTTCAGTAACCACTTAGCGCCAGGTGGGCTGTGAGCTCGTCCACCCATTGAAGCAATAAAAAAAAACTAATGGCACTCGAGGACTACCGCGGTAAAGCTATTGCATAGCATTTTTTATCAACTTACGCAATTATAATTAGACAATAATAACTTAATATGAAAACAATAATAAAATAAGACCACGCTATATTTATAAACATTAAGAAAAGCAAAACATTAACTGTCTCCTTCACACTCATAAGCTAGGCCGCGCGAGAGAGAGATGGGCAGACTTGTCATGATGCGCATGCAGTGCGACGTCACGCCGCGTGCTTATTCACAAACACTACAAGCGCACCGTGTGACTGTGTTGAACGCGAGCTACATAGCAGGCGGAGTGGGGGGGTGTTAGGATTTATTTTCGTTACGGAATTTCTTGATTCGGTTGCCGCGCTCAAAGCCCGCGATAAAAGCTGTGCAATAGCTTAAAATACTCAGCAATAAAAAAAAGACGAGTTAAATGATTTTATATTATTTATATAACGTCTACATCCAACACTAAAGCCGTGCAGACAGCCTATAGTATACAATACACCTAAACCTCTCCAAATTTTCCTGGAAAGTTGTTCAATATACTTTTCATTATAATGTTCAAAAGCGGCATATCAGCTAAGAATGTTTGAGGTCATAAAATTAATAAAACTTCAGATATTAAGTAGGTTGTCTTATTTTGTGATGATATTTCATAACTAGGTAAAAACCAAATACCAATATAATATAATAAGATAAATAAAAATTATGACGTCAAAGCTCTACCAAACTTCAGCAGTATCAACATATTCTCAAGAACTACTTTAACAAACATGGTCTAAGACACAAACAACTTTACTTTTCAAATTGTTTAGTTCATTATGAATCACTACATAGTTTAAAAAACACAAGTCGCTTTCTCTGTCCCTATGTATGCTTAAATCTTTAAAACTACGCAACGGATTTTGATGCGGATTTTTTTAATAGATAGAGTGATTGAAGAGGAAGGTTTATATGTTTAATAACATCCATTAAATAATGGAGAAATACTGTTATTTTTGTGGTTTCTAATGTGCTTCACCCCGCGGTGTCACCCGCGATAAGACAATAACCGCGGGTAACATCACGGGACTCAGCTATTAATAATAAAATTTAATGTTTCCGAAGCGAAGCGAGGGCGGGTCGCTAGTATATGTATATAAATAATATAAAAAAACCTCAAAATTAATTCTACCTCAAGTTCATCGTAGGTTATTTTCAAGTTTACGCTCATCCGTGGTGAAAGCTTGCAAAACTCATTACAAATTGACACCAGATAGTCTAGTGCATGGGTCATTAATAACGATGGGATGACATATCGACTCGGACTCTCGGCTAGTGTGGCATTGCGAACAAATCCCCGACGGTCGAGTCCGTTACACGACGCCATTCACACTGCCTCGGAGAACGTCATTAATCGAATCACATTGTTTACAATACCCCGTCTCCACAGCTTTTTATGGGACCCATGTTTTGAGCAAACGCGATTCGGATTAAAATTGCATTTTTCTGTGCTTGAGTTATGTTTTTCCCTACTGGTGGCCTAAGAGGCTATTCCAGTTACGCCCGGACGGGTAGGCGAGCTCACGTACTAAACCTGAGAGAATTCGGTAACACTAGCCCTAGCAAGAGCAGTGCTTCACAGAATCTACCACCGGATCGGATTCGCGACCCATTGAGAAGATCCGATGAGAAACCCAGTGGGCGTTATTCGAGTTTATGTCCATTGGAAGGGCTATGCCCATAGTCACCACGCTTGGGAGGCGGGTTGATGACAGCAATTATATTATGTTCTTGCAGCAGCTGCTGAAAGGACATATAATGCTGCCCATGGCCTGGTGTGTTTTATTTAGGGACATAGCTTATTATGGATTGTTATACGGTATTTGTCGGTCGCAAGGGCCGCGTCCGTTAGCTAGCCGGGTGCACCACGGGCGGGTGAGGTTGGCTATTGAGTAGCTGTGATTCCATTCCCACCCCTTACAGCCCCTTACACGCCAGGACCGCTAATTATGGCGGACTACGGGAGAGGCCTACATCGGCAGTGGAGAGATACAGGCTGATAATGATGATGATGATTCGAGTTTAAACCGTCGTCTAATGATGGAAGATCCTGAAAGAAGGAGTCGTGAATTTCTTATCGATCCGTTTCAATGCTAGAATGAATTCAATGCATTCCGAATTGGTGGTAAAGTCGTGACGATTTGGAAGCGTCTCTGAGGGCTTATAAGAAAGGTTTTTGATTTTGATTTGAGTAACTTTGCTACGTATAATTCATTTTTGTGGCTTTAGATCGACAGGCGAACTCACGGTAGCTGGTAAATAGTTATCAGGGCCCATATATACACTACAATGTGATGTCATTCTGTGTGATGTGGAAGTTTCCTATTTAATTCTATCTATACCGGTATACTTACCGGGAATAGGCAGGGTGGTGGTAAAATCCCGTGGTGGCTTACAATACGATCTACAACTAGTAAATGCCTCCACCACATACCTAAAAATAGTAAAATACCTGTAAGTATTTACTTAAGAGCCCGATAGACCATCACGTAAGCCACATTCTTTGGCATTATAGTAAACAAAGTGTCTTAAATATAAATGATTTTGTTGCGGCTTCACCGCTATAACTCGGGATATAGACGGAAGGGTTTCGTTCCGGCTGTGTGTACGGGATCGCGACCCAGCGTCGACGACCATACTGACTCGAAATATCTGTTAAAAAGCCCATCTAAAGGACTAATGAAAAATTTAGTGTTATTTAGTGATAGCCCATTTATTAAGGAAGGCTTTAGGCTATATAACATCACGGTAAGATCGATACAATTGGAGCACCAATAAAGAATGTTTCAAGATATTTTCACTTTCTACGTAAATGAAGTGGGGGAGTAAAATTTAGCGTTATGCTAAAGTAACTATTCCACGCGGACGGAGTCGCGGGCAAAAGCTAGTTTCTTCAATGGTAATGGCTTTACCTATCAATAAAACCTATCAAATTTGTAAACATTTTCGCAATAACGTCAACGAAAAAACAGTCAAAGACCACTTTGGCTATCACCATTTATCTGATTGTTTCACAAAGCGTACATCAGTCAATTTAGTAGCGTACAATAATGCACTTTTCTACACACACTAAGCATACTTGACGACTGTCGTGCTTTAAACGCTTCCGTTCATGCACTTACACCACAAACGACAATACAAAGCGCTCGTCGCATCGTACACTGCGTTGCAAACAAAAGTGCCTGTTCAATTCGACTAATGGAGGAGGAGATAAGCCCGACGTTGTACGTCACAGCCCATTAGTGCACTCGTTTGAGGCGTACTCTTGAGGCCGCCTCGAAGTGTGGTGCGTCAAGTGTATTTATGACGTTACGAATCTACGGTTTCTGTTTGTGTCGGATTGGAATTCAGTAATTAGTATTCGTATCTTGATTATGCTGTACTGAATAGACAATAGGACAGAATTCTCTTTAGCCTTCGTGGAATAGAAGATACATGATAAAAATCTGAATCGCATTAACGACATTGTGAAGATAAGTTTGCAAGCTGGTTTATAAAACAAAGACAGACTCTCGGTACATTTTTAATTAATATCGGGCTTGTGTTCTAATTATGGAT
Organism: Bombyx mandarina; assembly: GCF_030267445.1. Classification (NCBI taxonomy): domain Eukaryota; kingdom Metazoa; phylum Arthropoda; class Insecta; order Lepidoptera; family Bombycidae; genus Bombyx; species Bombyx mandarina. Next base: position 1,479,348 of record NC_143230.1, on the reverse strand, counting down.
ACCGCCATAAATCTATAGTTATATTGTGATCTAGAAATAACAGATAAACGTTAATTTTCGTGACGCCAGATTTGAAATAAAATGGGCTTTGAATTGGAAGGAATGAAACCGGATTAATCTGGTTCTCATGTATCTAAAAACCCACCAGTATATTTATATCATATTATCCGATAAATAACGGTGAAAATACTATCAAAAACCAACAGCGCGCTTTGTATGATAAGAGCATGATAAATTTTAGTAGGCAATTATCAATACAGACGATCGCACGTTGAAATGGATTTTACTGGAAAAGTTGTTATTGTGACTGGGGCCAGTTCTGGTATAGGTGCAGCGTCTGCTATACTGTTCGCTGAATACGGTGCGACTTTGACTCTCGTGGGGAGAAACGAAGCCAGACTCCGAGCTGTCGCCGAGAAATGTCACGCAGCAAAAGGAATCAGCCCCTTATGTGTCAGAATAGACCTTACCCATAAAGACAGTTGCGCTGTGGTAGTAACCGAAACTGTGACCGCGTTCAAAAGGATCGATGTCCTTGTCAACTGTGCCGGTAAAGTCCTCATAGGTTCGCTCTTCGATGAAAATATAGAGGCATTTGACGAGATGATCAATATTAATCTTCGAGTTCCGTACAGTCTCTCGCATCAGGCTCTGCCGTACTTGACGAAGACTAAAGGTAACATTGTCAACCTCACAGCCACTAAGTACGCAAGAGTCAGACATGGGTTTATGGGTTATTCGGTTGCAAAAGCTGGACTTCAGAAATTCACCAAGATTGCGGCAATAGAATTGGCCACGGAAGGTGTTCGAGTAAATTCTGTGCAACCAGGATTGACCAGAACTAATATCCTGTCAAATCTGGCGATGTCTGAGGAAGACCGACAGGTAGCCTACGAGAGGCTCTCGCAGGATATGAAAATTATTGAACCCGAAGAGGTTGCTAGGATGGTTGTCTTCGTAGCGAGTGGGATATGCCCTAATTTGAATGGTGCAGATTTGGATTTAGATGGTGCAACCTCTGTTATGTGATAATATTTGTAAAACATTTGAAATGTGTTGTAATTGATGCTTTTGGGAGTATCAGAAGATTGGGCTATTGTGTTTATTGGGAAGATGAAAGTTTTCGGCTTACGTTATTTTCTGCGCTATGTTTGAATAGAAGCTCATTCTGGATAACCCTTATTTGAATACTACTGTAACATGTCTTCTTAAGTCTTAAGGAAGTGAAAGTGTTCACGTTAATGTGACTTAGTGTTAATTGGATCCACTAGAATTCTTACGGTTTCTATGTCACAGGATGTATCTTTTTTTTTAAATTATGCTCTGCGCCTGTCATTATCGGTTTGTTGCGTTTTAAAATAAACACAAGCTATTACTAATATTATGACATTTAGAAATGAATTTGTTTTTGTTTTTTCTTTATCTTATCAAAACGGTCTTATGATTGTGAGTTTTTAAATATCAATCGATAATTTTGTTGGGAGTTAGTCAAGGTTTGGGATTTAAATGTAAGCACATGTATAATTGTAAGAACAGAGCTCTTAATTAGTTTTTTGAGCTGCTTCTGTTCAACAGTGCATTTCTGAGGTCCATGGACAACAGTTACCACTCTCCATCAGGTCGTATGCGTCTGCAAGACCAATAAAAAAACAGTCATTAAAATGATTTAAGAGAGAGAGGGAGAGAGAGTATTCTTTATTGTACACCAAAAAACAAATAAACTGCGATACATTAAATACAAAAAAGTACAATTGGCGGTCTTATCGCTAAGAGCGATCTCTTCCAGACAACCATCAGGTGGACAAGAATCATTTGGAAACGAACTACGCGCGGTGTACCATTCCAGTGAAATACATATACATATATGTACACATACATATACACATACATATCTCCGTAAATATACATACAATTAATACAAAGTATTATAATATAATAATAATTATTAAAAATAAAAAAGCTTACATCAAAAACAAAACCTTAGCCGCGAAGAAAGCTAGCGTATCATTTGTAATAATATAAGAGACGCAATCAAATACCATAAGTTTAAGTGAAAAATTAAACAAAAAATTAAACTGGCGAACCATATCCGGAGCGTTTTCATACCTTTTCCAAATGAACGAGGAAATATTTAATCTAATTTAAAATTGTACCCCTATCGCGTTTACGAAAGTTTGTTATTTGACAAAGGCAGCCCCCGAAAATTGTTCCGCTGATAAACGCTCCTTCCGTAGCTTTACACGTGACTTGTTCATAATGCGACCAATTAGTTGAGACAACTCTCATTTACAAAGCTCTTTCGAGATTCATTTCCGCGGAATGGCAATTGAAACTTCTAATGTGCTCCTAAATCAAGTGGAGACAGTTATGTTTTAGGATATGATTTTACCTATTGGCACGTCGATAAGAATTCATGAGACCATTTGTTGTAACTTTTTTTTTTGGTTAGATAGCTGAATCCACTCAAGGTCCAACTGGGGTTGAGTGGCTACCGGAATCCAAGGAGATCACAACATGGACGCTGCCCCTCACCTTTAGACATGAGGTCTAAGTCAATTGTACCTCAATTGTCTCAACGGCTGAGCTAAGTTTTGGATCGGAACGCCTTGTTTTTAGACCGGGACTAATCCTCCTACGAAATTACTGCGCCTAGTGGGCGCGCGAAATATGTTTTTTATTTATTCATTGCTTAGATGGGTGGACGAGCTCACAGCTCACCTGCTGTTAAGTGGTTACTGGAGCCCATAGACATCTACGACGTAAATGCGCCACCCACCGTGAGATATAAGTTCTAAGGTCTCAGTATAGTTACAAAGGCTGCCCCGCCCTTCGAACCGAAACGCATTACTGCTTCACGGCGGAAATAGGCGGGGTGGTGGTACCTACCCGTGCGGACTCACAAGAGGTCCTACCACCAGTAAAATCTGTACCATCTGTCAAATACCTTGTGTCACACCTCCAAATCTCATCACTCGTCTGCACGTCTATCTTAATATAACTTTTTTGCTTTGCTTTAAGCGGCGAATGTAAGTGCATTTACGAATCTTGTTTAGTTTTGCGTGAGTAGGCCCTTGTAGCAGCACAGCTGCTCAAGTGCTCTGTAAATATGGGGATTCGAAATTGTATACTTGCACTATGCAGGATGAAGTTTGTCAAATATATCGACTATCGTTTTTAATGTTTATTGGCGTCAAAATAGCAGCTCAGAACTTGCATGCTGCCGTCAATTTCAAGATACTAGGCTGTATGTTTTATTCTGCACTTGATATTACAGGTTTGTGCTATCATTATCAAGGAAGAGTAGACGGTCAATGCTCTCGCGGCCGATCATCCACAAGGTGGACAGACTTAAGTCATTTACGAAATGTTCCCTTACTGAATGTACATGACGGCGCCAGGGATGACTGAGCGGCAGTTCCGTCATCATTCTTATTCCGTTGAACCCAGTGTATTGCAATACTTGCAATAAAACTCAATAAAACCGACAAACCGACAGACCGACCGACCGACTTGACTGCTTGAGAAAGACTGAGATGACTTTGTCCACGCACCGCCATTTTATATGGCGTGGCTGGCGTTACGGCGTCTATCCTACACTTTTGTGATATTTATCAAAACAACATTTTATCATTTAAGTAACAATCAAAACAACGTCTTAATATTACTAAAATCGTTATCCAATACATAAATTATTATTAAAATTTATGTTTTACCAATACTTATTTATTTATCCAGTCATTTGTGTTTATAAAGATTAAACACACTCTGAACACTCCCACATCAAAACCGTGTCCGCTAAATATATAAACATGGTAGAATAACAGTTTCATCTTGCTAACAATAAAGTAAATAAACTAAACTTTATTTTTTATTTTTTTTATTGCGCTTGTAGGCGGACGAGCATACGGCCCACCTGATGGTGAGTGGTTACCGTCGCCCATGGACTTCAGTAATGCCAGGGGCAGAGCCAAGCCGCTGCCTACCGCTTAATACTCTCCACAAGCCTCGTTTGAAGAAGGACATGTCATAGCAAAAACTATATATTTATTATGTTATTTATTGCCAATAGTGACGTTTGCGCCCGCATATACGTACCGCCACAAATAGAGAGAGATGGAGAAGTCTCTCAAAAGCCACAACCAAGCATTAAGACATACGTAACCACGACCACTCCGCCGGGAGTGTACGACTGAGAAGAAGAATTTATCAGCATCTTCTTCCCAGCGAATTATTCTCATTATAATGATCTATACGTTAATTTTTGAGTCGTTCGTGAGTAAGTTTACGTGCGTATGATAATATGCTTCTTTCCGATGTAACTTATCGAACTCTACGTAAATAATTTTAAAGATATTGATCTACTGGGTTTCTTGAAGGATCTTCTCGGTGGGTCGCGATTCCGATTCGATAATAGATTCAGCGCAGCACTGCTCTTGCTAGGGCAGATGTAAGCAACTTCTCCCACCCACAATAAGTATGAATAACAAAAGTACTTTAAGACTGTAAAATGAATTAAAACCGGCGTTACCAATTCAATCTGTCATCTGTCGGTGGCGCATTTACGTTGTAGATGTCTATGGGCTCCAGTAACCACTTAACACCAGGTGGGCTGCATCTAAGCAAAAATAAAATAATAATAAACACATTTCAAAACGAAAAACATATTTGTGGTTGCGCACATCAAATGCGTTCCTTCGATCTTCCTTCCTCTACGTAAGCACTCTGCTCTCAAACGGCTATAAATACCACCACTACAAGCCTAATGCAATATTTTTATTTATTTATTTATAACATCTTCAAGGAAGCGACTTCTTGGCTCAGCTTTATTTTAAATTTCATGAGCTTTCAATACAAGGTAATTAGTTGAAGTGACGTCACATAGTCAGGGAATATTGTTATTATGTACCTTATTAAAAAGCCATGTAGGTATACTATTGAACTATTGTTTTAAATTATTGTACGTGTTTGTATTTTAAGAGGCTTAAATAAGTATTATTATTATTATTTATTACTATTACACGAGACTGTCTACACAATTGCGATTTAGTTTATATAGTATACTAGGATATATTAGGTTGAAATATTAACCAATTCAATAATCACCAACACCTCAAGATTGAGATGCACTTTCTTTATATTTTTTTTGTTTTTTTTGTACATTTTTTCCGTAAAAGAAAAATCAATTTTCGATTTGATTTGGTTGATAACCATAAAATAACTTACTCATAAAAGCTAATTACATAGCTACACTAAAGTTAAGTTTAACGAAAATCAGTCGACAAATATAGTGCAAAAAATGTAGTTAACTGTTTTAGCTTTGTCTAATTAAATATTGTCGTTTATCCACATATTAGAACCAGTAACCTTTTATTTTTATTTTCCCTACCTAATTACAGGTAACCTTGAGGGGCCATTCTGGTTTCACTCGACGGGCGAGCTTACGTAGCTCAGCTTGAGTGGAGGTGCCCTAACAAGGGTTAGTGCTTGTGTGGATTTACCACTGGATCGGAAACGCGACCCACTGCGAAAACCCGGCGAGAAACTCAATGGCTTGGATCTGTGGGTTAAGTTGCACGTCGAACTCTTCGTCGCATGTGACCTGTTCGAAAAGAATGTTTTTTTTTTCTACCTAAGCTGATGGTCTAGAGAGACCATATCAGCGTCACCGGGCTAGTAGGTGTGCTCACGGCGCTCAAACCTGACGTTGTTGCTAATACGAACCCTAGCAAGAGCCGTGCTTAGCAGAATCTACCACCGGATCGGAAACACGACCTACTGAGAAGATCCGGCGAGAAACTCAGTGGGCTGTGTCTGTGGGTTACTTTACTCGCCGAGCCCTTCGTCGCAAGCGACGGGTTCAACAAGGACGATGACCGGTAGGGAATGGCGACTAACATACAGTGCTTTAATAAGCTTCTTACCTTGCGTTTGTATGGTATCACCCCCCCATCCGTGGGCTTTGAAGAATGTCTTCACTGGTAGTACTTGTGTTACTGATTATCATAAGCTACTGCGACTATCCACTGTGGACTGATCTTCGTTTGCCTTCGAAATATAAATAAATGTTATAACTAAAAAAAAAACATTTTCGTTTGAAAATTGAACATCCTGTATAACAAATACACAGTAGAGTTCATTCAACCTTTTGTATTTTCGACTTCCGGTTATGTTCGATCGGCGACGCACAGACAGACAGCCGCGATTGACGTTTCGACATTTATTTATGTACACAATCAGATGGTTTTAACTGTACACATTATTATCGTGAGTACAGAGATGTTTGAAAGACAGAAAAATGTTTGAATTTTTGTTGTTAATAAAATAGTTTTTTATTAAATATATATAGACTAGCTGACCCGGCAGACTTCGTAGTGCCTCAATCGATAAACAAAAGACCTAAACTTTTGTATAAAATCAACATAAAACAAACAAAAATAATCCGTCCGGCGGGAGACACATCAAAGGGAAAACAAAATTGTTTTAATTTGATTTAATTCCGAGCATTTTCATAATTATCTACCTTTTAAACCTTCTCTGGACTTTTACAAATAATTCAAGACCAAAATTAGCCGAATCGGTCCAGCCGTTCTCGAGTTTCAGCGGGACTAACGAACAGGAATTCATTTTTATATATATAGATAGTTTCTGTTCTTATTTAAACCGTGTGATGTTTCTGATAGCTAGGTTGACTTGTTCCCCGGTTTTTCCCCCCTACCTATTCGCTGGTAGCCTAGGGGGCTATTCTAGCTACTCCCGGACGGGTCCTCGTCTTTATAAGCAATGAATATGAATGAAATCAATGTACGTTATTGACACTCATAGAAATCTGCTGCCCGTTCTGCTGTGAGTGAGATTTTTCAGTACATTCTAAATAGCTTCGTACGATAGTGACGCATAGTTGTTATGTGTCGAGTTTGGGGGCTGGAATCATTTACTAAGACCATACAACTCATATCTCAAGACAGGTTTCGCATTTACGTTGTAGATTTAAAAAAAAAACTTAGATAGGGGGACGAGCCCACAGTCCACCTGGTGTTAAGTGGTTACTGGAGCTTATAGACATCTACGATGTAAATGCCGCCACCCACCTCGCGATATGGTTGTAAGGTCTCAGTATAGTTACAGCGGCTGCCCCACCTTTCAAACAGAAACGCATTACTGCTTCACCTAGTACCTACCCATGTGGACTCAAAACACGTCCTACCACCAGTAAAATGTGTATGGGCTCCGGTAACCGCTTAACACCAGGTGGGACGTGAGCTCGTCCACCCACTTAAGTAATAAAAAAGCTGAAATAGCCCCTAGGCTACCAGCTATTAAGTAGGAAAAAATGGGGTTGGAATACCTTTTTTTTTGGTCAGGAGGAAATCCCCGAACTTCCGCCCTCCACTGGGTGGGGATGGAGGGCGGGGCATGTCGGAGTCGGACTAACTAAAACCTCCTGTCGCTCTACAACCAACGTCCAAACCTCGCATGAGACAGAACTCTTGAAAAGTCAAAGGGGGGAAAGTGAAGCGTTTAGTGCGGAGCACATCTCTCCCGTCACTGTCCCCCTCGGGACGCCGGAACGGCGGTCGTCGGCGCCACGACCAGCAGCCCTCTCGGTCGGCTGGAATACCTAACCGTCAGTCGATCGGATTAACTACAACGAGCCGACGAAGAAAAAACACGCACACGCATACACGCACGCACACTAACCCTAATTCCCTATCATTGTTCCAACTCACGAACCCCGATTAATGTTAATTAATCATGTCCATTTAATATATTACATACAAATACATCATTCACACTCGAACGAAAAACATTGCCTATTATAAGTTCACGACATAAATTAATATCTTTGTAATTTAGAATTTCAAAAATCGCTTCAATAGTATGGCGGTCTATTAAAATCAAATATATCCACTGGAGGTGCGAACATCGAACGATATACGGCTTTATCGGATAAGTAATAAGGTATCTTTTTTAATGAATACACGCCACAATCGACGGACCCGTCAGCTGTTTTGGCACGTGGCCATAAGCTAGAGCTAGTTACAGTTGGTCTCTCTATTAGTACTTTAATGTTAGCAATGAAGGTTCTAGTTTGGATTGTCAGGAGCTTCGAATGAGTAAACTTTTAAGAATATTTACATACGCAAGTCTGCTAATAGCCTGTGTAATTTATTACTTAGAATTAGTGTAATAGTGAAGAAGAGAAGAGATGATTTTTGCGTTAGTGTGCGTGCGGTATGTTATTATGTTTTTAAAATTGTTGATTGACTCGATGTTTTGAGTAGTTTTTTGCCTACGAAAGTAGAGGAGTATACATAAAGAAACACCAAACTAAAGGTAGCCAAGCTAAAGGTAATATGTATATTCAAAATACATTACAACCAATTTTACAATTTGCAAAGCTGTGTTCTTGGATCCTCCTTGCGTCAATAAACCTCAATGCTGAGGGTCGTGGCCACATGAGGCTTTCTTGGGAAAATACACATGGTGGGGTCCCGCATCCTTCCACGGTAGTCCCTTTAGAAGGGATTTAGTTTTTCGAGTCCGCTGAAGCCTTATTTTGGGTCCTGCTAATTAAGCGCTGCCTGACATTCGGCGTTAACTGTTTTTTTGGTGGAAAGATCAAACTCCAACTCAACCCTTCCCTTTCTCATCTGGTTTTGGTACCGGTATTGGCAGAATTACCAGACTCTATACTAATGATAGTACTTTATGTTATATAAATGTGGGATCTTCTATTCGATTTGGGCCAGTAAAGAGGACGATTGCTTCACAAAAACATAATTTTTATTCCATCTTCTGGTCTTCTTGGTCTTATAGAAAAGTAAAGAAATTTTATACGTGCTCCGTCTTCCTAGTTACAATAAATCTGTTTGCCATTGCGTCGGGTAGTTAACTACCCTGAGTCCTCCTCTCGCTCAAAAGAAAACTATCTGTCAAACATTCATTTGTCGTCTCTGTTACCTTCTAACCCAACATCTCCTATCACTCTCACTCAGTCATGCTCCATATCTATCTATACTAATATATATGTCGTCGGCGGCACCAGGGATGGCTGAGCGGTAGCTTCCGTCATCACTCGTATTTGATTGAACTCAGTTTATAAAAAGTCAATAAAACCTTTTGAATAATAATTATTGAAACTCAACACACACAACTTTCACAATGACAGGATAAACCGACAGTTTCGTTGCACATACCGACAGACCGACTGACTGACTGACTGACTGAAACGGACGGAATCACTGTCTGACACGAATGCTACGACTCTGTCCACGTACCGCCATTTTATAACTGGCGTTACGGAGTCTACCCTTCATTTTGTGATATTTATCAAAACAACATTTCATCATTTAAAATAATAATCAAAACCACCGTCTTAATATTACTAAAAGTCGTCAACCACGACACGGCCATTCTGTCACTTTGACGTTTGTGTATCGTTGATATTCCGAACTATTGACCCGGATGCGACATATAATAAATCTACAATAGTTTTTACGGATGTTCCGTTATAACTACTGAACCGTGCATCCGATTGACTTGAAACTTGGTATCCATGTAGAAAATACATGGACTCCCTACACCAGTTGCGGGGGCGTTAATGATGAGAATCTTTGTGGGGGTGAGAAATAATAATGTTAATTTTAAATGCCCAGCGAAGCGGAGTGATACAACTAGTCATTCCTAAATACATTTAAGCACCAAACTGATCTACCATGTTTTCACGAATGACTTCCACTATGAGAAAGCAACATGATATAGTAAAATAGAAGCTGTGTAATATGTTTGAATAGCTAGTGAATGTGTTAAAGAAAACTATAAATATTCGGATGTGTGGTGTCGTGGGACACCGGATAGGAACGAAGTTCCTTATTATAAAAATATGAATTTTAAGTTCTATTCGAGGTATAAAGAAAATAACACTGGATGTTTCGCAACAACCCACGGTCATTCGGTAACGTGCGAACTTATTGTGGTACACTTCATTCACGGTTGTTTGCATAAGAGTTGGTGTATTGCGCAAACGAACGCTCTGAAATCGTGGTCAATGAATGATAAAAAAAATGTTATTTTTTGTACGTTATTACAAAGTTAAGTCGTACACTGTGTGCTTTACTAATAAAAATCTTACGTTACGGACGTTTTTTCCGGTTAGGGTAGCCCTCCGCATCGTCCCATAAGGTTATTCGTTCCAAAAACATCGACTTCCACTATGAGAAAGCGACATGATATAGTAAAATCAAAGCCGTGTAATATGTATGAATAGCTAGTGAAAGTGTTAAAGAAAACTATAAATATTCGGTCTTTTGTACGAGAATCAGATTGTATAATAGTTTGTTGGTCCGAGGTACTCACACTAGTAAAAAAATTAAATATTACACAAACCAGGAATTATGGTTTGTTTAGAATGTTAAAAAAAAAGATGTTAGATTTTTTTCTTTTCAGAGTCGCGATTATACACAGTTTTGTCACGGATTTTTGTGTAAGCAATTTGTCTTTGGATTAAAACAAAAAATGTAGCCATTAATGAGGTACACGTTGTGATTATTTGTTAAAAAGTTTTTTTTGTTATTCAAACCTTAGTTTTGTACCAAGATTAATCTGTTCGGTTGATGCAAAGAAAAATTTAAGGTATTAATTAGTTTATTGCTATTTAGTGTTTATGTAGACTGTCACAAGTCGTAGATATAATTAAAAGTAGATTTACAATTTAATTTCGCGCTTTTTAATGTGGTCCTGTCATGACTCTTGTCCGTGATCTGTAAAATATTTGAAAATAATACTAAATCAAACGCGACATAAAGTCATAAAAGTAGTTAAAGATATTGATGTTTTAAGTCCTTTGGAAAATAAGTGTCATGAAATTGGATAGTATATGTTGGAGCAAGTCGGTTCTATGATGTTTTTAAAATGATGAATGCGCCAACTTTATACTACAAAATAAATGCCACAGAATATTTTTGTTTTTGTTTTCTTGCCCTCATCCCACATAATGTGAGATCAGCGCAGCATATCATCTTATCGTGCTGCATAGAGATTTGCAATGAGTTTTACGACCGCCCGCCCCTGTGACGTCACCCTTCCTCTTTTAGCGTTCTCCTTTTACTTCATCCGTTTTTCGTTCTACGATTTGAATTTTATTGAAAACTAGCTGACCCGGCAGACTTCGTAGTGCCTCAATCGATAAATAAAAGACCTAAACTTTATTTAAACTTAAAACAAACGAAAGGAATCCGTCCTACGGTGGACACATCAAAGGAAAAACAAAATTGTTATTTTTATTTAATTCCGAGCATATTCATATTTATCTACCTTTTTAAACACTTCCACAAATAATTCAAGACCAAAATTAGCCAAATCGGTCCAGCCGTTCTCGAGTTTTAGCGAGACTAACGAACAGCAATTCATTTTATATATAGGTAAACATTTACACTATAATTTTGATTTTCAAATAAGGAAAGAAATAATAACATTTTTGGTCTTGTATTTTCATAATAATGTCGCGAAATACTCCGAACACCCTATCGTCTTACTGACATGTGAAATACTATTGTCGGTCTTTTCGAGCGTTTCTAGCGGAACTTTCAAATTCAGCTGCTCTGATCTGAAATTGTCGGAAACTAAACTCATCTGCATGTAATGTTTATGTTCGAAAATTCATACTTGCTCACGTATGTAAAATAACTCAGTATAAATATTACCGCACTGGTAACAAACGGAATTATTTATTTATTTATTTATTTATTACCTTTCAAGGACTTACCAGTCAACCAAAGGTAGTGCAGACTAAATAATGGTAGGTGCAATAAAAATTATATTTAATTACGGATACATACACAAAAATACATATACATACATATATAATAATAGTTTAAACAGTATTCAAAGGAATATATCTATACTAATATTATAAAGAGGAAAGATTTGTTTGTTTGTTTGTTTCGAATAGGCTCCGAATCTACTGGACCGATTTGAAAAATTCTTTTTCCATTAGAAGCCGACATTGTCCCTGATGAACATAGGCTACTTTTTTTTACTTTTTTTTATTTTTTTTTTGTTTCATGTGTGTTTTAATGTTTCCGAAGCGAAGCGAGGGCGGGTCGCTAGTTAATTAATAAACTCACTTAACAAATTAATTATCTATAACTACCCACCCAAAAAAAAATTATATGAACTCTAACTACCCTACAAATTAAAAATGTATTAGGGCAACGTAAATGACAGTCGCAAATCATGGCAGACAGCCGAGTTTAGGTACGGAGTACAAATGTTAGGGTAATTAAAACTGGATTAAGGATATGAAAGGATATTTCAAACGAGTAGGTGAGAGACGATTTACGATTTTGTTTTAACGTAAGCGCTATCTGATAGGGGGGATTGTTTTAAATGATTATTTGTTTTTTTTATATATAAAGTTTGGATTGTTAATAATGTGATATTATCGACCAGAAGTGAGGTGGGTAGTAAAAAAATAAAAAGGAAAGAAATTACACTGAACTGGCCTAATAATTGAATATGCAATTTCGAAAAGGGGCACATCTCTGAAAATGTAAAATGTTCAGGAAATGAAACAAACTGATTATTTTCTAAAGCAGTGTAAAATCTAAAATATTAACAGTTGTGATATATTTTAGTGTTAATTGGCAATTGAAAATTACTGGAATTATTATAAAATGGGTGTAGGTGAGCCTCAAAACTACATGTATATGAAAAAACGTATTTGACAAAATATGCGACATGTGCCCTTTTCGAAATTGCATATTCAATTATATTTCACTAAATTAATCACAACTTCTAACGAAATGATTTCAGTCTACTATTTATTTATTTATTTAAATAAGTACTGCCACATCACAAACATCTAACATTGAAAATAAATTTAAACTATTTAATTTATGGCCTGATGCATGTGACAACAATGACGTACATAGCATTGGCAATTCATCGGCTGGAAAATGGAATACAATAATAATAATAAAAAAAACAGTACTATTTGTTGAAATATTAATAAAAATGTCTAAAAATTTCATGTCATATCAAAAAGAAGAAAAGAAGAAATGTTAATACAATGTCAAGCAACAGCAAATCAGTTATAGAACAACAAATGATTAACGATTAAAGTTAAGGTGCGTTTTTTCTTTCTTTTCCTATTTTGTCCTTAAATACACGCAACTTGTCGTGGAACACATCAAGATCAGGCATTACTGTGATAAGGGAATGATACTTATCAATTATTCTACGGAGAGGTGTCTGCCGTCCCAAATTAGATTTTACAGGTGGGGTGTAGAAGATATATTTGCGATGATAGGTACGGGGAACCTTTAAAGGCATGTTCTCTAGAAAGTAGCTACACTGATATTGACCGCTCATGACTTTGTGGAAGAAGGACATGTCCAATAAAAGTACCCGTTCACGAAGAGAACACATTCGAAACCTAATTAGGCGCTCTTTGTAAGGATTTCTGTGCGAAAAACCGCTAGAATTATAAGCTAAATGCCTAGTGAACGCTCTCTTTGAATGCTCTCAACGCGCTGCGAATCCGAAATACTACTATCGAAAACTTTTAAAATTACACAACAAGTCTCAAATGTTTCAGTTTCAACAAGAACCGCACGCACGAACGCCACGCACAAACAAAAAAGGCCAAAGCGCAGCGAGGGATCGTTTTTATAGTTTAACGCTGCCTCTTGGTCGGGGGTTGCCTGGATTCGGTAATAGTGATAAAAAAAAATATAATTTCAAATATATGCCTAAGAATACGTATAGTTCCGCCGGATTCTGTTTCTGCCACGAAATTTTCTCATTCCATCGGAGATTAATCGCTCAAGATGGCCGACGGAATTCCTGTGGAATGTCTATAGGCTCTGATGATAACCTTTTACTGTGAATGTTGTTGTTGTAGTCCTAAGGTACCCCGCTGGTACATAGGGCCCTTACAAGTTGTCTCCACTTGACCCTGTCCTTGCGTTTGCTCCTTGACATCACTCCAGGTCACGTTGGCAAGTATGTATATGGCGACCAGGTCTACTCCTGCCAAGCGGTTGCCACTCAAACGCGATTGATGCTGCGTTGACTCCGCTGCGCCGTAGAGCGTGTCCTATCCAACGCCATTGATGTCTTGCGCGATGGGGTTTTGGTCACATTTAATCCATTTACTATGAAATAGGCTTCGATAACTATTTAACGCGAGGCGGGTCGAAAGATTTGTTAGACTTTCCACAAAAAAAAAATATAAAGGTAAAAACTGTCCGTACGTACCTTCCTTCCTATACACACCTTAGCCTGAATTAATTTTACTATAAAATATAATGCTAGCGGGGCTGAAGTCTCGTGCTGAGTAGCGTAATGATAATTAACTTAAATTCTTTTGCAGGCTGCAAACCATTTCCATAGCGAATTTCTTTAAAATCGATTCACGGGTCTCGTTAATACACATTACAAACAGACAGCTATTTTCGTATTTAAATAACTAGTGGTCCCGCAGTAGTCGAAATCAGACTATAAAAAATTGAAATTATAAGTTTCAACATTATTATGGTCCTATTGTTACAGATTTCGCCAAGACCATACTATAGATAAATACTCGTAATATTAAAGATAAATAATACTAACCTATTCTCAATTTGACTACGGACTTTACGCAATAACAAAATTTTTACAATAAACAAAGAGTATATGTGTGTGTGTCAAATACATGATACTGTGTATAATGTTTTCTTTATTGATTTAATGTATCCTTTATGCATTATTTTAAAAAAATATTAGTATTGCGCATTTCTTCTATATATTCTCTATAAGTGTGGAAAATTGCATAGACCTCCGTCCGCGCAATTTTTGTAAAGAGGAATATAAAGTTTTTGCTTCACGTATTAATATATAGATGGTGTAAATCGCCCTAAATTTTCACACCGTGATCTCATTATGCGGCCATAAAAGAAAAATTAACCTACAACCTTACGATTTAAAATCGAACACATTAAAAGACCTTATCGGAGCGATCTATTATCGTCGTTTCGAAATAAATTTAATTTCCTGTAACACGTTCGATCGGTTCGAACGCCGACACGAGAGTAACGTTTGTGGGCCGGAAATTTTCTGTCTCTACCCGCGCATTTTCAACTTACGGTACGGTAGGCATAATTTTAGATTTCTCAATATTTGTTTTTGTTATACAACATGAAACAGAATTGTATTAAGTTGATCTTTACAGTTTTAAAAATACATCTCTTCCAAGAAAAGTTGGTTTCACGAACAATTTTGGATAGGAATATTTTTTTATTTTTGTCGCCCTTGTAGACAGACAAGCACACGGCCTACCTGATGGTGAGTGGTTACCGTCACCCATGGACTTCAGCAATGCCAGGGGAGAGCCAAGCCAGCCAGACGAGCACACGGCCTACCTGATGGTGAGTGGTTACCGTTACCCATGGACTTCAGCAATGCCAGGGGAGAGCCAAGCCGCTGCCTACCGATATTATTGAATATAAAATGTTTCGACGCAGAAAAATATGTTTTTTCACGATATGTGAAATTTTACGATTCAGTTCGCCAACTTAACAATAACCTAAATTGAATCCATTACCGGAACCCTCCTCGACATATGAGGTTGTAACAAAAATTCGCTGGACATGGGACTCACAACGCAAGCCGTTTATGTGAGTCATGAGGTCGAATATAACGGCTGTGCTCTACTTCCAACCGAAAAGAATTATTGCTTAGTGGAAGAAATGGACAGGACAGTGGTACTCAATTTTTGGACCTCGCATATCCTACTTACATTTTGTGTGTGTATTACTCTGAATGTATGTTGATGACAACAGCTAAATGAATTGAGCTGAGCTATAGAAAAGCTAAATGTCACTTTCGACTATTAATGTCGTCATCTCGATAAAAACAGTCAATAAAATTATTTAAGTACAGTGTGCGCTAGAAGATAATAACCTTTCATCGTTCATTTTACTATGTGCGAATTGATATTTTGGCTTGGCAAACTATTGTTGGACAGGCGTTCAGATCTATAATTATTCGCACTATTTTTCCGTTTTCTTTTCTTAGTACATATAAGTGTATTGTGCCTTGTGGAGTGTTCGCGAAGGATGGTTTTCGTGTGGTTATGGTATTAATAATAGTATTTTTTTTTTTCTTTTCCTAATTATGGTGATAGGCTTGAGCGGCTATTTCAGCTTCTCCTTGACGTGTAAGTGAGCTAACGGGGCACAAACCGGGAGTGTTGCTAACACTGGCCCTAGCAAGAAACGGACTCTGCGATGGTATCTTCAAATCTGAGTTCCTATTTATTAGTTTTATGGAAATAAGGGCATTCATACAGAGTGGCAGTACGAGTCAAGACTAATAACTTTGTTTTATGAATACCTTACGTTACGAGCAGGATTTAAAGTTAAGAGAAAATTATCCGGTGAGATTTAGTGCTCTTGTTATGTTGTAAGCGGCATAAATAATACCGGTGTGGATATTTCTAGACTAAGACGAATCTAGATTTTCGAACATCCTGTATATGTACACGTCACAACTCACTCCCAACTTTATAGTCGCAAACGTCACGATAAATTATCCGTCGGCCATTTTGTTTAATTAATTTAACGGCGCGAACTCGTCGAGTGCATGTGATTTGTGACGGACATTTAGTATAAATTTCATAAACGTTGCAACATTGCATTGTTTCTAGAACCTTCTTTGATGTCGCGACGGAAGCTGATTACGATTTTGCGTGGGTAATATCGGTGTAATGAGCATTCATATGGCCTGATTAAATGTTGTGTAACATAGGAAGTTTCACACGGCATTATGTTGAAAGAAAGAGACAAATGATGTTGTAACATAGCCTTCGCCGTTGTAGATAAATAAATAATTACGGTTTTTTGTTTTGTTGTTGTTGTTGTATTTTACAAGCGGACATGCCTTATTTTGTTTTGTTTATCTGTTCCCTTGTTTGAATCTAGTGGTAGATTTTGCCGTGACGCTTATGTATTACAAGAGGTCTTACCACCAGTAATTATAATTTGCGAGTCTGATTTTTATTACACGATTAGCTAGCTGTATCCGTCCGCTTCGTTGGGATTTAAAAATAGCATTATTATTCCTCACCCCCACAAAGATTCTCATCATTAACGCCCCCGCAACTGGTGTAGGGAGTCCAACACTCATATAAATATTAGCCTATCTATTAAGTACATGTATTTTCTACATGAATACCAAGTTTCAAGTCAATCGGTTGCACGGCTCAGTAGTTATAACGGAACATCCGTAAAAACCACTGTAGATTTATTTATTAGTATAGATAACGCGAAACAGTTTTGTGTTCGAATTTAAAACGCGTAACACCATTTTTACCGCAAAATTTTACTAACATTATAAACCATATCGCACGTCTTAAGATTGGCTTTCTGTATTAACATTGTGATGTTGAGTTGTGAGTCCTGACATAGCTGGAATAGCCTCCTAGGCCACCAGCGGAAATATCGTTACGCGCTGGGGTTCGGGATACATAAATGCTCCAACAAAGTACAACTTAAAACTGTATTTATCACATAGAACATTTCACAAACACTTTAAAATTCTCAATTCACTTCTTCCGCTTCGCTTAAGGTGATCCGTTCGCTGTTTCGCTTCCAGTAGTTCCGATTACTAACTGACTGCGAGCCATCCCTGCAACGTTTTTATAGCCGATAGCACATCCCTAGAATTATCAAGAATAATCCACACATTTCCGGTAGTGTGTTTCCGCTATCTGACAATAGATGGCGTTGTACTTCTCGAGCGTTCTAGATGCTACTAGATCTTTCGATATTCGTTCGACTATTCGGCGATAGATACTCTTACCGGCGTAACAATATGTAGAAAAATAAATAAAGCTGTGTTCTTCCTCTATGTCTGTCTAATACAATAGGAAAAAAAACGAAGCGATCTTACGATATGTTTGTTTGTTCTTCACAACAATGGCACAAACCTAAATACTTTTAATTTTACAGTACAACTTAAAACAAAACAATTTATATCTAGTCGTGTGTATTTAGCGACCGACTCTTAATACGCGTCCGTTTAAATGTCGTAACATAAATTTAAACTCTCGTTACTTAAAACTATCAATTACTTCAACACTAAATCGATTCGTTCTGCATCCTGTCGCTTCATTTGTTGGTTACACGTTCTATTAACGCTCGAAACAATTAGTCGTGCAAAAACTACATTCAGCCGGGGACAATGGGAGTGGGAGATAGCCTAAAATAAGTTGACGCGTGAAAATGAATCTTTCCGCCTCACACAATAAGAGCCCTTCCGTTTTGTGTTCAGTCAATACGATTCGTTGTTATTTACGGGCGATATTTTAACTCTGCCAAACTAACTGGACCGGAATGCTTCGTCTTTTGATCGGGGTGCATTCCAAGTTGGTAGATTGTAGCGGTTTCGATCGCGTTTTTTGAGCGGTTATCTGGTTTGACTTTCATTTGTCGGGGTCGGGCTATTTTGATCGATCGATGAACACCGACTGCACGCACGAAAAAGTGTCACGTTCCGCCTGACTCTGAGCGTGCTAACGAGAGCGCGGAACAAGCGATAGAGAGGCACGATGGATCTAAGCGTTGGCTTGTGACACATTTATCTCTCTTCTCGCGTGATGTCAGAACTAGCAGTTCGAATAGTTCTGCTACTGACGTTATCAAAACTCATCATAATCGGTTGCTCTTGGCAGAGCAGTCGTGGTCATGCGGAATTCTTGCTTACTAAAGCCTTGACAGATGTTTTCCATGGTTTGCGAACCGAGGCCCGGCGCACACACTCGTTAAGTAGGGTTTGAGTAAGGTCTTTCACCTGATCAGTCCAGCGCATGGGGATTCGTCCACGAGATCTCTTACCATTGACCCTACCCTGAACAACAAGTTTCTCGATAGAATTCAAAACTATCCGACCGTAAAGTAACTTTACAGACAAAAATTTTTTTGGCATTTTTCGCTGTGTTGAATTGTGATAATGGTCATTAGCATTCGCTTGATTAATTCCTAAAACTCGCTTAGGCTAAGTATAAAATCGCCATCGCTACGTTTTATGCTAACACCACAGCTACCGAAAGCATTCGAATTATTCAACGAAACAGTCCCGTCACCCGTGACAAGCTTGGTCACCGTAGCGGTCTCTTATTGTTCTCATTCGAACTAATGCGTTGTACATAGTTTTGTCACCATGCTCCGAGTTCAGTGTGGACTGTGTGTGTATGTATGGTTGCCAAGTATGTTGTTGTTGTTTTTTACGCGGCCTTTTTGTTGCTATTCACGTTTTGATTAATACGTTTTTGCTCAGAAATTCAAAGGTGTTAATTTTGTGATCATTCCCGCTTAAGTACAAACGCTACCCTCATATTGAGAAATATATTTTACCTTATTCTCTGTAAAGATTTGGCGATTTTTTTAAGTAAAACTTCTTTAGAAACATTGTGATTTCAAACTCGATGAAACGAAAAAATAAGTCCATAGAGACACAAACACATAAATGTATAGGATTCAGCCGGCGAGAGAATGAGATAGAACACATTAGACGTTCTCGGTCTCCTCTTTGTGCGACTCTTCGTAGCATCCCCACTATCGTCTACTAAACATTGTCCATATGTATGCTCCTGTGTAGTGGGATAGTCAGTATATATATATATTATTTATAAGTTTCACTTCCACCGTGTGTGACTTGATCACACAAACACTTTATTTTTTAAATGAAAACTTTTTCAAAGTTAAACCAATATTTTACTTTCTTACGAAGAAGGTTACGAGCCTTTATGCGCTTTAACTAAATTAATGCAGATCTTTGACTTTCCGCTAATATTCTTATCTCTTTGTTTCAGGTGAGTACCTACTAATTGTCAGTCGAAACCTACAAGTCATTACTCCGTAGGTAGAAAAGAAGATATTAAACAAAATCCGTGAGCGACTTACGCCATTGAGTTGGATCGGAGGGATTGTTTTATTGGGTGGTTAGGTTTAGTGACGGGTAAGTAATGTGAAGTAGCTATATTTATACTGCTCACCTCTAAACACGAGGTCGAGGTCTGATTTTCGAGTCTGTCTCCATACACCTCCGCCATAACAACAGGCCTGTAAGGCTATTCAATTTTGTGAGTCCGATTTTATTACCTTAATCGTTGAAGTTGTTCGAGAACAATCGATTTAAAGTGGCAGAGCACTTGAATGGAATCTGTATAGTCTCAGAACTCCATATGAATACATATCATGCACTTAGAGTTCATTTAACTTTAATCGGATAATGAAAACTAGACGTAATTTAAAAATAGTTTTGGTACTTTTATTTAATCTATCAACTTTTCAAACATTGTTCGTATTATTAACTCATAAATTAGCTTAGTACTGTATCAAATAACACATAGTTGTACGAAAAAAAAATCCAGAAATTGTTTTTAAATGTCTTTTTAATATAAATATTATAAAACCTAAAAGGTAATCTTATTAGTGAAAATTATTATCACGTGAATGATTTTCTTGGGGATGACATTGAAAATAAATGGATTTTTAATTATTAGTTGAATTATGGATGAATGAATGGTAAATTATATAATATGAAGTCGTCGTGGCCTAACGGATAAGACGTCCGGTGCATTCGTGTTGAAGCGATGCACCGGTGTTCGAATCCCGCAGGCGGGTACCAATTTTTCTAATGAAATACGTACTCCACAAATGTTCACGATTGACTTCCACGGTGAAGGAATAACATCGTGTAATAAAAATGAAACCCGCAAAATTATAATTTGCGTAATTACTGGTGGTAGGGCCTCTTGTGAGTCCGCACGGGTAGGTACCACCGCCCCGCCTATTTCTGCCGTGAAGCAGTAATGCGTTTCGGTTTGAAGGGTGGGGCAGCCGTTGTGACTATACTGAGACCTTAGAACTATATCTCAAGGTGTGTGGCGCATTTACGTTGTAGATGTCTATGGGCTCCAGTAACCACTTAACATCAGGTGGGCTGTGAGCTCGTCCACACAGCTAAGCAATAAAAAAAAAAAAAAAAAAAAATATTATAACTATGCACTGCACTAAAATTCGCATGTCAAATAATGACAAAGCATACACGCTGCTTTTAATTTATGTAATAACTCATTTTCACTATGCTTGGCGAATAAATGATTTCTTTCTTTCTTTCTTTCTTTCTTTCAAAATCTAGAATGAAAATTGTGGTTATAGCCATGAAATTGCTTCGTAACTTGCACAGTAGTCAACGATGTTGCAGAAGATATTATTTGAGGAAAAATTAAGAATTGCATGCCCCACCGTCCAACATTAAATCAGAACCGTTTAAATTAGGAAAAACATCGCTAGCAGCCAAACAAATCAATTTGGCAACCTCGTTTGGCTCCAATATTTGACCATTTGGCATCTCTTGTCCCCAAACTTCGTTAATCTTCTGCCTCAATTTGTTCTCCGAATTGGAATTGGCCAGTTTATTCGTCCTTGTTGACCCTGGACTGATCGTGTTGATTCTCACTCCATCGGGCACGAGTTCCGGTGCAGCGTGTTTGGTCAACGTTTCCAATGCTGATTTCGATATGATGTACGGTACTAATCCAGGCTTGAATCTTTTGCACATTGACGAACCTATGTTCACTATGTTCCCTTTTGTTTGGATCAGGTGCGGTAAAGCCAACAATGACAGATGGTAGGGTACTCGAAAATTTATGTTCATGATTTCGTCGAACGCGTTCATTGAACTGTCGTGGAGCGAGGATAGTATAATTTTTCCGGCACCGTTGACCAGTATATCGATTTTACCATACATTTCGATAGTTTTATCGATAACTCTTTCGCAGTTTCCATTTTCAGTTAAGTCTAGAGATAGCCATAGAGGGACTAAACGGTTTCTTGCAACGCACATTTGTGCTGTTTGTAAGAGTCTTGTTTCGTTCCTTCCGACTAATGTTAGCTTAGCCCCATATGTCGCAAATGCTACTGCGGTTTCGGCTCCTATACCAGAGCTAGCGCCTGTTATGATGGCCACTTTATCTGTGAAGTCTACTTTATCTAACATTTTAATAATTCTCTTTACTGTCCAATTGTTATGAAACAACTGTATTTGTACTATATAATGCATAAAACATTACACGCCTGGAGAGTTTGATTGTTTAAACGCCCTAATTCAACACGGTATAAACCGCGGAGCCCAACTCCGTAGCTCGCTAATGAGTTTCGAAGTAATAAATATATTATCATCCAAGGGAAAATCGTTGTCCGGGAATCCAAATGCGGTGACGACTTGCAAAATATGGCAAGAAGTTTATGTATCTGCATTTATGTCCAATAGTGACTTATAGTGGTCCAATGATAACAATATCTAAATCCAAGCACAAAAATCACTTCACTTTGTTGCCACTATTTAACTTAGATTCTTTCTTATATTTCATCGAAGCTTACATATGTGTTTTTTAAGTTTTGTGTTTGTTTTCACTTTTCATAACACGTTTCATTTCACACAAAAAAACTGTCGTTTTTCTTCTGAGCTACTTCAATCAGTTCACTTTTGATTTACGCGATCGATGTCGTCGGCTGTCCGTATCGCACTGATATTCACTTATCATTTATTTAAACAAAATCGTGTACGGTTCTACGTAATGTTTTAGTTTATTACGATCCATAATCGTTCCTAGTGTTTGTCTGTACAAGTAAGTGATTAGAAAGTGTCTTTGATTTGCCTTTGAAACGTAAATATGTCACGGTTTAGTTGTGCCATTTGTTTGTCTGTATCACTAAGTGTTTTTTTTTTGTATTGCTTTGATGGGTGAACGAGCTCACAGTCGACCTGGTGTTAAGTGGTTACTGGGGCCCATAGACATCTACAACGTAAATGCGCCACCCACCTGGAGATATAAGTTCTAAGATCTCAGTGGTTACAACGGCTGCCTCACCCTTCAAACCGAAACGCATTAATGCTGCTTCACGGCAGAAATAAGCAGGGCGGTGGTACCTACCCGTGCGGACTTATAATTTTGCGGGTTTGATTTTTTATACACGATGCTATTTCTTCACCGTGGAAGTCAATCGTGAACATTTGTTAAGTACGTATTTCAGATTAGAAGTGTCTTTTGATTTGCCTTTGAAACATAAATATGCCACGGTTTAACCGTATGTACATATGTGTCGAATAAATTACCAATTGCAGTTTAGAATATTAACAATGGATTGTATTCGATAGGACAAATATAATTAGCTCGGTTAACTGGAATAGCCTCTTAGGCTACCAGAGTATAGGTAGGGATTTTTTTTTAGCACGATTTAACGATGGGTTCACTAGTGGCCAATTTAAGTATTAATTATTCCCTTTCCATTTTACGTTTCAAAACGATACGATACTTTTAAATAGTAGTTGAAAATTTATGTTCAGTATTGGCGTTACAATGGTCACAATGAAGCTTGCTATAAAAGTACTGAAATGTGAGACTACAGCTCAGTTTGAGCTACAATCGTAGTTATTGCGCGTCATTACGGATCCTTCCGATCTATTAACGGTGCTTTTAGGTACCTCAAGCACCGGTCACCGTCCTCGTCGAACCCGTCACTTGCGACGAAGGGCTCGGCGAGCGAATTAACCCACAGATAGACACAGCCCAATGAGTTTCTCGCCGGATCTTCTCAGTGGGTCGCGTTTCCGATCCGGTGGTAGATTCTGCGAAGCACTGCTCTTGCTAGGGTCAGTGTCAGCAACACTTTCGGTTTGAGCCCCGTGAGCTCATGTTATAATAATAAATAACCTCTCAAAGCTATCACACAAAGCATAGGTAGAAAAAAAAGTGTTATTAAATTTGATTAGTGCCATATTAATTTCAGTCAAAGGCACGTATGTACGTACCTATGTTAATTGTTTTGTGGCCGCTTCCCACAGCGAAATCCTAAAAAGTAATCCCTTAGGACCCTAAAGTGTATGTGTCAATTGTTCAATTTTCTACATGTCTTGTCAATTTCGCGATCACTAATTGACTATTGAATATCTCTATCATCAACTATTGAATAGTTAACATTCTTAACGGTTTTGTTCGACGCGCGTTATTTTTGCTTTTAAACTGTCTTCTGAGGTACATTAAGGAATCATACAAAAGTAATGATGATTTTGGGTTTAATATAATGATAAACTAATGTTTCAAGTAATACTTTTTTTGTTATAAGCAAATACGCGATGCGATGCTAGTCTATTGTCATTGTTTGTATGAAGGCGGCTCGATACAGATAGCAACGTTTAATCGCAATCGTGGTGATAACGATATTTTGTTTTTATGAAATTTATTGTATCTTTAGTTTGTAACCTAAGGATTTTTGTCTATCAATAGATTGGTGAATCAGTGTTATAACAACATTTGATTTTTACAAATAACATTGTTTTTTTTTTTATTGCTTTAATGGGTGGACGAGCTCACAGCCCACCTGGTGTTAAATGGTTACTGGAGCCCTTAGATATCTACAACGTAAATACCGCCATCCACGTTGAGATGTGAGTTCTAAGGTCGCAGTATAGTTATTGTTAGTGGTAGGTTATAGTTAATGGTAGGACCTCTTGTGAGCCCGCACAGCTATGTACCACCACCCTGCCTATTTCTGCCGCGAAGCAGTTATGCGTTTCGGTTTGAAGGGTGGCGCAGCCGTTGTAATTATACTGAGACCTTAGAACTTATATCTCAAGGTAGGTGGTGGTATTTACGTTGTAAATGTCTATGGGCTCTAGTAACCACTTGACACCAGGTGGGCTGGAGCTCTTCCACCCAACTAAGCAATAAAAAAAACCGGCTACCCCACCTACTACTAGTCCTACCACTAGTAATAAAAGTCAAGAACAAAAATAGAAAAACAATGATTCTGTTCTAGAGATGCATTTCAAGAAATGCATTTTAAAATTCAAAACACACCCCGTTGTACGTGTGACCGATTCGAAAACAAAGAGTTAGACGTGTGCATTTTTCATTAAAAAAATCCCAGAACACCCCAGCGCTCTGTACGTAACGCTTGTGAGCCGAGACGTGTGATTCGGAAAATTAAAAATTTCGGCCCCTCCCTCGTGTATATTGCAGATGTTGCGTTATTCTTCTTGGAAGTGTTTTCGTTTGGTCGTTATTGTTTAGCATCGAATACACACACGTACGTAAAATTGGAAAAGGCAAAAGGTTGTGTAGCGACTTCTAGCTTAGCGAGCGGACAAAATCTTCAATGGCGTTAATAAATAATATACGATTATATTTGAGGTTTTATCACTTAGACCAGGGGTACCCAAACTTATTTTGTCTACTGCCCACTTTGAGAATAAACTACTCTTTAGCGCTCCCATTTTTTCACCTACTTACAACCATTATAGCGAGAACTCAGTCGGTGTCCTAAGAGTCCTAGATGAAATTACAAACTCGCCTCCCAAGCCTCTACACAACGCCCCAATTTTTTTTCTGGGTCTCTTACCGCCCCGCCTTTAGGCCTGCAGCGCCCACAAGGGGGCGTTATCGCCCACTTTGAGAAAAGCTGACTCAGACGAAGAACGGCTCTGTCTTCGTCCTTGGTATTATCGAGCTGGTGTGATAGAGATCCCGGAAAGGGACCGTCAGTATCTTTATCATATCTCGGAATAGCCAGTCAACTAATCAAGTTTGACTCATTCAATTCCATAAAGCGGCACGACACGAGAATCCTCTCATTGTGGTCGCCGGGTACTACATAGCCGATCCCGTGGACCAAATGGTAAACAGTCGACGTCGCCCAAGACACGTCATTTCGGATCCTCCCGATCATCGTTCTCGTCGAACTCGTCGCTTGCGACGAAGGGCTCGGCGACTAGATTAACCCACAGACACAGCCGACTGAGTTTCTCGCCGGATCTTAGTGGGACGCGTTCCGATCCGGTGGTAGATTCTGCGAAGCACTGCTCTTGCTAGGGTTCGTGTTAGCAACGTCGTCAGGTTTAAGCCCCGTGAGCTCACCTACTAGTTCGGCGAATCTAGAGTAACCCCTCGAGGTTACCCCTAGAATAGGTAGGAAAAAAACAGACATTCAATTTGTACACAAATATAATTCAATACAACGGCCGACATATTATGTACATTTATTTATTGCATCTTTACCTCGCGCGAAAGCTCTTAAGACTAAATTCATTAAAAACTTAATGACTGTGAAAATAATTTTAACCGGGTAAAACCCGGTTTCGTTAGTTAAGAACCGCAAACTCCATAAATAAGGTCGGCCGAGTTTCGGTTTAGCTCCGGCGATCGGGCCGGGCCGGGCCGGTTCCGAACCGCATCGTCCGAGACCTCAGCTTTGTTCAGCGTGTTTACGTTTATAACTCGTATTTCAGTTACGATTGCTTATTGAGAATCGAGCTCACGACCATGTGGTGTGAAGCGGTCAATGGAGTCCATAGATAGATATCACACCGCGAATTCTACTTACTGCTCATCGACCGAAGTCTCAATTTACATTTATTATTGCTTAGATGGGTGGATGAGCTTACAGGCTACTGGAGCCCATAGACATCTACAACGTAAATGCGCCACCCACGTTGAGATATAAGTTCTAAGGTCTCAAGTTATAACGGCTGCCCCACCCTTCAAGCCGAAACGCATTACTGCTTCACGGCAGAAATAGGCGGGATGGTGGTGCGGACTCACAAGAGGTCCTACAAGCAGTAATTACGCAAATTATAATTTTTGTGGGTTCGATTTTTATTACACGATGTTATTCCTTCACCGTGGAAGTCAATCGTGAACATTTGTCAAGTACGTATTTCATTAGAAAAATTGGTACCCGCCTGCGGGATTCGAACACCGGTGCATCGCTAGATACGAATGCACCGGACGGACGTCTTATCCTTTAGGCCACGACGGCTTCGACGTCCTCAGAATAAAGAGTCCGAATTAAAATCTTTTTGTATTTAAATTACTTTTGTCAAGCGGACGACCCATCTGTTAATAATTTTATCATAGAACCTAGTATCTACCAAACGACCAATTATCAGACGCGTCTTGCGTCTTCAGCCCACGGTATTCTAACAGAAGTAAGCTTAAAAGCTGCCTTACGTGTTTGCAATGTTAAATTGGCTCCTCAGTCGAGAGCAACACGGAAGCTACTAATAGCGACGTTTAAATTCTCTTTGTGTGCCATGGACGTTATATTTTTTATTACTGTTGCCACAAAGCGGAAACCACACCGGCGGCTAGCCTTTGGGCTAACGTGAGCTTTGCCTATGCCGGACTGATGTATGGATTTCGGATCACAAATCCGATCTCTTGTGGACGAATACGTAATGTTTCTGTGTCGTGGGTTGCTTTATCAATTCGTTTTCGCACGGATAAGAACAGGATTAAATAAATATAATTGACACTCGGATATTTTTTTATTGCGGTGGACGAGCTCACAGCCCACTTGGTGTTAAGTGGTTACTGGAGCCCATAGACATCTACAACGTAAATGCCCCACCCACCTTGAGATATAAGTTTTAAGGTCTCAGTACATACAACAACTGCCCCTCCTTCACAGCCCATTACTGCTTCACGGCTAAAATAGGCAGGGTGGTAGTTCCTAACCGTGCGGACTCACAAGACATCCTACCACTGCTAATAATATATTACATTTGAATATTTTTAAAGTAAATATATTTGTTTTTATATAACGTCCATATGCTAACGGGAAAGTGGAAGCTTTTTAAATTCTCTAGCCTCCTTGCCTCTCGTCACGGACTAAAATTCGGCTTTTAGCGTTGTTCCGGTCGAAAAGCCGCGATACGGTGAGCAACAATGACGCTTAAGAAATAACAATAAGTAAATTTATATCGAAACAAATCATTGCCCACTGAGCTTCTCGCCGGATCTTCTCAGTGGGCCGAATGGTAAACAGTCGACGTCGCCCTTAACACGTCATTGCGGATCCTCTCGATCCATTAACGGTCTTTTAGGTACCACAAGCACCGGTCACCGTCCTCGTCGAACCTATCGCTTGCGACGAAGGGCTCGACAAGTGAACTAACCCATAGACACAGCCCACTGAGTTTCTCGCCGGATCTTGTCAGTGGGTCGCGTTTCTGATCCGGTGGTAGACTCTGCGAAGCACTGCTCTTGCTAGGGCTAGTATTAGCAACACACCCGGATTGAGTGAGCTCACCTACACGTCAAGGAGAAGCTAATATAGCCTCTCAAGGCTATCAGCGTAGGTAGGAAAAAAAAGAAGTTAATATCTTCATTTGGTATGAGACATTCTGTTCTGCTGCTTACTATTTATAGAGCAGGACCAAAGCTGTTGAGGCCTCGACATTGTGGCGGGTAGCGTTGTTTTGACACATGTCATTACTTGATTTTCCCTTGTATGACGGAGGGTCTGGAACTTGGGAATTTTCAAATCAGTCGGAAAATTAATTTTAATCTGACGAAATTCATTCTGAACAATAAAAAAATGTGTGTGTAAATATGTGTGTCGTTGAAACGCGATAAAAGTGAACAATTTTAAAGTATGCTCTCTCATATGTTTTTTTTGTTTTAATAAAGTTAGTTTTCTTACGCCCGACGTGAGCCTATTAATGCGCATACTTTTATCGCATAACAAAAAAAAAAACATTAATTAATTGATCGTTCTCAAGCTATTCAATACTTACTTAATTAAATTAATTAGTATTCAGCTTAACGAACATCGTATAATGTGGTTTTTCATTACAGGAACTTGAACTGCTGTAAATTGTGGTTTTTGTGGCCATTGGGATTGGATGTTTTGCGTCGAAGCTAATTAACTTGTTTCATATAATTGTAAATAAATAGATATGCTTTAACAAAAAACGACTTCAAATAGAAAAAAAATGATATTCCAAAACAAATATATATACACTAAAAACAATAATCATCGAAATCGGTTGCCGTGATATTGCGTTATTGAGTTATTCATCTATTTGTCGCACGTACTTAATGCAAATTTAAGACTTATATGGTTTTTTTATGGATACCATTATCAGAACTGGACTAATGGATAAAATTGAACTGACTGGATAAAATTGAATTGGGACACGGGAAGCGTTTGCTTTCTAATAAAAAAAGAATCATCAAAATCGATTCACCCAGTCAAAAGTTATGAGGTAACAAACGTAAAAAAAGCATACAGTCGAATTGAGAACCTCCTCGTCCTCCTCGAGTACGTATTTCATTAGAAAAATTGGTTCCCGCCTGGGATTCGAACACCGGTGCATCGCTCAACACGAATGCACCGGACGTGTTATCAATCCTATGGGCCATGATGACTTCTATAACCTATAATATAGAACCTTTGTAAGCATTCGAACATACGGCGCGCCTGTTACTGTTTACTGAATTTACTTTTGCTTACTGTCACTCATGGACCTCCGCAATGTGAGGGGCACAGTAAGTCGCTGTCTATAGCTCAGCACTCTCTGCAAAGCTCATTTGAGGCAGGATATGTCATAACGCTCGGGAGACACCGTGGAGGGACGTTCATTCCAGACGAGAGGGTACTTGGCAAAAAATGTCTCTGCAACCGCATTGTTTATAACGAGTATCAGGTAGCACGAACAAACATTGCTCCGCGGTGGCGAGAGGCGGTTTAGTAAAAAATGTAAAAGACGGAGAGGTCTTTTGAGCTATTCCTTGGAGATCTAAATTCGGCAAAATACTTGCTAAATTACGATGGCACGTAACACGAAGTATGTTCCCAACTGCAGTCAGTGTACACTTGACGACTAGTTGAGCGAATTTAAGCAGCTTGTTCACTTTGAAAAGTATTTTGAGGCCCCAAAAAGTTCGAACACCTAATGTTACGCCGGTAAATAGTAACGCCATCTATCGCTGAATTGTCGAACGAATATAAAAGGATCTTGTAGCACCCAGAATGCTCGGGAATTACAACGCCATCTTTTGACAAATAACGGAAACGTTTACTAGAGATGTGTGGAATATTCTCGATAATTCTAGGGATGAAGTATCGGCTATAAAAGCGATGGCACGCAATCATTCAGTAATCGGAACTACCCGAAACGAAGCCGAAGAAGCGAATTGAGAATTTTAGAGTGTTTGTGATAAATAGAGTTTTAAATTGTACTTTGATGGAACATTTATTTATCCCCGAACCCCAGCGCGTAACAATACTCTCTAATAACCAGTTTGATAATTTGTTATCAAATATTATTAATGCTAATAACTTTGCACGGTAATCGGTTATCTTCAGCACTATCGTTATTTATTTAACGTATCGAGATTAGTTAACTTGGAAGTTAACTTCGTGGAACTCGCTAAGTAACTCGATCTGTAATCAAAACGTAATTAAAACTTATTCGGCTTGTAATCAAAGTTTCACATGCTCGTGTTATTAACGGAAGCGTTTAACAATGGCGCTAATGTTGGAATTTTGTGCTTTGTTTAGAAATTTTACGTAATTAATTTTGTTTCTTTGTTTATAATATGTATATCGTACTAGCTGCGTTTACGGAGTTTATCGAAACCTGTGACAGCTCATCCGAGATAGCGTCAGACGGGCTGTAAGCTCTTATCCTGTAAATGGATACACAAGACCGTTTTATTTTTTCACCTTGAGATAAGTTCTAAGGTCTCAGTATACTTACAACGGCTGCCCCGCTCTTCAAACCGAAACGCATTACTGCATCGCGGCAGAAATAGGCAGGGCGGTGGTACTCACCCCCGCGGACTCACAAGAGGTCCTACCACCAGTATACTTGTGATACTGAGACCTTAGAACTCATATCAGAAGGTGGGTGGCGCATTTACGTTGTAGATGTCTATGGACTCCAGTAACTACTGTTGTGTTGTGTGGTGTTAACTGCTGCACTACCGAGTCAATCATGGTACTCGTAATAGTAGTAATAATAGTCTTATTGCTGTTCTTTTAGATTATAATAAAAAAAAAACTTTTCAAAAAATAAATATTACAATATAGGCAGCCCTAATTAAAACTAATTGAATTTTGTACCGTTGATTTATGTTCTTGAAATATTTAATGGACTTTATCATAATGGATCTGTACGGTTTAACGTTTGTCTTTTAGGGTTGACTCTTAAACAGTTTAATTAAAGTTGAATAATCGCTAATAAGAAAATCAGAATTAAGTGCGCGCAATCATGATCGGCCTACAGTTGTTGTATTTTAAGAAAAACTAAACCGATTGGTTGTATATTTAAATGTAATTTTTATGGTGTTTTTGTCGTGTCGTTAGACGCTTTAGAGGCTGCAACAACAGCTGTAGCCATGCACTTTAAACTTACGTCTCAGGGTTGTCACTCAAGTCGTGTTTTCAAAGTTGTGTTACCACTTCAGGGGAGTAGATTAGTGCGGTAGGGCCCTAAAACTCCTTGGGTCCGCGGTTTGCTCCCTACTCCTTGCAGATCGTCAAGTCCCACATACCCCGAGCGCTCCCAGGCGCGGGGACCTCGTAGGAGGTTCAGCCCCCGGCTCGAAGAAAAAAAGTTAGTTCTTGTCTTATTGGCCGATCAATACAATTGTGACCAAAACTAACTTTTTTTCCTACCTATGCTGATAGCCTTGAAAGGCTACTTCAGCTTCGCCCTAACATGTAGGTGAGCTCACGGGGCTCAAACCGGGAGTATTGCTAACACTGGCCCTAGCAAGAGCAGTGCCTCGCAGAATCTACCACCGGATCGGAAACGCGACCCACTGTGAAGATCCGGCGAGAAACTCAGTGGGCTGTGTCTATGGGATAACTAACGATCATTGTAGTTAGTTACAAATTTCGTATTGACTGTAAGCCCTATTCGTCTACCGCTTTTGTTATAAGAGGGCGGACCGTTAAATGACCGGAAGCAGGCGGAAACGTTTTAACGTGTTAACTGCGAGACGGAAATTTGTAGGGCACTATTGTGTTTGTTTGTTTTAATGGGTTGACCGGACTACAGTGACTAGGTGTGTGACGAGGCTGACTAGATAAGTAACGGTTAGGTCGATGGGAGAAATATACGTGTCTCGAAGTGCTGGCTGTCTTCGGCATCCTTTCTGTAGGACGATTCCAATGCAGCACTGACTGACTCAGTGGGGCAGTAATTGATGACACCCCGACTGCTGGGCCAAAGGTCGTGGAATCGGTTCCCACATCGGGTAAACATTCGCGTGATGAACAGTTTTGTTTGCGGAGTTGAGTTTCATTAAGACTGAATAGTTTATTGCGATATTTTTGCCAACAGCCTATTCCCGGAGCCCATAGACGTTTCAAACGTAAATACCGCCACCTACCTTGAGATATAAGTTCTAAGTTCTCAGTATAGTTACAACGGCTGCCCCACCCTTCAAACCGAAACGCATTACTGCCACACGGCAGAAATAGGCAGATTGGTGGTGGTACCTACCCGTGCGGATTCACAAGAGGTTCTACCAGTAAAAAACTACAGGGTTTGATTACAAAACATTCGTAAGCCATTTACGTGCTATATTTAAATTTCAATCGCCACAATAGATCCAAAAGTCCACACAGGAAAATTATTAGTATCAAATGGATATTTTTTTTTTATTGCTCGTACAAAAGTTGAGGAAAAACGACCTAATAAGTGACTAGAGACGTGTAATTACGTACTGAATTTAAGCCACCGGCTTAGAAAAAAATATATATAATCTTTCAGAAAAAAATGCAGAGAGGTTTTCCGTCACAGGGCTGGCGTCTCGCGACTGTAGCACACGTCCCTTTGATCTCACCGCCTTTGTTTTCGAGACGTGTATTTACACACTCGCGGTTTTCCCTCATTGGTTTTTACTTGAAGCTTTTTTTTGTATGACTTCACAATATGTACACATGGCACGGTTATTGTTTTTTTTTCCTACCTAAGCTGATAGATAGCCTTGAGAGGCTATATCAGGGTCGCCTTAACTAGTAGGTGAGCTCACGGGGCTTAAACCTGATGACGTTGCTAACACGAACGCTAGCAAGAGCCGTGCTTCGCAGAATCTACCACCAGATCGGAAACGCGACCCACTGAGAAGATCCGGCGAGAAACTCAGTGGGCTGTGTCTGTGGGTTCATTCGCTCGTCGAGCCCTTCGTCGCAAGCGACGGGTTCGGCGAGGACGGTGACCGGTGCTTGAGGTACCTAAAAGCACCGTTAATGGATCGGGAGCGACGTGTTTTGGGCGACGTCGACTGTTTACCATTCGGTCTACAGGATCGGGTGTGGATGGTCATCGTTAACCGTCAAGCGGACCGTACACACGTCATCCTGCAAAAGCATTAAAACTAATAATAATTTTGCACGGTGTAACTTTATCAGCTCGCACGATACTGTATGAGTTGTATCTATGTCGCCTTGATTCGTTTAGGTCTGTCGCTTCAATGTGCTATATGCGTAGAATGTGATGCGCGGCTATGTGAGTCCTAGACCATACTGCCGCGTGACTTATTGTTTGAGGTTTGTGTTGAGGCCAGACAATTAATTGGATTACGCATCGAAACATTTTCGGGTATTCAGATGACATTGGCCTGCGGAACAACCGTGGTTACAATACGTTAGTATCTGGTAATAATTAAAAACCTGTTGGGCTAAAAACCCGTAAGCTCGTATAGAGTTCTGTAATATATTATTATATAATAGTATCATTATTTTGTTTTTTTTGGAACGATGTTCCTTATGGGACGATGCGGAGGGGTACCCTAACCGGGAAAAAACGTCCGTAACGTAAGATTTTTACTAGTAATGCACACACAGTACGACCTAACTTTGTAAAAACGTACAAAAAATAACTTTTTTTTATTATATTTTTTTTATAAATCATTGTGAATAAAATAAAGTTGATAACTTTGTAAAGTAGTTTTTTTTTAATTTTTACCAATAAAAAAATCATAATAAAAAATGTATACCCGATTAATTATTTTCTTTGTACCTCGAATAGAACTTAAAACTAATATTTTTATAATAAGGAACTTCGCTCCTATTCGGTGTCTCACGATACCACACAACTTTTTGATTGCTTAGGTGGACGAGCTCGTGGCCCACCTGATGTTAAGTGGTTACCAGATTCTATAGACATCTACAACGTAAATACCGCCATCCACCTTGAGATTATAGTTCTAAGGTCTCAGTTTTTTTTTACAGTACAACGGCTGCCCCACTCTTCAAACTGAAAGGCATTACTGCTTCACGGCAGAAATAGGCAGGGTGGTGGTACCTATCCGTGTGTAATCACAAGACGTACTTTTTTTTTTTTTTCGTGCCGGGGCCGATCCTCGTACGAGGTCCCCGCGCCTAGGGGGCGCGCGGGGTATGTGAGACTCAACGATCTCCAGGTGTTGAGAGCAGATCGCGGGCCCAAGGATTTTAGGGCCCACCCACTAAACGACTCCCCTGCACTCTTACACCCGACGTCCGATCTCCGTCCGGGGTCAGAACCCGGTCAGAACCCGGTCAGAGTAGGGGGGTTCCCGCGGTCAACACTACAACCAGACACGCGGCGCCACCGCCGACCGGGTTGCGCTTCCACAGTATGTTCGGTGACGACAGCGACGACGAAAATGCGGACCGCATCGCAGTCCGTAGCCGCCGACGCGCCGTCCCGTCCTCCTGGTGCCAGCGCGCTAGAGTGACGGTAGCGTGTGGCGCAGCCTCAACCCCCTTAGGTCGCCCCGTGACCATCACTGGGAGGAGACTGCCTCCTCATAGGGGCCGGAGCTGGACAAACGCCCTCCTCCGACCCCCGGCTCGACGGCGGCGGCACGGCGCCGAGAGGGAAGAAGAGCTCTCCCTCTCCCGTTCCGCCGCCTCCTTCTGCGAGATGGTGGACTCGCAAAAGTCGAGCATCGCCTGGCAGGACTTGTCGCTGCCGAGCATCGTAGCCACGACGGTCGGAAGCGACAAGTCCGGTCCTATTTTTGCAACGAGGACACGGCAGAGCACACGCTCGCGTACTGCCCCGCTTTCGCGGAGCAGCGCCGCGTCCTCGTTGCAGCCACTGCAGTGGTGGCACTTCGGCGTCGGCTCCCTCCGGGCGACGAGGTGCAGGTAGCGACCGAAACAGCCGTGTCCCGTGAGCACCTGCGTCGCTCGGAAGGTGAGACGTCCTCGGTCGCGATTCACCCAGTCCCAGAGGACCGGGCGGATTGCTTCGACGGTCCGTCGCCTGCAGGCGGAGTCCGCCTACACAAGACGTCCTACCACAAGTAATTACGCAAATTATAATTTTGAGGGTTTGATTTATTTATTTATCCTATAATTGTCACACAATTATGATGGTTCGTAAATTGAACTTTACTAGTTTTAGTTGAGTAAAGTTAATAGATACATATATGTAAATACAAGCGTGCCTGCCTGTATTATAGATTCGTTTTAAAGTAACCAACTATAAATTTATTAAAATTCAGTTTTATTCAATAAATACTTTAAAAAGAAATATCCGTTTTATTAGTATACCGTTAACTTAAGATGACAAATTGTAATAAACATGTAATTTATGTATATATAGAAATACAGGACAAACCATGAAAACGTGTTAAAAAATTTAGAAAATTCTAAAGTACCTTTTTAAAAGGACACATTTTTTAAATGAACTCACTCGTGGCGAGGCTTTTAAGCATTAAAGAGAAGTTAACGTGTGAAACGTAAAAGAAATTAAGACTAGTTTAGAAAAAGTACGCCAAGCTCGTTTTAGTTCCGGCAGAGAACGGGAAACTGTTGAAACTTTACTTTGAGCTTTTAAGTAAGCTTAAAACTTTTCGAGTTGTTTGTTTTTGTACGTTTCGTTTTTAATAATATTTAATATTACTAAATGTTATTTGTCTTCTTTGTGTATATTTAATAGCTGTGTATATTTTATATCTTAAACTTTTCGAAATGTTGTTTTTTGTACGTTTTCTTTTTAATCATATTATATTACTAAATGTTATTTGTCTTTCCTTGTGTATTTTTAATGTTTTATTAATACTAGCGGTGCTCCTGTAGTCTGAAATCGACTATAATTAATTGAAATTATAAGTTTGAACATTATTACGGTTCTATTGTCAAAGACTATTATTATACTTCTATAATCACAGATTTCGCCAAGACTACACTATAGACAAATAATATTAAAGATAAACAATATTAATCTATTCTCGATTTGACCACAGACCAAGCAATAATAACAAAAGTTTGAGAATAAACAAAGAGTATATATATTTTTGTGTGTCAAATACATGGTAGTGTGTGTAATGTTTTTTTATTAAATTAATGAGGCTTTTTTTTTTTTTAATTGACCGTTCTGCACTCCTTCTCTATATTCTCTATAGAATTGATATTGAGACGCTGCGCTTTCGCAAGCTTCAAAATTGTAATTCAGGAATAATGGTAGACCTTTTATTTTCTACTTGGCTCTCGTATTTCAAAGTGACTGACATAACTCACGTTGGGCTCCGGTAACCGCTTAACACCAGATGAGCCGTGAGCACATCCACCCATCTACTGTGTGATCTAAGGCTTGCCCGATTTAAAGGCGAGGCATATGGTTCATATATTATGTATATTATTACTAGCTGACCCGGCAAACGTTGTTTTGTCATATATAAGATTTCTAGGGAATTCCTAGTATAGAAAAAAAAAAACCACTAACTTATTGTAAGTGTCTAAGAATGTGATAAATGAGTAAAAGAGGCATATAGCGCTGTGAAACTATAAGGGAATATAAAAATAACAAAACCTCAATCAACCACATAATGCCTCATTATTCCAAAAAAAATTGTCCAAAAAATAAAAAATAAATGTTAGAGGTGGACAACCCTTATCACTTAGGGGTGTGAAAAATAGATAGTAGCCGATTCTCGGACCTACTGAACATGGATATAAAATTTCATAAAAATCGGTCAAACCGTTTCAGAGGAGTATGGTAACTAACATTGTGACCCGAGAATTTTATATATAAGATTTAACGTAACAACAACAGAAATATATTTTTCTTGTACATTATTGTTTTTTTTTCTCATATCCGCCAGTATGATGAATGAGTCCTCTCGTATTATTTCGTTCGGTTATTTGAGCGATGGATCGCTAGAAGGAAATGAGGAACTTCGATCATCAGACATCAAGGTTGAGAGAGAGGCATTTTTTATCGATCCTCAATTCCTCACTGGCTGCACGGGTTTGTTCTCATCGTTTCGGGAACTTTTTTTTTTATTTTTATTTTATTGCCCTTGTAGGCAGACGAGCTTTTTTTTTCTTGCCTAAGCTGGTGGTCTAGAGAGACCATATCAGCGAAACCTTAACTAGTAGGTGAGCTCACGGGGCTCAAACCTGGCGACGTTGCCAACACGAACCCAAGCAAGAGCCGTGCTTCGCAGAATCTATAGTACCATCGGATCGGAAACGCGACCCACTGAGATCCGGCGAGAAACTCAGTGGCATCTCTAGCAGATGAGCATATGTTTAACTATGAATGTGGAAAGCTTTAGAGGAACAGGTAGGTGAAAGACGATATGTATAAGAAGGGAGTGAGCGAAGAAATTGTATATGATAGAGGGGTATGAATGGAGAAAACATGTTGCGCCGACCCCAGGTGACTGGAAGAAGGGCAGGAGAATGATGATTATGTAGGCAGAGCATACGGCCCACCTGATGGTAAGTGGTTGCCGTCGCTCTTAGGCATCTAATCTATCATCATCAATCATCTAATTATTTTTTCTTTGATGTGTCTCTCTCGTCGGACGGATTTCTTTTGTTTGTTTTAAGTTTATTTTATATAAAAGTTTAGGTCTTTTATTTCTCGATTGAGGCACTACGATGTCTGCCGGGTCAGCTAGTGAATAATAAATTTGAAATTGATATCCGAATGAATGATTACGTAAGTGAAATGATTAATTACTTAGAATCCATTCTAAGCAATTTAATTCACACCTAAACCATCTAGCTTCCAACATGAGAGGATTCTTGACCTATTTTTGTTTAATGTTAGCTCATACATGAAAATCGTCTTTATCTACTGTTAGAATAAAGAGCTTTTTTCCATTTTAGCAATATGGTTTACGCCATATAAATTCCCATTTACCGCTGAGAGGAGAGGCGAATAAGTAATATTACGCTGTTTTATGCTTATTTGTCATGACGTAATACAGGATGTATGACGACGCGTTACGTGCCTGTTTAGAATATTTGTGTTACAGTTTTTCGTATTAAATGTGTTTGTATAGTTTATAATTCGAGGAGTGAAAGAGTATTGGGTTTAAGCATCATCTATATATTAATACGTGAAGCAAAAACTTTGTATCCCTTTTTACGAAAATTGCGCGGACGGAGGAGTATGACATTTTCCACACTAATAGAGAATACAGAGAAGAAGTGCACAATGCTAATATTTTTTAAAGATAATGCATAAAAGATACATTAAATCAATAAAGAAAACATTACACACACTACATACCATGTATTTGACGCACACACGCATGCATACTATTTATAGTCAAACTTTTGTTCTTGACGTCTGTGGTCAAATTGAGAATAGATTAAATATTGTTTGTCTTTGTTAATATTTTTTATAGTGTAGCCTTGGGTAAATTTGTGATTATAGAAGTATAAAATACAATCATAATAGTGTACAAACTTACAATTCCAATTAATTATAGTCGAATTTCGACTACTGCGGGACCTCTGGTGTCGCTTAATACGCGACATTTATCTGTCGGAGACGGTCATTAGTTTGGTAGCTAAACGCAGTATGATTCCCGGGAGATGGCAGCACGATTGCGGTATCGCCGGGTGGAGAATTAGTTCTTTATAAGCCGTTGCGCGGGGTGCTCTGCACGGCCCAAAACATGTCGGATCCTCCCGATCCATTAACGGTGCTTTTAGGTACTTCAAGCCCCGGTCACCGTCCTCGTCGAACCCGTCGCTTGCGACGAAGGGCTCAACGAGCGAATTAACAAAGAGACACAGTCCACTGAGTTTCTCGCCGGATCTTCTCAATGGATCGCGCTTCCGAACCGGTGGTAGATTCTGCGTAGCACTGCTCTTGCTATGGCTAGTGTTAGCAACACTTTCGGTTTGAGCCCCGTGAGCTCACCTACATGTTAGGGTGAAGCTGAAATAGCCTCTCAAGGCTATCAGCATAGGTAGGAAAAAATTTTAAT
Source organism: Bombyx mandarina (assembly GCF_030267445.1). Taxonomy (NCBI): domain Eukaryota; kingdom Metazoa; phylum Arthropoda; class Insecta; order Lepidoptera; family Bombycidae; genus Bombyx; species Bombyx mandarina. Next base: position 1,440,281 of record NC_143230.1, on the reverse strand, counting down.
TGAGGATCGTGGTTCCCCCAACGAGAGATTAATTTCTCTTTGATGATGCCCCTTCATATCTGTCTTGTCTGTGTCCTTGGCGTCATGTAGGACATCATGCATCGTGGTGTTGGGAATTAAGCGAATTTGCGAGGACCATAAGATTGCGCTGCGACCTAAATGGATCTTCCTAGTAACCATCAGCCGCTCAAGGTTTAAGGCTGTCTTTTCGGGCCACGTTCTATTAAGTAACTGATATTGAATTTGTTAAGTTAAACTCAAATCCACTGTAATTAGGTCCATTTCAACGTAATGAGGAGGTGATGATTTCTAACTTTTTATCTTAAGTATAATCGACACTATATTGTTATTTATTTTTTTATTTAATATTATAAAGCTGAAGAGTTTGTTTGTTTGAACGCGCTAATCTCAGGAACTACTGATCCGTTTTGAAAAATTCTTTCAGTGTTAGATAGCCCATTTATTGGCTTATAGGCTATATATGCTTAGGCTTATAGGCTATATAACATCACGGTAAGACCAATACAAGTGGAGCACCAATAAAGAATGTTTCAAAATACGGGTTAAAATAGCTCCTTAACATTCTATAAGTAATTTAAAAATATTTTCACTTTCTACGTAAATGATGTGGGGGGTAAAATTTAACGTTATGTCAAAGTAACTATTCCACGCGGACAAACTCGCGGGCAAAAGCTAATTTAATTTGTAATTCATATTTTTCTACAAAAGAATGGAAGCGGTTTTAAATTTTATTTGTGGTAATGCGAAATTTTCCTCTAAATGGAGTTTGAAACGGAAACAATTACCGGCCGTCGAGCGAATATAGCTGACGAGTGAACATCAGAACTTGCTACCAACAAACTTTGGCTTGGGGACATCAACTCCCAGCGGCCGCCCCCAGACGGAACTTGAGGAAATTTCTAGATTCGGTATTACAATGTCCTAGTCAGCTTTTACTGGTAAATGATATGTTAATTTAGTGGCTCGTTGCTTTTAACTGCAGTCCCCAAATCTGATATTATTTATCTTCGGTTGTGTTGATTGATTCCCAAATTTATTTATTTTATTTATATAAATCATAATGCAAGGTAGTTTAATAACCTAAAAGTACATATTATTATTATCCGCAACACGCTTCGTCAGATTATAGAAACAGAGTTATCAGCAACATGTTTCGTAAAAAAATCCTAAATTATAAATCCCCAAATTATAAGTGTGACAAACAAACAACTTCACAATTCCGCTAATAGTACGCTAATAATACTTTAATAATAATTTAGAGGAAGAGGTAGACCTAAGAAGAAATGGATGGATTGTGTGAAAGACGATATGGGTAGGAGGGGAGTGAGCGAAGAAATGGTATATGATAGAAGAGTAAGGAAGGAGAAAACATGTTTCGCCGACCCCAGGTGACGGGAGAAGGGCAGGATAATGATGAATGATGAGTACGCTAATAATACAGCGGTTACCAGAAGAAAGTAATAATAAATAATAAATAAAGAAATACAAATAAATAAACTTTCCTAATGAGTGCATCTTCGTTATAGCTCTGAAAAGGTTGGCTGCAGTCATTGAATAAAGTGAAATCCTAACTTAGTCGAAAAGTGCGCATCTAAAGCAACTAACTACCAAGTTAAGTTTACGGTATTAATTCGGGAAGGGAACTAGTCGAAACTTTGGGGAAACGCTCCGCCGTGATGTGACCGCCGTTTTAGCTTTTATAGCGTTGTTGTGACCATATTGTTTAGAACGAATGTCGGGATTTGTACTGGACCGGACAGACGAGTGAGATGATAGAAAAAAAAATCATATAATTGCAAAATTAAAATCGATTTAAAACATCGAGATATTTTTCGATTCAGTGTGATGGCTCTTGCGTGTGACGCAAGTTCGATTATTGAAATATCTCGGATTCTGTGTGCTTAGTGCAAGTTTTTTAACGTTCTCGATAGCGTTAAAGTGAACCCAATTTTGTATGCAGTTGGAACAGTGCCCATAACGGCAAACGTAGGCAAACGATTCCATTCCATACAAATATGAGCTAACTTTTATGCTATCGAGAACGTTAAAAAACTCGCACTAAGCACACTGAAGGCAAATTAGATAATAATATCATTACAATGGCCTACGAAATATTTTTCTTACTGTTTTTGTTTATACTGCATTATCTACGCAACGGGTTTATCGACATTGAAGAATATTTAATTAGTGCTTGGATTGTTTTCCGAAAATAATCCAGGCTCTTCTTTGCCAGAAATATTTAGTGAACGTGCTTAAAGAACGACGTGTAAATATGCGAAAATATCTCTTAAAATGTTTTTTTATTCCCCTTGTAGGCAGACGAGCATACGGCCCACCTGATGGTGAGTGGTTACCGTCGCCCATGGACTTCAGCAATGTCAGGGACAGCCCAGCCAAGCCGCTGCCTACCGATATAGTTTAGGTTAAAACGTAATATCTATAACTCAAGTCGTTCAAATATGAATAAGAACTGATTCGGTTCGTTGGCGTTTCTAACGCACGATAAAATTTACTCATAACACACTGATCATTTTCTCAAAGAAAGCGTGTGGATGGATTTACGTGAAAATCTCACGAGATTAAGGTATGACTTTTAATTTGGAAGCACCATATTGTTTTACAACGCTTGATGGATGGTTTTTCATTGCTTATTGCAATAGAATTACTGCGTAATTACTGGTGGCTTAAGTCGTCGTGGCCTAAAGGATAAGACGTCCGGTGGATTCGGGTTGAGTGATGCACCGGTGTTCGAATCCCGCAGGCGGGTACCAATTTTTCTAATGAAATACGTACTTAACAAATGTTCACGACTACTTCCCCCCGATGCGTCAAATGTTTAGGCGATCACGCCACGGCCCTATGCACTCGCGATCAAAAAACCACGACGGAACCGCCTAGCTGCGTCCTGTGTCGAACACAGGGTCACCCCGCAAATTACCGCGGATGCCCCCGAGCCCCGAAAATAAATCGCCGCGTCGCCCGCCAAAACCGCCTCCGAGCTTCCGGCCCAGACATCAAAGCCTCGGCACCCTCTGCGTCGCAGGCTAAGCCAGCGTTCGTTCCGGCGGCGGTGCCCAGTGTCTCGGCCTGGGCGAAACCGCTGCCGTACACGAACACGGCTACAACTCCCTCCTCCGCGATTCGTCCCGCCCCCGCGACTCGTCCCTCTCCCGCGACTTGCCCTCCGACCGCGTCCGAAAATCTCGCTTTAGCGATCGACTTCTTTCAGTCGATCAACTTTGAGCGCGTTAACGCTTTGGGCGACGCCATTCGCGCTGCCTCCACTGCACAACACTTTAGCGCCGTTGTGCAGGAATACGCCGACGTATACGCGTCATTAAATACGTACGTCCTCCCCTTACTCCGCCGGTAATCAATGGCGTATATAAGTAGAATAAAGCCCCTATCCGTGACGATAGGATTTTTTAACGCTTACGGTCTCGCAAATCAACGTGATCAGGTTTCTGACTTTTTGCGTGACCATCAAATTGATATCTTTTTAGTGCAGGAGACCCTACTTAAGCCCGCGCGCCGTGACCCTAAAATCGCGAACTATAACATGGTCAGGAACGACAGGCTCTCTGCCCGTGGTGGTGGTACCGTCATTTACTATAGAAGAGCCCTGCATTGCGTCCCGCTCGATCCTCCCGCGCTCGCTAATATCGAAGCATCAGTGTGCCGAATCTCACTGACGGGACACGCGCCGATCGTTATCGCGTCCGTTTATCTTCCACCGGATAAGATCGTTCTAAGCAGTGATATCGAGGCGCTGCTCGGTATGGGGAGCTCTGTCATTCTGGCGGGCGACCTAAATTGTAAACACATCAGGTGAAACTCACACACCACAACCCCGAATGGCAGGCGGCTTGACGCGTTAGTCGATGATCTCGCCTTCGATATCGTCGCTCCGTTAACCCCGACTCACTACCCGCTAAATATCGCGCATCGCCCGGATATACTCGACATAGCGTTATTAAAAAACGTAACTCTGCGCTTACACTCGATCGAAGTAGTTTCAGAGTTAGATTCAGACCACCGTCCCGTCGTTATGAAGCTCGGTCGCGCTCCCGATTCCGGTCCCGTCACGAGGACTGTGGTGGATTGGCACACGCTGGGCATCAGCCTGGCTGAATCTGATCCACCATCTCTCCCGTTTAACCCGGACTCTACCCCGTCTCCTCAGGATACCGCTGAAGCCATAGACATCTTAACATCACACATCACCTCGACATTAGATAGGTCATCGAAACAAGTTGTAGCGGAGGACTTCCTTCACCGCTTCAAATTGTCCGACGATATTAGGGAACTCCTTAGAGCTAAGAACGCCTCGATACGCGCCTACGACAGGTATCCTACCGCGGAAAATCGTATTCGAATGCGTGCCCTACAACGCGACGTAAAGTCTCGCATCGCCGAAGTCCGAGATGCCAGATGGTCTGATTTCTTAGAAGGACTCGCGCCCTCCCAAAGGTCTTACTACCGCTTAGCTCGTACTCTCAAATCGGATACGGTAGTAACTATGCCCCCCCCTCGTAGGCCCCTCAGGCTGACTCGCGGCCTTTGATGATGACGAAAAAGCAGAGCTGCTGGCCGATACATTGCAAACCCAGTGCACGCCCAGCACTCAATCCGTGGACCCTGTTCATGTAGAATTAGTAGACAGTGAGGTAGAACGCAGAGCCTCCTTGCCACCCTCGGATGCGTTACCACCCGTCACCCCGATGGAAGTTAAAGACTTGATCAAAGACCTACGTCCTCGCAAGGCTCCCGGTTCCGACGGTATATCTAACCGCGTTATTAAACTTCTACCCGTCCAACTCATCGTGATGTTGGCATCTATTTTCAATGCCGCTATGGCGAACTGTATCTTTCCCGCGGTGTGGAAAGAAGCGGACGTTATCGGCATACATAAACCCGGTAAACCAAAAAATCATCCGACGAGCTACCGCCCGATTAGCCTCCTCATGTCTCTAGGCAAGCTGTATGAGCGTCTGCTCTACAAGCGCCTCAGAGATTTCGTCTCATCCAAGGGCATTCTCATCGATGAACAATTCGGATTCCGTACAAATCACTCATGCGTTCAACAGGTGCACCGCCTCACGGAGCACATTCTTGTGGGGCTTAATCGACCAAAACCGTTATACACGGGATCTCTCTTCTTCGACGTCGCAAAAGCGTTCGACAAAGTCTGGCACAATGGTTTGATTTTCAAACTTTTCAACATGGGCGTGCCGGATAGTCTCGTGCTCATCATACGGGACTTCTTGTCGAACCGCTCTTTTCGATATCGAGTCGAGGGAACCCGCTCCTCCCCACGACCTCTCACAGCTGGAGTCCCGCAAGGCTCTGTCCTCTCACCCCTCCTATTTAGCTTATTCGTCAACGATATTCCCCGGTCACCGCCGACCCATTTAGCTTTATTCGCCGACGACACGACTGTTTACTATTCTAGTAGAAATAAGTCCCTAATCGCGAAGAAGCTTCAGAGCGCAGCCCTAGCCCTAGGACAGTGGTTCCGAAAATGGCGCATAGACATCAACCCAGCGAAAAGTACTGCGGTGCTATTTCAGAGGGGAAGCTCCACACGGATTTCCTCCCGGATTAGGAGGAGGAATCTCACACCCCCGATTACTCTCTTTAGACAACCCATACCCTGGGCCAGGAAGGTCAAGTACCTGGGCGTTACCCTGGATGCATCGATGACATTCCACCCGCATATAAAATCAGTCCGTGACCGTGCCCCGTTTATTCTCGGTAGACTCTACCCCATGATCTGTAAGCGGAGTAAAATGTCCCTTCGGAACAAGGTGACACTTTACAAAACTTGCATAAGGTCCGTCATGACTTACGCGAGTGTGGTGTTCGCTCACGCGGCCCGCACACACATAGACACCCTCCAATCCCTACAATCCCGCTTTTGCAGGTTAGCTGTCGGGGCTCCGTGGTTCGTGAGGAACGTTGACCTACACGACGACCTGGGCCTCGAATCAATTCGGAAATACATGAAGTCAGCGTCGGAACGATACTTCGATAAGGCTATGCGTCATGATAATCGCCTTATCGTTGCCGCCGCTGACTACTCCCCGAATCCTGATCATGCAGGAGCCAGTCACCGTCGACGCCCTAGACACGTCCTTACGGATCCATCAGATCCAATAACCTTTGCATTAGATGCCTTCAGCTCTAATAAGGGGCAGGCTTAGGGACCCCGGTAACCGTACTCGTCGAACTCGACAAAGAGGTCGACGTGCAACCTAACCCATGCATCAGCCCGCTGAGTTTCTCGCCGGATCTTCTCAGCGGGTCGCGATTCCGATCCGGTAGTAGATTCATTCGCGAAACAATTGCTCTTGAGTTTTTTTTTACTGCTTCACGGCAGAAATAGGCAGGGTGGTGGTACCTACCCGTGCGGACTCATAAAGCGGTCCTACCACCAGTAAGAATTGGATGTTTTACGATTTTACAAAGTGTCCAGGTTTTTAACGTCTACTTGGCAAATTATTCACGTCTACATTACGTTGAATATCTTTGAAAGACAAATGTGCACTCTCCTAAAATAATATGGTCACAGTACAAAGGGGCGGAGAAATAATTAAATTTAGTTGACCATTAGTGATGACAATCCGGAGCGGAACTGTTCCATGTTTTTGCATTTAAACCTTAGTACAAATTAGTTTAGTTACCAAGTTGTAAATCTTGCAACATCATTAGTTCAAGTTTTTAAATTATCCAACTTCTATTCAGTAGGTAGCATATAGGGAAAAAATTATATAATAAAATTGTTTGTTATTAGTTTCATTATAAAAGCGGTGTTTTCTTTTTTTTTTCTTAAATGGGTGGAGGAGCTTACGACCTACTTGTTGTTAAGTAGTCACCGAAGCCCATAGGCCGCCAAAATGCCGTCATCTACCTTGATCAAAATCGATAACTATCGTTGGGAAAGTCTGGGGTTTATACTAGTTTTACGGAACCTGTAAGCCCATGAAGTGGGACTTAGTCTGGGAGACTTTGCTGATATCTTTATTAGCAAGAGCAGTGCTTCGCTGAATCTACTACTGGATCGGAATCGCAATCCACTGAGAAAATCCGGCGAGAAACTCAGCGGGCTAAGCTGCAAGACGAACCCTTCGTTGCATTCGACGAGAACGGTGACTGGTGCTTGGAATGCCTAAAAGCACCGATACTGTATCGGGAGAATCCGAACTGGCATGAAGCGACGGCGACTATTTAGCGTTTGGTCGTTTGGATCGGGTATGTAGTTACCGGCGGCCATAATGAGAGACTTATCTTGTCACGCCGCTTTTTCGGAATAGCGTTCCGACGCTGTCTTTTTATACTCAATTATCGGCTATAATTTAAAACCGTCGTGAATATATAAATTCCTCACGTATCACGGTGCAGCCAAAATAAATTTATCTTATATAATATATACATTCATGAAGAATCCAAAAAAAGACAATCTGTATCTCAATTCGACCAGCGTCTTAATTTCCGGAACCTACATACATTATTAAGCTTGCAGCCGAGTGCCAAATAGAGTGACAATTCACCGAGCTGAAGAAGCGAGTTGGCAACGAACATAAACAGGGTTGGGTTCATTGTTTACAATTATCTTGGCAGAGCCCTCGGGCCTGTTGAGTTGTATCGTCGAAATTTACAAGTTGAATGACCGTATGAAACTTTAGGAGGCTGTCCAAAATTCAAATATTTTAAATACTGAAAAGAAAAAACGATAGAAAATATGGCTTTGTTACTTTGGGCACGTTATTGTGACTTTAGGTCTGCGAGAGGTCTTCAAAGAGTTATCACTACATAGTATAAAACAAAGTTGCTTTCTCTGTCCCTATATCCCTATGTATGCTTTAAATCTTTAAAACTACGCAACGGATTTTGATACGGTTTTTTTAAATAGATAGAGTGATTGACGAGGAAGGTTTATATGTATAATAACATCCATTAAATAGTGGAGAAATACTGTTATCTATCTATATATAAAAAAATGAATTGCTGTTCGTTAGTCTCGCTAAAACTCGAGAGCGACTGGACCGATTTGGCTAATTTTGGTCTTGAATTATTTGTGGAAGTCCATAGAAGGTTTAAAAGGTTTGACAAATATGAAAATGCTCGGAATTGAATAAAAATGACAATTTTGTTTACCCTTTGATGTGTCCCCCGTCGGACGGATTCCTTTTGTTTGTTTTAAGTTTATTTTATACAAAAGTTTAGATATTTTATTTATCGATTGAGGCACTACGAAGTCTGCCGGCTCAGCTAGTCAATAATAAATTACAGTTCCCTAAGCGAAGCGAGGGCGGTTCGCTAGTTACCAATAAAAGAAGTTCGATTTTAGCACGTTTCCAAATCTCATTCCACGTTGAGCATGTCCTGGAATACTGTCCATTGTCTGTCCATTTTGGGCGTGCCAAAACGTGGATATGCCCCCTAGTTTATGCACTATGCATTATGTCCATTTTAGCTGCGTCCTGTACGTAATTTGTTCGTGTCCGTTTTGTATACGTGTCTCGACTATCTGACATCGCTATACACGATTGTTTTTTTTTTTTTGGAATGAATTTCCTTATGGGACCGTGCGGAGGGGTACCCTAATCGGGAAAAACGCCCGTAACGTAAGTTACCGAATGACCGTGGGTTGTTGCGAAACCTCCAGTTTTATTGTCTTTATACCTCGAATAGAACTTAAAATTAATATTTTTATAATAAGGAACTTCGTTCCTATCCGGTGTCCCACGACACCACACATCTTTTTATTGCTTAAATGGGTGGACGAGCTCACTGCCCACCTGGTGTTAAGTGGTTACTGGAGCCCATAGACATTTTCAAGGTAAATGCGCCACCCACCTTGAGATATCTCTCAGTATAGTTACAACGGCTGCCCCACTCTTCAAAACGAAACGCATCACTGCTTCACGGCAGAAATAGGCAGGGTGGTGGTAGCTACCCGTGCGGACTCACAACAAGGTATACTACCAGTAGACACGAGGGTCAAAGCTTGAGTACCAGTGCTGATCCCGACTGTCGTCTTGAAGAAACGACGCATTCGGATTAGTAGTCTGGCAGTTATTCAAACAAAGACATGTTCCTGATCTCTCAAAGTCGAACGTAATCCAGTGTGGCTTCTATGGGCTCTCCGGTTCCGGCTTTAATATTAAGCCGGTTGGGATCCTCGTCATCTACGCTTGCGAAAAATTAAAAAATAAAAGCTACTTACACAAAATTTTAACTAAAATACAGACTCGCATTAGATAGAAGATACGTACATCCATTATCTGTTGATCTTAAAACACTAGGCACTGAAAAGTACTACTAAGCCTTTTCGAACCGAAGCTTTTGCCGCGCACGTGATCGCTCCCAACGAACAAGATTTAAATTTAGTTGGAGAATACGTTCGAAATTCGGATCCGGGACAAGCCATTGGATTACGTCTGCCAATCGGATCGCTTCAGTCTTTGTGTGTGTGTGTGTGTGTATCTATCGGATGAAGGTTTCGAATTTTTTACAATTTTAAATTTAGAATTATTCGTTTTTTTTTTTAATTTAAATTTTGAGTAATCTCCCAGGTATTTCATGGATAGTCCGTTATGTTTTCGATGAGCGCGGTAAATTGAACTGGTTGAAATATAACTGGCTCTTGGTGTTTCGGCTCCTATTAGTCCAGCCCTTCGTGTAGTCAGTGATCGGATTTATTGCAACTAAGTATTTTACAAATCAGTCTTTCGACCTTCCTCGTCTACGTGAACAATTTAAGATCTTACAGTTGGAAGTTGTAATAATAGTGATATAAAAAAATAATAGTGATATAGATTCGAGGGTGCACTGCGTTGTGAAGGATATTAGGTCGAGGGAATATTAAGAAAAGTCTAGAGCAGCGGCTCTCGATGTGTTGCGACACGGCGGTTGAGAACCGCTGGTCTCTGAATTAAATTGACTAATGTTTATAGCACAAGTTTCTTTAGAATTACAAATTGAATGTGTTTGAAATTCGAGGAAATATGTATTATACGATATACTAATATTGTGGACTCATAGATAAACAGCCGTCATTCGTGATTCAATACGAAGCGCGACCTCCATTTTGTTCGAATCTCGCCAAAAAAATACATTAGTCTCGTATTACACAAATATGAACCGGCGGTCGCGCGTACCATGTTGATACGTTCGAACGCTTGTCCAAAGCAATCCGGTTACGGGGTACGGTTGCCAAAAACAATTTTTGTTTCTATTTTTTATTGCGAAAAAATAACAAATAAAAAATGCCAAAGAACCACTTTTCTCTTATTCATCACATACATGAAACGCCTCAAACTTGATTAGTCTTGAGTAGAAAGTAGTGCAAGTGTTGTGCCATTCTCGGTATAGAAACAGGAAATACGTTTTTTTTTTTACTTATAATGAAACTATTTTACGGTTTCATTGCGGACGCGCAATGTATCGAGTTTACAATTAGAAGTAGCACCACGCGTTCTCTAGAGGTCATTGATCCCGCGCGTCTTTATAATTTTACATAAAAACATTCACTAGTGAAGGAAAAAATTCGAGCACATCATTTTGTTTACCATCGTGGAATCATCACCCCTACTAATTCCTTACTTTTTTGGGTCCGATTCCAAAATGACGTGAATTACAACTATACTATAGCGTAATTTGTTAAGTTCCAGCAAAACTGGCTCTGTAAAATAATTTACTTTCCCTGGCTTATTATTTCTTTAAACATATTCAATTTGAGACTGCACAATATTCAGACATTTATACCTGACCTAATCAGACTAACTTGCCATATGAGTTAGCTTAACATGAGAACATGAGAACTTATCATATTCAAAAAGTGCATTGAAGCTACCGGCGCAAACCGGTTGCGGTAGGCAGCGGCTTGGCTCTGCCCTTGGCATTGCTGAAGTCCATGGGCAACGGTAACCACTCACCATCAGGTGGGCCGTATGCAATGAAAAAATAATAATAATAATAATAATCGCTTCGAAAACTGTAAACAGACATATCTTGAGTCTTCTTCTCAGTCGTGTCACTCTTGACAGAGTGGTCGTGATCGTCATGTAGTGTTGGAAGGGGCAGACTTGATGCGTCTCACGATGTCGCGCCATCTCTCTCTGCTCGAGGCCATTCTACTGCACTCATTTAGGGGACCTCCCACTGCAGTTTTAATTTGGTCGGTCCACCGCATTGGTGGCCTCCCGCGCGGTCTTGTACCATCAACGCTTCCCTGTACAACGAGGCGTTCTATGGACCGGCCATCTCGTCGCGAAACGTGTCCGAAGAAATTCACCATTCGAGACTGTACTATACCAAATAGACGCTGCTTGATGCCGAGTTCCTGAAGTATCGAGACATTTGTACGAAAGTCGGTCCATGAAACTCCAAGCATTCTTCTCCAGCACCACATTTCCAGAGCGTCTATTTTCTTCCTTTCCACGTCTCGCACGGTCCACGTCTCAGCAGCGTATAGAAATATAGAGAATATTAGTGTTCTAACGAGCCTGATCTTTGTGGTTTTGGTTATGTTTCTGTTTCTCCATACTTTCCTCAGCCCGTCCATCGCCGACCTCGTGACAGCCATGCGCCTTCTGATTTCGTCCATGCATCCGCCATTATTTGAGATTAACGCCCCAAGGTATATGTAGGACTGGACCACGTCGCAACCCGCTATTTGAGTCACGTCCGGCGAGTTATTCATAGCGCGATCGACAATCATCACCTTAGTCTTACTGCGGTTAATCTTTAATCCAAACTCAAGGCTCACACGTTCCATCCTCGACAGTAACTCCCCCAAGCATTGCGCATCAGTTGCAAACAAAGTGGTATCATCCGCGTATCGCAAGTTTGCAATCCTATACCCCCCAATTGCTACACCATCTGTCCAGTTCTCCAAAGTGATGCGCATTATGATTTCTGTGTACGCATTGAATAAGAGCGGCGATACAATGCAACCTTGGCGAACCCCAGCACTTGGATGGAAGTTATCAGAGAGAACGTCATCCGCGCGCACCGAGGCCGTACCATTCTCATATAAGCGTCTCAGTAGGTGCACAAGATGTTTCGGTGTCCCCAGATCCAGTAAGGTCTTCCACAAAACAGGCCATTTCACCGAGTCAAACGCTTTGGAGAAGTCAACAAAACAAATGTATGTCGGCCTGTTGAATTCTCTTGCTTTCTCAATTATCTGACGTACGATGAAAATTTGTTCCCGAGTGCCTCTCCCCCTCACTAAACCGGTCTGTTCCGGAGCAATCTCTTTGGACAGATAGGTTTTTAATCGCTCATTCAGAATATGTAACATAATTTTGCTAGAATGTGATGTAAGAGCAATTAGACGATAGTTGTTACATTTCTTCGTAGAGCCCTTTTTATGCAGGGGAGTAAACACGGTATGTGTCCATTCCGACGGCCAAACTCCCGTCTGCCATACCCTGTTGCATATCTTATGAAATATGTGGTCACCGCGTTCTCCTAAGGCTTTTATTGTTTCAATAGGAATTGCATCTCTACCAGTCGCTTTCCTGTTTTTGAGGTGTTTTATAGCAGCCCTAACCTCAGACAGGAGAATTGGCTCCAAGTCCTCATCGTTTGGGACTGTACTTGTAAATTGCCGTGACTGTGGATCCTGGAATAACGATTGACAGTAACTCTTCCATGTTTCAGAGATTTGATCCAACTCTGTTATCAGTTCGTTTTTATCATTTACAATAGCCCAGGTCTTAGATGTCAGTGATTTGGTAATGAACCGTATTTTGTGGTAGAGATCTCTAGATTCATGCTTCATAGCATGTTTTTCGACCTCTTCACAAATGTTACGAAGATGAGAGTTATGATCTCGTCTGCAGCTGGCCTGAATATTAGCAGACAATACATTCAGTTTGTTCGTGTCTATGCCTTGAGCTTTCTTTCGACGTCTCTCTTCAATTAGGGCGAGCGTACCATCGGTCATCCAGTGTTGGCGTTTGCGCATTTCCGATATTGGTTTGGACTCTATTACTGCATTTTGAATGAGGTGTTTAGCCTTGCTCCATAACATTTCCGGTGTAGCCTCATTGTGATTAACGTCAGTCCACTCTGTCCATTTCCGTTCGAACGCCGCAGTAAACTTTGCCCTATCTGTTACTTCGTATCTTGAGTATCCAGCGTTAAAAGACAACCGCCAATGACGGAGATGATCTGATAGAAGAAAAAGCCGAGAAGAAGGCGTTTTAGGTAAGGTCCGGTAAAATAAAATATCCAGAGTATCCTGCGTTAAAAAAAACCTTCAATGACGGAGATGAACTGATAGAAGAAAACGGCGTTTTAGGTAACGTCACGTAGGTTTTTTTTTGTGATTGAAGGATTACTGGTGGCCCGGAAGCCTTTCCAGCTTCATCAGGACAGGTGGGCGAGCAAAAGCTCAGCCAGGAGGGTTAGGATTTGCTAACAGCTGCCCGACCGCCTCCGAAGAAGACCTAACAACTCAAGAGCAGCTGTTTCACGAATGGGTCACGTAGGTCCGAAGCAACACGTCCGTGTCATGTCACGTGAGCCAAGCGCTAAACGTATGGCGTCGCCGGCGATATTTTCATTCGAAAATGTATTCGTCGAACGTGTATGAATATATCGGGAGGGGATGTGTGCGCTGTGTGTACATAAACGAATTGTATCCTGCTCTCTGTTGACGCTAAAACGTACGAGAGTTGGCGCTGAATCTTAAAAAGTAGCTGGTTTATTTGTAAGGCATATGTGTTGGATATTCCTTTCTGAGTTTGCGATTTTTTGTTGGGATTAAAAGTGAATTAAAAATCGTTGTCGGTGTCAACACCATATGCTGTAAGCTTGGTTATCAAGAAGGTCAGGAATCAAATAACACTGACCTTATTTATCCGTCTATGCAATGGTAAAAAATTAATGGGTGATTATCCTGCCTAAAGGGTCCTAAAACATCTTTAGGGTGGCGGTCCGCTCCTAACATCTGCGGACTGTTAAAAACGCCATAACAGTGTGCCAACCAAGCTCGAAACCTCATGTATGAGAATCGGGTCCCTGTCTGAAAAAAAAAGGTGAATCGTGCGTTTGTCTCTCACTTCATAAGAATAAAGTAAAACAGCAAACCTTTTTTTTTTTTTTTTTCGGGTAGAGGGCCGAACCTCCTATGAGAGCCCCGCGCCTAGGGGGCGCGCGGGGTATGTGAGACTTAACTATCTGCAGGTGTTGAGAGCAGATCGCGGGCCCAAGGATTTTAGGGCCCACCCACTAAACGACTCCCCTGCACTCTTACACCCGACGTCCGATCTCCGTCCGGGGTCAGAACCTGGACAGAGTAGGGGGGTTCCCGCGGTCAACACTACAACCAGACACGCGGCGCCACCCCGAGGACGCCCGACCGACGGGTCGTCGAGGCGAAAACAGCAAACCTAACGCAAGTGAACTTAGATTAAAAGCAAATTATTAACAAAATACTTACCGTATTTGAATGACGCTTTATTAATTTTAAAGTAACGTTTGAAAATCACACACAACGTCGAATTGCATTGCTATACTTAACCGGTCATCGTTCTCGTCGAATCTGTCGCTTGCGACGAAGGGCTTGACGAGTAAATTAACCCTCAGACACAGGCCATCGAGTTTCTCGCCGGATCTTCTCAGTGGGTCGCGTTTTCGATCCGGTGGTTGATTCTGCGAAGCACGACTCTTGCTAGGGTTCGTGTTAGCAACGTCGTCAGGTTTGAGCCCCGTGAGCTCACCTACTAGTTAGGGTTACGCTGCAAATAGCCCCTCAAGGCTCTCAGCATAGGTTGGAAAAAAAGCTGTACTTATGTTACCAAAAACACATAACACCAATAGCACCACGTTGGGCGCCAACGAATCCAATAAAACCGCTCCTGTTTATTTTCAATTGTATTTTACAGTTTGCGTCGCATTGTGTTGCGAGTGCGTGTTATTAAACGGCGGACACACGTATGGCGGATTGCACTCGATTTATAACCGTATCGGCAACAGATGGGTCCATTATTGACTTTCAATCAATTCTGATGTTGTTGTATGGTCTTATATTTTTATTGAGTTTTAATTAGTTGGCACAGTTAAACGATAAGTATAGTAAAGGGGGGGCAATAGGGACTAGAGGTAGAATAGGCACAAATCTGGAATGTCGCAATACATTTGTTGAGTTGTTAGATTTAACTTTGTTGAACTAAAAATGACTTTTATTTAGTGTTTAAGAATATTAAATAGTTTTATTTAGTCATCAAAGTTTTGTAACTCATTAAAGACATTTTAAAGTTTAATTACTTAAAGTTAGTTACTCCCCATTTTATGGCATCTAATGTTTGAGTGGTGGTACTGCTTGATCATCATCATCATCAACCCTCAGTCGTCCACTGCTGAACATAGCCCTCTCCCAATCTCGGGCTGAGCTCGGTCTTCGGCTCCCCTCATCCACTTCTTACCGGCCACCGTTCGGAGGTCATCGCACCACTTAGCCAGGCGTCTCACGTTACGTTTTCCGCTGCGCAATTTCCACTCGAGAACCCAGCTGCTCCAGCGATTGTCAATTGTACGGCATATCTGTATGAACACCCCACTGCCACTTCAGCTTGCTGACTCTATGTGTATAGAGCCGGTGTATAGTCCATTAATATACTCATTTCTGTCTTGAAACAACGTTACAGTTTTTTAACGATGTTTCACGACATTATTTGTATTTCAGTGCATTATGAAACTTTTACTGGTACATTTTCTGGAAAAGCAGACCTAGAGTCAAAATAATATATTGAAGTTAAGTTTAATGACTAAAATCGTTTTTGGAAAGAGATTTTGTTGTTGATATGATAAAACCCGTATGGAGTATTTATTTTCAGACACTAAAGCAATATCAGTTATGAGAGCGGCACCGCGTTGGGCGCCAATAAAGGCAAGTCGGTCGCCTGCTCAATTAGTTTCGCGGCTACATTCGATGTGTCCCTACTAATTTTCATTTTGTTCGTTTCCAATAAACCGTCTAATTTATTACGTAAATTTCCAGTGTGAATTTATATTTCACTCTAAATGTACGTGAAATATATTTAGTGTTCTTGTAATACTTTCATTTGTGGCCAGAAAATTCAGTCTTTCTTTTTTGAATTTTTGTTGATAGGCAGATGAATTCACTTTTTTTTTAATTTCTTTTATGGGTGGACGAGCTCACAGCTCACCTGGTGTTAAGTGGTTACTGGAGCCCATAGACATCTACAACGTAAATGCGCCACCCACCTTGAGATATAAGTTCTAAGTTCTCAGTATAGTTACAACGGCTGCCCCACCCTTCAAACCGAAACGCATTACTGCTTCACGGCAGAAATAGGCAGGGTGGTGGCACCTACCCGTGCGGATTCACAAAAGGTCCTACCACCAGTAATTACGCAAATTATAATTTTGCGGGTTTGATTTTTATTACACGATGTTATTCCTTCACCGTGGAAGTCAATCGTGAACATTTGTTGAGTACGTATTTCATTAGAAAAATTGGTACCCCCCGTCTGTAGGATTCCAACACCGGTGCATCGCTCAACACGAATGCACCAGACGTCTTATCCTTTAGGCCACGACGAATTCATACGCCCGGTGTGCTTAGCGGAGCCTATAAGGTTAAAGTCTGAATTATATCGACTATCCCACCCATTAATCAGCAGCAGGACAGGAGGGTGGTACCTACCCCTACGAGAACAAAATGCTCTAGTATCAGTAATTACAAAAATTAAAAATTTTTTATACTTAAATTTTTCTATACTAATATTATAAAGAGGAAAGATTTGTTTGTTTGTTTGTTTCGAATAGGCTCCGAAACTACTGGACCGATTTGAAAAATTCTTTTTCCATTAGAAGCCGACATTGTCCCTGATGAACATAGGCTACTTTTTTTAAATTTTTTTTATTTTATTTTTTTGGTTTCATGTGTGTTTTAATGTTTCCGAAGCGAAGCGAGGGCGGGTCGCTAGTTGACAATAATAATATTTCAGCTTGCATTCAAGGAAACATGTTAAGTGCATGATGGAACTTCGAATTTAAACTCCGATCACAAGGACCTACATCATCGCCTTCACTTCGGTTATATTATGAAATTATCGTTCTCGTCTGCTTACCAAATAAAAATTTGATCGTAACAGGATATTGAAATTTCTGATTAAAAAAAACTTGTTCTCTTTTTTATTAATTTAGGTCAAATCATCGTCCCAGTCCAGTATCAAACGATCCAATGCGTTATAAATTTGACAGCAAATCGATTGGCCTGCCTGATTATGTCTTTCAGAAATGGCGCTATCTTTAGATTGCCAGTCCGTATCAGCTTTACAACAATTTATTTTTACGAGCGTCAAACTGACGGCTCATCTTATTTGAGTGCGGGCACAGATTAAATTTATATAAATTTTGGCATCACCGTCCATTGATGAGTTATATTCGGAATCTTAAGATCGATTAAAATTAGAACCCTAATCCTACTGAAGGTTACGTGTGATCGTTTTTGCGCAAGTAAGTAGCATAACCCCAGTACCATCCCGTGTGGATTCATGTCAAGACTGTTTAAATCTCTTCAGGCACATAGGCATATACCTGTACTTTTTTTTTTTGATGTTTAATTCTTTGGTATATGGCCGCATAATAATATGTATGTGAACTTTTTTCAATAGTCATTATTTTTGTTTTTTTTTTAACTTATTGAATAATTTTCAACATAAAACGAACAAATCGCAATGAAGGATAAATTAAATTCATGTTTTTTATACTTTAAAAAAAACTCTTCTCTGGTGAAGTTAAGTAATGTTTTATTGACAATCTAAGTACCTTTTCAAAGTTGTGACTACTGTGGCCTAGTTTTACTTTCCGCCATTTTATACGAAAATTCATAAAGTTTGGGTTTACTTTTAATAAATTATGCTAGTACTTCATTGTCAAAAATCGTTCAAGGTATTGGGCTCGTATTGATTTTAAGAAAGTATTGTCTGCCCAGCATTCGAATCAGCGCAGTGTCATCGTTTGGATGGGAGTTTTATTGTCATGAGGTCTGGACAAGCAATTGGTCAATAATGCGACCCACTGAAAACCTATTGTGCTACAAATACGAATAAACCTGACCTTCGCATCTCTTAAGAAACTTAATCAAACAAAACTTTTATTTAGAAACCGCTTTAAAAGTACTAAAAATTGTAGTGGACTGTGAGAATGCTCTTTATTTCTTTAATTAAAAAAATGAAAACAGTAAGTAATATAAATTGTTTATGACATTAATTTATCACGTCTTCATACGAATATACAATGGATCCGTTTTATTGGTATGAGGTTGTTTTATTAGCTCCGGTCGAGGGCTCGGTGCCTGTAAATGGTATTCGTTCTAATGGTATTATTTTATGGCTCACTCACATAAGAAGCATTGTTAGTTTCAGACATGCCGTAAAATTGTATTGGCGAATGGGAAACACATTATCAAAATTTCATCTAATTTTCGTTTTTATTTCCATCTATTCGCTGGTAGCCTTAGTGTCTATTCTAGCTATGCCCGGACGGGTAGGTGAGCTCACGGGCTCAACCTTAGAGAATTTGCTAACACTAGCCCCTGGTTTCATTTCAATGTTAATTACGCGCACACATACGTACAACGCATCTCGAGTGGACTAATTTTAATCATAAATATAATATTAATTAGTTATTTTCTATTTCTAAATCGTAAATTGTAGTTAAAGGAAGGACCGAGTCATTCCCACCACAAGTATCTTTAATATTACCTACTGAGAAGACATCAAATCATCAAGAGAATCAAATCGTCTGTATAAATTAGTTTGGAAATAAATGTCATTTTTTTTCTTCTATTTCGAGAGTGATGATCGCTCTGTCCAATAAGGAAGTGTAGTGCAACCGTAATTACGAACAAAACCTCAGCACGTTTCTAATAATTTACGGATCACGAGCCTTGGGAAACCACACAGGCAGGTACCACCGCGATTCTGTCTATAGACGAAGCAGTAATGCATTTTGGTTTGATATGTGGAACAACAGTCTTAAACAAAAAATTGCAGACTTTGAATGTAGACGATTAAATATATTAAAAACTAGCTGACCCGGCAAACTTCGTAGTGCCTCAATTGATAAATAAAAGACCTAAGCTTTTGTATAAAATAAACTTAAAACAAACAAAAGGACTCCCTCCGACGGGGGACACATAAAATGGTTATTTTTATTTAATTCCGAGTATTTTCATATTTATCTACCTTGTAAACCTTCTCTGGACTTCCACAAATAATTCAAGATCAAAATTAGCCAAATCGGTCCAGCCGTTTTCGAGTTTTAGCGAGACTAACAAACAGCAATTCATTTTTATATATATAGATAAAGATAGATAGTAATAAAAAAGCTGGCAATGTCGTCGTATTTATCAGCTTCAGTAACTATTTAATGTCATTGTTGCGGTCCACGAAATGAAAATATATTTTAAAAATACAACTTCGTATTTTAAATGACTAATTAATATGTAACACCTTTTATGTAATGAAAATTTAATTCGAAAACAATGATGGCACTCACAAAAAATTCCGGTAGGTTAATTAACAAGCGGCTAGTAATTAATAAGGTATAGGCATACCTGTGCGTAGCCTAGGTCGTCTGATAGCCGTAGCGTAACCAACCCATCGATGCGTGTCGGTTGGAAATTTAATTATCTCTCAGTATGATGTATTGGCGCCCAACGTGGTGCAACTGAAAATGAAGCAGTTTTCACGTTCATTATGAAATTTTCAATCACACGAGTGCAATATTATTTTTGTTGTACTCAGCAGCATAGACGAGTGGGTTGGGGAATAAGGCAGCGGCTTACGGTAGGCAGTGGCTTGGTCCTGCCCCTGGTATTGCTGACGTCCATGAGCGACGGTAACCATTCGCCATCAGATCCTACTGGTGGTAGAACCTCTTGTGAGTCCGCGCGGGTAGGTACCACCACCCCGCCTATTTCTGCCGTGAAGCAGTAATGCGTTTCAGTTTGAAGGGTGGGGCAGCCGTTGTAACTATACGGAGACCTTAGAGTTTATATCTCAAGGTGGTTGGCGTATTTACATTGTAGATGTCTATGGGCTCCAGTAACCACTTAACATCAGATGGGCTGTGAGCTCGTCCATACATCTAAGCAATAAATAAATAAAAAGATGGGCCGCATGCCCGTCTGCCTACATGGGCAATAAAAAAATAATAAGGAAAAATGCGAACACTTTTTTCTTACTACCCCCTTCGGTTATTGAAATACGCGTCCCAGCCAGAAAACTAGCTTCGAGTTCATTGAATAATCATGCAGAATTACAGCTGTTATACAAGATGAATACGAAAACGTTTTCGCAGTCCGCCTTAAGGGTTCGAAATTTAAATAGCTGATATTTATGCTAAGCCCAATAATAAATGAATCACGTTTTTCATTTACGTGAGTGTCATAACCGATTTAGGTTTTCGATTTCCGCAACATTTCCCCTTACAATTTTGTCGGAAATGTACCTCATTTTTATCAAAAATAAATAACTATATATTCATTTTTACTGGTGGTAGGACCTCTTGTGGGTCCGCACGGGTAGGTACCACCTCCCTGCCTATTTCTGCCGTGAAGCAGTAATGCGTTTCGGTTTGAAGGGTGGGGCAGCCGTTCTAACTGTACTGAGACCTTAGAACTTGTATCTCAAGGTGCGTGGCGCATTTACGTTGTAAATGTCTATGGGCTCCAGTAACCGCTTAACACCAGGTGGGCTGTAAGCTCGTCCACTCATCTAAGCAATAAAAAAAAAAAAGTATTTTCAGAAAGGCTTTTAACAAAGAAGTATTAGCCTCTGTTCGTTAAAAACACGGCATTTCTACATTTTTCTAAGAACATTCTCAGACACTTTTTCAAAATAAAAAGATTAATATTCACCGTATATACATTCAAGCTTCATGACACTAAAGCTTCAGTAATATAACGATGCAAAGAACATGAATAGCCTGAACTGAATAGTAGCGAGCTTACCTAGTTGTGGCACCTACGTACGTTGAGTTGTCAATCCAATTCCTGCTAAGCTTTGCGATTCTATTTTCGCAATTTTTGGTTTTATTTTCACTATATTTCAGTTATTTATCTAACACGAGCTGCCAATCTGTTGGCAATATTATTGTGGATCACCGACCCATAGACCGGCTCAGTGGTGTGGAATTCGAGAGGCCAATGTCCAGCAGTGGACGAGTGTGGGCTGATGATGACCGATCAATAGACGCGACCACGTGATTGCGGTTGTCCACCTTCAGACAGAACAACACTCGGGTAATTGATATTAAGACGTTTACAGAATCTATAGGGTCCTATCTTCAAAGATCTAAGTTCTTCCTCCCTTTACCCCAAACTTAAGATGAGGGGGTGAGTGATTAGTGATCCAGGAAGTAAGAAGACGTACGTACTTAATGGATGACAGTGACACCTGTAGATTGAGCTTGTGATCGCATATTTTCTGACTAATAGGAGTTTTATTAAGATCCTCTGACGGCTTCGTGGCGTAAGACTGTCCCCCTGTACGTAGAGAGGAAGAGGCAGGGCACTGACCATTACCCCTAACAATCCGTACTACTTACTACGTCATTACGTCGTATCGAATTAAAAGTGAATCTACTAGTGGATCTCAAGTTTGTTTCGCAGTGTCTCACCCTCTGCCGGGTAAGCCGATTAGTGCAAATGTGCATTACCTACTCTACGGCGTGTGCATTCCATGAGGTGTGAATGCCTAACTATTTAAGAAGAGGGTTGTGGATTTTATACTTTATTGATTCCGTTCGAGTTTTGTTCGAGTGTTAAAAAATGGTGCTAAAATACATATCACATCACTATATCACAGGGAAGCATCGGTACGGCTGTGCCCCTATCAAGATAAATTTGAATGAAGAGCCACTTACCATCAGTTGAGCCGCATGTTCGTCTGCCTACAAAGCTAAAAAAGAAAAAAATCATAGTTAAAAAATCAAATTTAATTTTATCGTCACTGAACACCTTTTTGATCATCTTATATATTATATAATTCTTATACAGTTCTGCGCGGCTATAGAAATAAAATGATAATATTTAAACTATAACTTTAAACTTCGTCAAGTAAAAGCAAAACATTTCACTCGTCTCACTAATAACTATAAAAAATGTATTTTCTCATACTCAATTCAGTGTCAACAAAAATTGTATAAGTGACTTTCTAGCATCGTATATGCGATATAGTCACGTTAATAGTATGTATACATAAAATATATTTGGTTTGTGTTATAATTTTTTTAATATTCGCTTTCTTTTGTTTTCAGGTAAGTTTCGAATCTCTGCAAAATTTTGAGTATAGATAAATCGTGTTGTCCGTGAGTATCGTGAAACTAAACTTTATGTAAATTCTAGTTTTATAAATCAGTAGCCGTACTCGCCCGCTTCGCTGGGCCTTTAAAATTAACATTACTATTTATTGTCATTATTATTAGGGAGTCCAACACTCATATAAATATTAGCCTATCCATTAAGTACATGTATTTTCTATATGGATACCAAGTTTCAAGTCAATCGAATGCATGGTTCAGTAGTTATAACGGAACATCCGTAAAAACCACTGTAGATTTATATATTAGTATAGATTAAAACAAATTCTTTATTATACCTACTGAAAATCAAGAAATAATGTTCAGCATTGAATATAGTATAGTCCGCACGGGTGGGTATCGTCATTCTGGCTATTTCTGCCACCAAGCGTCATCTCATGTGTTCTGGCTAGGAGGATTAGGCAGCAGTTGTCCAAACTGAGATTTCGATCTTATGTTTCAAGGTGGGTGGTGGCAATTGCATTGGTACCGAAACATATAGAGTTGGCTTCGGTAACCACTTAATATCAGGTTGATCGTGAGTTCGTTCACCGATCCAAGCTTAAGAAAGATTTACGTCATTTCGGATCCTCCTGACGATCCACTAACGGTGCTTTTAGGTACCTCAAGCACCGGTCATCGTTCTCGTCGAACCCGTCGCCTGCGACGAAGGGCTCGGCGAGTAAATTAACCCACAGACGCAGCCTACTGACTTTCTCGCTGGATCTTCTCAGTGGGTCGCCTTTCCGATCCGGTGTTAGATTCTACGAAGCACTGCTCTTGCTAGAGTTCGTGTTTGCAATGTCGTCAGGTTTGAGTCCCGTGAGCTCACCTACTTGGTAGGTTACGCTGACATAGTCTCTCAACGATCAGATTAGGTAAAAAAAACAATTTTTTGGCAAAGAATCTTTCCGTACTAGAAAATACTAAGGCGAAGGCGCACGTCTCCCGACGGAAGCAATACGCTCCGAGGAAATTGGTTTCATTGAATTTTCATAACACTTCGCTTCATAAGATACCTATTTGAAAATTTAAATTGGCTCAGATAGCCTAGCTACCTCCGCTCGCGGCGCGCTATCTAGTGAGAATGAAAATCGATTCAGAATGTAAAATGGTTTTTTTTTGTTTGTTAAATGCATTCACCAGAAGAACGACTTTTGGAGCTGTTTTGAGTGATTAATTATCTTTTAAAAGGTTTTATGGTGATGGCGATTGTTGGCGACAGCGGCGTCGCCTTATAAAAATAGAATTATCTCAATAGAATTTGTAATAGATTAATATAGATACATATATAGACATAGACATAGAGTTATAACAAATAGATAAATAAATAGAGTGCATGGACATATAGATAGATAAGGATATTGACAACGTGCACATAGATTTACCATAGAATAGAATGTAAGTAGCTATAAGCTACTGATACTAAACAGAATCTTTACTATATCTACCTCACTGAGTTTCTCGCCGGATCTTCTCAGTGGGTCGCGTTTCCGATCCGGTGGTAGATTCTGCGAAGCACTGCTCTTGCTAGGGCCAGTGTTAGCAACACTCCGGTTTGAGCCCCGTGAACTCACCTACATGTTAGGGCGAAGCTGAAATAGCCTCTCAAGGCTATCAGCATAGGTAGAGAAAAAAAGCTATAAATCTTCTTTCATTATGTCACAATTACCATTGCATCCGAGCAGTTAAACTGCAGTATTAAAAAAATTCGCCTTTTTCGAGGCTATGGTCTGAATTAAACACTAGAAGGCCAATAAAAAGTAAAACTACGTACATTTCTGTCGCATACTAAACCTTCAAGATAACGTCTTGTATATCTTACCGGTGGTAGGGCGTAAAACCACAGGTAATTTTAGGTAATGCAATAATTTTTATGTTCTTATTTGATGACTAGCTGACCCGGCAGACTTCGTAGTGCCTCCAATCGATAAATAAAAGACCTCAACTTTTGTATAAAATAAACTTAAAACAAACAATAGGAATCCGTCCTATTTATCTACCTTTTAAACCTTCTCTGGACTCCCACAAATAATTCAAGACTAAAATTAGCCAAATCGGTCCAGCCGTTCTCGAGTTTTAGCGAGACTAACGAACAGCAATTCATTTTTATATATATATATAGATATGCTGCAGCCCTTTAATTTGAATAGAATTTCTATACATTTCTGTGCTTGGAGAATACTTACCTTTAACAATTTGTACAGTGTTAAGAAGCGAGTGTGAAGGAAGTGATAAAGTCATCAGACTAAGCACCACTAGGTATGAATTTAGTACTTGTTTGCTTATTAATTCTCGGGGAAGCCATTCAGATATGCGCCGGGAATATAGGATTTGCGCTGACAGTGTTTATAGGGCATCTTGTGAACCCGCATCGGCAGGTACCACCATTCTGCCTATTCTTGCCGCGAAATAGTCTCATGCCTTTTGATTTGAATGAACATCTTTTTTTTTTATTGCTTAGATGGGTGGACGAGCTCACAGCCCACCTGGTGTTAAGTGGTTACTGGAGTCCATAGATTTTTTATATTTCCCATAATTCTGTCAATTATCTTGCGTTGTATGATGGCTACCGCCACACCCATAGACATCTACAACGTAAATACGCCTCCCACTCTCAAGTATAGTTACAACGGCTGCTCCACCCTTCAAGCCAAAACGCATTACTGCTTCACGGCAGAAATAGGCAGGGCGGTGGTACCTACACGTGCGGACTCAAAAGACGTCCTACCACCATTAAAATCCGAGATCTACGATATCCTATAGCCAATGAACACTAAATGGCCCAGGAAAAGCTATCTTTACACTTAATTTTTTTATACGATCGTGTATTTCATCGTTATCACCGATATATGCTGGAGTCATGGTCCAGACGGCTGGCTGATCCTTCGGCTGGTCGTAGGACCGTCGAGGCGATTCGCCCGGTCCTTGTGGATTGGGTGAATCGTGACAGAGGACGCCTCACTTTCCGGCTCACGCAGGTGCTCACTGGGCATGGTTGCTTCGGTGAGTTCCTGCACCGGATCAGAGCCGAGCCGACGGCAGAGTGCCACCATTGTGATTGCGACTTGGACACGGCAGAGCATACGCTCGTCGCCTGCCCCGCATGGGATGGGTGGCGCCGTGTCCTCGTCGCAAAAGTAGGAAACGACTTGTTGTTGCCGAGTGTTGTGGCATCGATGCTCGGCGACGACGAGTCGTGGAAGGCGATGCTCGACTTCTGCGAGTGCACCATCTCGCAGAAGGAGGCGGCGGGGCGCGTGAGAGACGCACAATCCCGCCGCCGTCGAGCGGGGGCCAGGGAGGCGAATGTCGCCCAAGCCCTGGCCCTCTAAGTGTTTCGGGTCCCCCCTCACATGTCGGTCTGGGGACCGGCGAGGGGGGCCTAAGAAGACGACGTGCAAGCTGCTCTGCACGCGTTTTACGCAAGAGCATCCGGGTTATGGAAGGCCGGCTATCCTCGACCCACGCTGGTTCTGGCGGAAGCCCGGCGATTTCCTCCTGACCAAAAAAAAAAAATAAAAATAAAAATCACCGAAATTTGGTGCTTTGTGTCCAGAGTACCGTTTTGTACTCTTCGTAAATACATATTGCTATCATAGTGATTCTTCATCACTGGAATTCACCATATTTTCAGGGTTAACCCTCTTACCCTCTGCCTCGCTCCGGGCATTTCAATATTGTAGTAATTGTTACGTTAAAATACCCATTGTAAAAATTCATATTAAAAAAAAAATCTAATATTAAAAAAAAAAATATGTATTTCATATTTAAAAAAAAAGACATGCCCGCTGAGTTTCTTGCCAATTCTTCTCAGGACGGAGGCTAGTTCTTGTGAATTGGCGGTAGTTCTTTTGACGTTCAACAAGTATGTACTTTCATTCATGTTGAAAATTTTTTTTGTATTTGATTTGATTTGATTTATTAGTACCGGGGGTACCAGTCGTTTAAATGTAATTTACGACTCTCCTGTGTGCTTAGTGCGAGTTTTTTAACGTTCTCAAATTAAATTCAGGCAGTTGGAACTAGCGGCAACCGTAGGCAAACGTTCCAACTCGATACAAATTTGAGTTAACTTTGACACTATCGAAAACGTCAAAAAACTCACTTGATAGTGAACGATAAGCCGATTTTTGTCGCTTTGCTGAAACAAATTGAAATACGAATGAAACTTTTCGATATATCCGAAGTGTCCAATCCAGTCGAGGAACTAGTTAATGCGGACTTGTGTGTCCATTAGTGTCACGAACGACCCGGCCGAATTAAAACGGATCGTATAGTGTTTAGAAAGTTTATTTTGCGGTCGGACTCCGATACTAGCCAGGACAGCGGCCGATATATTTGTATTAGAGAAGGTAAGCTTTGGTAAGTAAGTTTAAATAAAATTTCAAAGCGGCGGCGGTATTTTTTTGTTTTTCTAGTAGGTACTTGGACCGGTGATAGGATGTTTGCCCTAAGCACGTCATTACGGATCCTCCCGATCGGTTAACGGTGCTTTTAGGTACGACAAGCACTGGTCACCGTCCTCGTCGAACCCGTCGCTTGCGACGAAGGGCTCGACGAGTGAGTTAACCCACAGACACAGTCCACTGAGTTTCTCGCCGGATCTTCTCCGTGGATCGCGTTTCCTATCCGGTGGTAGATTCTGTGAAGCACTGCTCTTGCTAGGGCCAGTGTTAGCAACACTCTCGGTTTGAGCCCCGTGAGCTCACCTATACGTCAAGGAGAAGCTGAAATAGCCTCTCAAGGCTATAGGTAGGCATAGGTAGGAGAAAAAAAAGGGTGCGTGTACTTATGTACGCGCGTAAAAAGTTATACTTTATTCTTATTAAATTTATTTCTTTTTTTTTAATATTAAATAATTAATAATAAATATTTAACGTTAGTAATTTAATAATATTTAGTATGAATCATATTAAATAATAATTTTGTCATTTACTTATATTACTAAAAAATGAATGCTAATAACACTTTTTTTTACTAGTGATATTCAGTTAGAACAAATATTAAAAATGATCCACTCAATATCCGTCTTCATAGAAGTATACCTCAGTCAGGTACCAATTTTTCTAATGAAATGCGTACTTAACATATTATTGTATGTTGGTAAATAACTTCGACGATGAAGGAATAACAATTACTATACAATTGAGATGTAGATCTCAAGCCTGAAGGTAGGTGGCAGAATTGACGTTCACGATAAAATCCTACTCCTTACTCGGACTTTTCATTGCTGAAGGTCGTGTCCAGCTTGAAGTGTTGATCGTGCGATGCACTATGCTTCTCCAGGTATTCCTATCCTCGGCAGTATTTATAGCTTCGGTTATTGACAGGCGGTGAGTGTCTTTACCAGATCTGACCAGCGGGTAGGTGAGCATCCGCGTGATCTTCTCCTGTTAACCTGGCCAATTACCATCAGCTTCTCTAGGTTATCAGGGTATTTACGAGCGTTGCGACCGAAATACTTGAGAATACGTTGGAAACACGATAAAATAAATGAAAAGTAATTTTAAATTCATTAATCGATCGACATAATAAGTCGCCCAATTAATTAGTTTATCCTTGAGGGGATGTTTTGAAGCACAATAACAATTTAATTATTTTTGTTGAACGTTCTGTAGTTTGTTTTCTGTGGTCGCGGTCGCAGTTCACGATTGACTTCGGATATGGCTGTCCCTTTTATTTTACATGTCCGCTTTTTTGCTTTGGCTCAGTTACGTAGCCGTTGGCCGTTCAAAAGCTTTTAATATGGTTCTACAGTTGTTAAGTTAGCGGCTTTTGGATTTTGATTGATAATTATCATGAGTCCAACTGTGGGTTGGTTATGTTCATTTCTATTTTCAGTCTTACTGGTAGTAGGACCTCTTGTGAGTCCGCGCGGGAAAGTACCACCACCCCGCCTATGTCTGCCGTGAAGCAGTAATGCGTTTCGGTTTGAAGGGTGGGGCAGCCGTTGTAACTATACTTGAGATCTTAGAACTTATATCGCAATGTGGGTGGCGCATTTACGTTGTAGATGTCTATGGGCTCCAGTAACTACTTAGCACCAGGTGGGCTGTGAGCTCATCCACCCATCTAAGCAATAAAAAAGAAAAATTACATTCGTACGTTCCATTAGTATGTGCGTTCAACTTTTTTAAATCATTCATCTATGTATCTATCTTTCAAGCAACAGAGGTCCATTGCTTTAACACACAACGGTACAAATTATTACATATCTATACTTATACTTATAATATTATAAAGAGGAAAGATTTGTTTTTTTGTTTGTATTGAATGGTCTCCGAAACTACTGAACCGATTTAAAAAAATCCTTCACTGTTGGAAAGCTACGCTATCCCCGGGTGACATAGGCTATATTTATTATATTTTCAAAAAAATTAAGAATCCTTACTGAAACTCCAATAATGTAACCCAATGTATAAAAAATTACCTAAAATTCTTTACATCGCGTGCGCTACTTCCCAAGCGAAGCCAGGGCGGGCCGCTAGTTACAAATGAAATCACCATCATTACCAGCACTACTAAAGCCACGTGTACACGTATCGGTAACACGAACAATATCTAGATTTATTTTAAACAAAAAAACAAAATGTGTGCAATCACACGTGGTAGAAGTGAAACCTTCCAAAATTAAAATACAATTATCCTAAACGTCTTAAGTATATGTAAAATTTTGTCATTAGTAAATAATTGTAGGGTAGCGCCCTCTGTGAATTGATATTTTAATTTCACGTATAATCGTAAATTAAAATTCACTACAAGAGCTTTCATACACACGTTAGTATTAAGAAATCTCACAGATGGCGCTGTATTAAATAGTATGTATATTTCTGTCTCATTCTTTGCTGACTTCATCCTACACATTTTTGTATTTGTGTCTCTTACCTGTCGTTTTTTCCGTTGCATCCGGTTTGAAATCACAACGATTCTAAAGAAGTTTTCACTTCAAAAACCAATCTTAGTTTCGCTAACGAGATACGAACGTCGTTAAAATGAGAAGGCCAATGAAAAATATGACACTATCTTGTAAAAATATAGAGATCAAATCTCAAGGCATTTTGATCTTTATCGTTTGGGACATTAAAACGTTTACGATAAACGAAAAGCACGTCGGTATTTTATGATTCTTTTTTTTTATGACGTAAAATGCTTATCTTGTTAAGTTGATGTGTCGTGGAAGGTGCGAGTGTGGCGTTGTAGAAAAATAGGATGATCGATAGAAATAAACACTTAATCTATCTGTAGCGGTCAACGTAATTAATGGTACATAGTACATGTAATCCTATAACACGGTATTTTACAATACAGTTCCACTTTGACACGAAAAGAAAAAATTCCCAAAACCTTCCTATTACAACACGGTATTTCTACAATACGATAATGAGATTTTTATTTAAAATAGCTTTACCCGTCCGCTTCGCTGGGCATTCAAAATTAACATTATTATTTCTCACCCCCACAAAGATTCTCATCATGAACGCCCCCACAACTGGTGTAGGAAGTCCAACACTCATATAAATATTAGCCTGTCCATTAAGTACATGTATTTTCTACACGGATACCAAGTTTCAAGTCAATCGGATGCACGGTTCAGTAGTTATAACGGAACATCCATAAAAACCACTGTAGATTTATATATTAGTATAGATTATTTAGAAAAGTACATTATGCATTATGAACACACAATATAAATGACCGAAATTTTACTGCTTATTTTTTATATTTAATAGCTAAAAAATATATGCAGGCATAATTGAGATGTTTCATTCAGAAAAAAATAATATATGCCATTTTTGTACCGGCTTCTAGTCTCATATAACGCGGTTTCGCATAACACGGGTCTTTGTAGGAACGTATCGACCGTGTTATAGGAGGGCTAACCTGAAGCACTGATCCTGCCATTAGAGACTTAGATATTGTCGACTTGAATCGTTCAAATTGCAATTGGGTCTCAAGTTTGGAGCCGTTATTGTCAGCCTTGGCGAAAGCAATTACTGGTGGTAGGACCTCTTGTCAGTCCGCACGGGTAGGTACCACCGACCTGCCTATTTCTGCCGTGAGCAGTAATGCGTTTCGGTTTGAAGGGTGGGGCAGCCGTTGTAACTATACTTGAGATCTTAGAACTTATATCTCAAGGTGGGCGGCGCATTTACGTTGTAGATGTCTATGGATTCCAGTGACCACCTAACACCAGGTGGGCTGTGAGCTCGTCCAAACAATTAAGCAACAAAAAAAAAATTGGAGGTTTTAACTGATTGGGCGAAATGTATGCCGACATGGGCAGATACCACCTTTGTACCTTCTACTGGGCTTAAATTTCGCGTCCTGACTTGTAGGTTTGGGCAGCCGAGGTCACAGGTATTGGCGATATTCATAGTATAATGTCTACTGGACCCGCCCATACGATATAATACAATTATTATTATAGGCAGTTTCTTCGTATGACTTAGATATTTTTTTTACCTAATTATGCCCTAAGTTTCACAGCGATGTTGGGATACTGAATTATGCATGGCAACCAATCGATTTGATGCCTGATGTGCAGAGCATTAGGCACGTAATATGGTATACACTATGCGACGGCGCTCAACTACAATACATGAAGATTGATTACATCTTAATGCACTCACGCTACATGGAATATATCAAGTTTGGAGACCGAAAGATGGAGTTATCCTTAGAAATTATCATATAGTGTGATGATATTTCGGCATGTTCTTCGGTAAGAGCTTACAGGAGGCTGCCACTGTAGGGTCACCAGTGTCGGGCGGCACAATTAAGAGTCCGTAATAGGATAGGCATCATATTCCCTATTTACACAGTAATTAGCAGAAGGAGAAAGTACGGAGAACAGAAGGTACAGATAAATCGGTAGGAAGTCGAAGTACAATATTAAAAATAAGCACAAGCAATAGATCGCAACAAAGCAAGAGAGTACGCGTACTCTTACCTCAACTGAGTTCCTGACATTGACGCGTATATTTATTGCAAAGATGGGAATATGAAGTCACTTGCGCATTTTTATTTTTTTTACTACTTAAGGAAGGGTTACTACTACTGGTGGTCTAAGGGGGATGCCCAGTTTCAAAAGAACATGTGGACGAGCACGGAATTTGCCAGGAAAGTGTCACGGCGCACATGACGTTAAGTGGTTAACACAGCCCATATATATTATTATTAGGTTTACAATTTACTACTTGTAGTGCGCAAAAAAGTATATTATGCTCTATTAGCTTGATATTGAAGATAGGAGAAAAAATAGCAAACAATAGCATCGTTGTTGCACTCAATATTACGCAGTTTGTTGGATTTCTTCCCTCAGGAATATAGCTCTGGTGAAATTTCCAAGCGACTTGCAAAATAACGAAATTGTAAGTTTCATATGTTTTGATACTGTACGCTTGTTCTTGTTAGATTTTATTTTTACAAACGGATTATATTATTGAGAATTCTAATACTTACGAAAATTCGTAGAATAAACAACAACTAAAAAGTAATCTTTCTCATAATCACATTAATATTTCTTTTACTGGTGGTATTCTATACTAATATTATAAAGAGGAAAGCTTTGTTTGTTTGTTTGTATTGAATAGGGTCCGAAACTACTGAACCGATTTGAAAAATTCTTTCACTGTTTGAAAGCTACACTACTCCTGAGTGACATAGGCTTATAATCTTTTTTGAAAAAAATTAGGGATCCTTACTAAAACTCCAATAATGTAACCCCAGGTGTAAAAAAAGTACCTAAAATATTCTTTACATCGCGTGCCCTACGAAAACTATTGATGAGAGAATAAAACAATGTACTACGACTTTGTAGAACACATTATTGTTTACGTAAAGTGTCGCGACAGCATATTTCTAACTATTATATTTATGCCGCAATAAGTGTTCTTTTATTTTAAAAAATAAAACAACGTCAAATATCGTTGAAATTTTTGTTAAAGACCCGAGCGGAGCCGGAGCGGGCCGCTTGTATAATATATAAATAAACATTGAACTCGAAAAATTATACTTTCAACGGTTTTCGAGATACGCAATTCAAAATGCCGAGACGATATCGAATTTACAAAATTTTAAAAAGTCTATACAGAAGGACATTATCTACTTAAAATCCGTCGCTTGCGACGAAGGTCTCGGCGAGTAAATTAACCCACTGAGTTTCTCGCAGGATCTTCTCAGTGGGTCGCGTTTCCGATCCGGTGGTAGATGCTGCGAAGCACTGCTCTTGCTAACATTATAGTATACTTGCTAGTATTAGCAATACCTCCGGTTTGAGCCCCGAGAGCTCACCTACACGCTAGGGTAACGCTGGTATAGCCTCTCAAGGCTATCAGCATAGGTAGGTAGGTTTTAATGGTAGGCAGCGGCTTGGCTCTGCCCCTGGCATTGCTGACGTCCATGAGTGACGGTGACCACTTACCATCAAGTGGGTCGTATGCTCGTTTGCCTACAAAGGCAATAAAAAAAATAGGAAAAAGATTAGCAGCGAAAATAATATTAAAAAATCGCTAAACGTTCGTATGTATCGAACTGCGTAGTCACGTTAAGAATAGGCTTTTCATCGTTCATGACGGATCGCAAGTCACCCGGAAAACATATCGTCTCGACCCCTTCTGTAACATTAGTCCACGATATAATAACACGAAACGGATTGTTGAATGCAGTATCCTTCCTGTTGATCGAATTTTGAAACCAAAAAAACATTATTGAGAATATTTTTTAATGTTTGACTGACTCCGTAGTGCAGTGGTTAGCGCAGCGGTCGGAAAACTTTTTTAATTATTACCCCAAAATATTTTTGTGTAAGTTGATATTACCCCATGGCGAAGAACAAAAACGCTTCTTTTCAGCATCTTTCATAATTATAGACCCCAAGATAATTTTGAAAAAAAATTATTACTTTTTCGTTTCATTTCATTTCGTTTCATCGAGTTTGAAATCGCAACGATTCTAAAGAAGATTCACTTCGATATATTCTTTTTACTCACAAAAGTTTCATTTTTACCCTCCAAAATTTTATTTTACCCCATTTGGGGTAATTTACCCCGGTTCCCCGATCGCTGGGTTAGCGAAATCTATGTGTAAAAGTCATTATTTACGAATCTAATTTTGCTTGTCTTCCATTGTCATCGCTGGAAGACTAGCTTACATTTGATGCAGAAATACCTATATTCGACACATCCGCGTCGCAATTACGTAAAATGTTGAAGATACCAAAGTGAAACTGTTGATTTGCGAATAGAACATTCCCGTAGGATTGCAAATTAATAGTTATTGCTACTAATATGATACTAATCATAGTTTGAAGAAAGTTTGCGCCCATCCACTGGGTGTCATCGCTCATAGATAAACCATTTACTGGTGGTAGGACGTCTTGTGGGTCCGCACGGGTAGGTACCACCACCCTGCCTATTTCTGCCGTGAAGCAGTAATGCGTTTCGGTTTGAAGGGTGGGGCAGCCGTTGTACTGTAACAACTGAGACCTTAGAACTCATTATCTCAAGGTAGGTGGCGGCATTTACGTGGTAAGTGTCGTAAAACGTGTCTTTTGAATCCAATTTTGACCAGATTCATGAATAAATACGACCTTTAGTCATTTATGTTTCACTCTCAACTTGTTCCAACAGCAGGTTACATCGTAGAAGCCTTGATTAAAAAAAGTCCGTCAAATGAAAAATGTTTTTTTGACTCCTGAATGATTTATGAGCTGATGGGGATTAGTCTTCCGTTGTCCTTTTAATTGGATAGAAACTTTGAACGTCAACGAACTCGGCTGATTAAAGCTCAAATTCATGCCGGGTGTTTATTTAGAATGGTTTTTTTATCAGTTTAGAAGTTGTCTATATTGTTACGCGCGCTGGGGTTCGGGATAAATAAGAAAAATCTACCGAAGTACAAGTTAACACTGTATTAGCACTTAAAACACTTCACTAACACTTTAAAATTCTCAATTCTCTTTTTCCGCTTCGCTTCAGGTGATCCGTTCGCTGTTTCGCTTCGAGTAGTTCCGATTACTGACTGACTGCGTGCCATATTTGCAACGCTTTTATAGCCGATACCACATCCCTGGAATTATCGAGAATATTCCACAAAAGTCGAGTATTGTGTGTTTCCGCTATCCGACAATAGATGGCGTTGTACTTCTCGAGCGTTCTAGGTGCTACTAGATCCTTCGATATTCGTTCGGCTATTCGGCAATAGATGGCGTTGTTACTCTTACCGGTGTAACAAAAATTTTGCAACAAAAGCTGTTCGTCATTAATGAACACTTGTTCCATTATTTATTTATTTATTTATTTATTTATTTATTAAGTCGCACCAACAAAGTGATCATCAATACAAAACATTGACAAATTGACAAAAGTTCATGGCAGATGTCACCTCAATTATAGGTGCAATCGACAGTGCATTAACATCAAAAATAAAAAAAATATACAGCTAAGATTTGAATACATTTCATTCATTGCTTAAGATTAATTTAATTGGGAGATGATCCGCGACAGATTTTTCCTGTAAGTAGTGAGACAATCAGAAAAAACATCTATTTCACTTACAATAAGTTCAGCGCAATCGGACAACTCCGAAGGAACATTGACGGAGACCGCGCTGCCGTGGACATTATTGTAGTCCCAAAGGATTATATTATATTATATTTCTTATTGGACCACGTGTCTGATTCGTGGAATTAATCTGCAGAATAATGTCACCTATCCAATCGGGCTCGGTGTTTTGGTAGTCGGATCTAATTTAAATAAATTTGAATGAGAGATATCTCAATAATGATTCCGCAACGTCTCGTTATAATGAAGTTATTTAAAATAGATATTACGGTGTAATCGAATTCCTTGGAAGCGCAAAATTGTGACTCGCCAATTCGTTCGATGAAATACCTTTTTATTATTCTGAACGAATTAAGCCTGTCTAGAGATTATAATGGGATTTTCAGATGGAAATTGTTGATCGAGATCCGAAAGAGGATTACACTCATTGAGGATTGTTTGGTATTGAGGTCGTGTATTTTTTACTGATTTACTTACCTCTGATTATAAATGAAACTTACCCATAGATACGGTTCGTATCTTATACACTGCGTGAATTTGTGTGAATATTGCTTAAATATTTTGTTGATATTTAACTATATCTGTATTTCGACGAAGTAATGCTTACTAGAAAACCAATTAAAAAATCTATAACCTGTTGAACTCTTATAAAGTAAGTAAGGGCTTACTCACAATTTCGACCTGAATTTTTTTATTTCGATATAAATTAATATTAACGAAAGCAATTTATATCGCGAAGTTTTCCATGAACCCACCAACAACCAATCATATCTGTAAATTTTACGAACACCATTTAGCTGCAGTACTTAAAATCACGCCCACAAATCGCTTTAACCGTAGAAAATACTAGAACTAAAGCATTAGTTCTGCCTTCAAGCGTTATAATATCCTGATCTGCTGAAACATGATTGATGACTTCATCGGAACGGGATCCTTAGAAGCCGACATAGTCTTTTTGTCTCCGCCAATAACAGACCGTTAGTTTGTTCGTGTATTTTGTTTTGCGATGTTCATTTTAGATGACTTATTTCGAATCACCGAGAAGTTATTAGCAAGGCTTATTTGTAGATCATAACATCGTCTATGTATATTTGTAGATTATAACATTGTCTATGTACCTTAATTGATAACTGATAGAAAGCACCGGTGTAATTGGTAGAGGCACATTCTGCCAGGTCTGATATTGGTCATTCGATATCCTTCGTGGTAAGGGAGAATGGATGATGAAGTGTTTTAAGCAAATAAAAAAGTGATTCCAGCTTAGCCACACATAATACCACTGCGGGCGCCCACTGTGTTTCTCGCCGGATCTTTTCAGTGGGTCGCGACTCCAATCCGATTGTAGATTCTGTGAAGCACTGCCCTTGCGAAGGCTATTGTTAGCAAATTCTTTCAGGTTGAACCTGTGAGCTCACCTTCTCATCTTGGTGTAGCTGGATAGTAAGAAATAAAAACAGTGCAGCCTCAAGCTCAAAAAAAAAATAGAATCTTATTTCAATTTGCTTACTTTTAAAAATTATTCTATTCGATACCATTTCTATTCTTTGAACTTTGTCCTTGTGTAAACTTGAAAGGTGAAAGGAGAGAGTCTATTCTCAGAAACGGTCTGAATTCTCATTCGTTTTGTTTCTTGAAGCGCGATAATGTGGATTTTTCTAAGAATTGTGGTACAAGTTAGAACTTTTGAAGCATATGATTTTCTTGTTAACTTCACGAGGAATACCTACCTACTCGGCTGTGCACTTGGTATTGATAGTGACATTGGTCATCCGTTATAATTTTAAGCCTTTTAGTTGTTTTATTGTTTACTAGTGGTCCCGCAGTAGTCGAAATTCGACTATAATTAATTGAAATTATAAGTTTGAATATTATTATGGTTATATTATCAAAGACTATTTATTATACTTCTATAATCACAAATTTCGCTAACCCTACACTATAGACAAATAATATCAAAGATAAACAATATTAACCTATTTTAAATTTGAGCACAGCCTTTAAGCATTAACTAAAGTTTGACAATAAACAAAGAGTATATATGTACATATGTGTGTGTGTCAGAGACATGGCAGTGGTTGTAATGTTTTCTTTATTGATTTAATGTATCTTTTATGCATTATTTTAAAAAATATTAGTATTGTGCACTTCTTCTCTATATTCTCTATAAGTGTGGTAAATTTCATACTCCTCCGTCCGCGCTTTTTTCGTAAAAAGGGGTACAAAGTTTTTACTTCACGTATATATATTTCAACAAATTATAATGGTAACGCTTTCTAGTATGGGAAGGTAGCATTTTTCGGGGGGGAAAAAACGCTGGAAATTTAAAAACTGGAAATATATTCAAATCGCGACATTCCTTGATTTGCACCGTAGACTTTGCACGGCGCAAACTATTTAAACTGCAACGCTATGCGGTGACGCGATACACAGGAGACTCGAATAGGGGCGGACCGCGGTTCCTTTACCAGACATAGAACATCTTCCGTCTCGGGATTTACGTTGGGAATTGAAATGTCTTGTTGTTGCCACATCAAGTCAACTGGGTTAGGGAACTGGGTTAGGGAAGACGAATTTCAAACTATGGTTTGGGGAGTACCTATTTGTAATTCGAACGTGGTTTTGTTTTTAATTAAAATTTTACAATTATAGGAATTTCAAAATGGATGGATCAGAATTCGGTGGCATGGATTTTCAGCAATGCTTGCGTTATGATTTAGATCGGCCAGTCTGCTATAAATATATTGTATGATGTGCGCCATATTTTAATTACGACGTAACCGACGTGGACGCATCTGAGTACCGAAACGAATCAGAACTAAATGCGCGGGCTATTTTTGCGGCGACACAAACCAGAGGCGATGCTTTAAGCGTGTCCAAGGTATAAGATCGATGAGGTACATCAGTTGGTTCGGTTATGGTTTTAAGAGTACTTGTTGGTAAATTTTATGAAAATTTTCATCCTTTTCCCGCTAAGTACATCATTTTGTCTTCCGAGGTGTGGTCTTTGTCTAATCCGAGGTTAGAACGCGACTTTTAAGTAATAAACGAAGGTTACAAACGGTTCAACTATCGTAGTTGATGTTGGCAGAAATTCTGCGATTTCTCCTCGGCGGTGACCTCCTGACTGATACCAAATATTTATGGTAAAATTCACAATCGTTCCTTCATTTCAAAATATAACATACAACTGGTTCTTCTGGCTTTTTAATGTCGATGGACGCTCGTAAATACTTTTCGAAAGCTCGCTTCAATCTATGGTTTGTACTACACCATGAACTATGTAACGAGATTCTTGACACGACGTTCCGTCCGTACGCACGATGCCAACCGCCGGTCCGAGTAATGCGAGCGCTTCCGCCTGCCGAGCATATAGCGGCCGGCGGTTTATTGTTACGCCGATTGATCTATGGTGCACACTATTTGTGAGCTGTCCGGCTGGCGTTGTTTGATTTCTGACCTAGTTACGGTATTCTTTTCTCTTATTGTTTTATGCCAAACGTTGTAGACGAACCCGGCACTGCGATACTTACTGTCTAAGCTACATTGGCAGTCCTGGGGGTCTCCAAACGATCTAGTTCAGATCGCAAAATGTACCCGGTAAATAAACTAAATCTGGAAGTCATCGTGGCTCAAAGGATAGGACGTCCGGTGCATTCGTATCTAGCGATACACTGGTGTTCCAATCACGCAGGCGGGTACCAATTTTTCTATTGAAATATGTACTTAACAAATGTTCACGACTTACTTCCACGGTGAAGGAATAACATCGTGTAATAAAAATGAAACCCGCAAAATTATATTTTGCGTAATTACTGGTGGTAGGATCTCTTGAGAGTCCGCACGGGTCCGCACCCCGCCTATTTCGGCCGTGAAGCAGTAATACGTTTCGGTTTGAAGGGTGGGTCAGTCGTTGTAACTATACTGAGACCTTAGAACTTATATCTCAAGGTGGGTGGCGCATTTACATTGTAGATGTCTATGTGCTCCGGTAACCAATTAACACCAGGTGGGCTGTGAGCTCGTCCACCCATCTAAGGAATAAAAAAAATAAAAAATGCGAATATCGCCTACCTCTTTGATGATGATGATGACAATGATTCTAAGTCTCAATTGTATAGTGCAACGTCTATCCAACACGCTTCAAACCAGAACATATTACTTCGTCCCAAGAAGAGAAGTACATGAAAACACAATTCGCAATACATTATTCAGTGAATCTCTTTTCCGTGAAACACCTGAGCAACTTGATTGCGTACCGGATTTGGTAAATTGCTCGAATCCTCGTTTTGATTCATTCTGTAGTACACCTAGGTGATATCATTGAATCGAAAGCATAGTTTGGAATATACGAGTGTACAATGGAACTGTTTGGTCGATCAAAGAAATTATGTTACAAATTCGATAATCCTAAACTAGGGCTCTGAAATTCGGCATTACACACGAGACAAGTCATTAATATCAGACTCATTCTCCAAATACCAAACAAAGATGCTGATTGCGGGTCACATGACTGCGGCGGAGGTCTCTTGATAAACGAAGTGGTCGGCGCTCCGATTAGTTCAGGCTTGTAGCTCACAATCCCAGAGCTTAGTTCTCGTTAGAAAGGGTGAGTCCAGATGCGAGGTGAATTAAGAACAAGTGCATATGTTAGCTCCGTTTTTTTGGGGGAGGGGTGGGGAAAATCGAAAACCGACGAACCACATATCGCTTCGCTCATCCGGTAATCGATTATTCCTCATAGACAATAAGAATCGGGTAGTCTTTCGTCTCTCCCTCGCGTCTTTCTGATCTCGGGACGTCGATAAATCAAACGTTTAATTAACGTTTCGGATTGATTTATTGCTAGTTGCGTGAAAGGAAAATGCTCGATTAATGGATATTTTTTTTCGGTCTGCTACAATTGTATTCGTTATCCAGTCCTGAAGTTGGTTGAAAGGAATCGATTTCCGGAATGTTGTTTATTTTGGATTGATTAAATCCTCAGCTGCCCGCGGCATCTTGGTTGTGCTCATGAGTAATGATAATCACGATAGTTGGGCTGCAGGATTGGATTGCTTTCGTTTGTCTATCATACGGATCATGTATATAATTCAAATTCTGTGTTCAAAGCGGCCCTCAAGAAGTATGTCTACGCCAATGCTCTAGACTCAATGGAACATCTAAAATCGTTTATGCGGCTTAGCCTTGTTTCTTTGTTTCAATGACTAAGTAACAAGCTGAACATATGTATCTTTCAGTGGACAACAGTGGGCTGCTGATGATGACGATGCTGAAGCAGTACGCGCAAATTGAAGATGCTGTCCGTTTGTAATATTCTACAAAGCAATCACGCGTCCTGTTGTGAAATAGGATGATGCGTTATAATGCAACTATGACTTCAAACCCATGTATCATTGTGGGGGGCGGTAGGTATCTGATAGAGTGTATGGAGCTCCAGTCCACTCTTTCCAGTCTCTCGTTTTCTAATACGCATAATATATCGTATCTATCAATCTATATATATAAAAATTTATTGCTCTTCATTAGTCTCGCTAAAACTCGAGAACGGCTGGACCGATTTGGCTAATTTTGGTCTTGAATTATTTGTGGAAGTCCAGAGAAGGTTTAAAAGGTAGATAAATATAAAAATGCTCGGAATATGAATAAAAATAACAATTTTGTTTTCCCTTTGACGTGTCCCCCGTCGGACGGATTGCTTTTGTTTGTCTTAAGTTTTATACAAAAGTTTAGGTATTTTATTTATCGATTGAGGCACTACAAAGTCTGCCGGGTCAGCTAGTTAAAAATAAAAGCTTTTCGTATTATCTATTCAT
Source organism: Bombyx mandarina (assembly GCF_030267445.1). Lineage (NCBI taxonomy): Eukaryota > Metazoa > Arthropoda > Insecta > Lepidoptera > Bombycidae > Bombyx > Bombyx mandarina. The sequence goes on along the minus strand of NC_143230.1, from coordinate 1,399,528 downwards.
ACTCTTGAAGATCCAAGAAGAAAATGCTAAATGGTTATGCGTTACAAGCGAGCGAGTCAGTCGATTATTATGTCATCGGAGCAATAAAAATATGTCGTGAATAGCACGTGTGAATCTTCTGTTGTAATATATCGTTGTAAATATCTACATTCGTAACGTTTAATTGAATGTGCAATAAATTGTGGTGTGTTTATGTATTTGTTTTAAGAGTTTTTTATTTTTATTTTATTGAATTTAACTTTTATCGAGTTTACATTAAACATTTTTTGGAGAATTATTTTTATGACGGTAGAGTATATATTAAAGAGCAGGCTTATTTATTTTATATTATTTACTTATATGTATTTTTTTTTGTATTAAGCTATCGGCTCTTTTGTGTGTTTGATGGGTCCTCTCCGAACCAGCTTTCCTGGTAGGGAGTGCCCTAAGCGACAAAGCCGTCAGTTGTGACGTCTTGATAGTCATTTGAGGTGTACAATTACAGTTAGTTATTAAATTTTTGTTAGATCGTGTCGCATCGCGCTCGATTCTCGACAATTATACTTCTTGCAGTCTCTGACCGTATTCTAGAGTAAAGGGTTCTGTTTATTAAAAAATTCAACACCTGCCTTTGTACCCTTCGCTTGCCTGTAATCGGGGGCCCAGGCCTTAAAGTATTCATCGGGAACCCTAATAACGTTAGGGCTCCCGTCGTGCGGTTTGCGTTTTGAACGGAGCTTTGTTAATTTATTTACGTTACACAACGTCGGGGGAAAACAACGTGTATTGTGTATTTAGAAGCAATTTGTTATACATTGTTGAATAGGAACGTTTGGGGGTCGCGATATTTATACGATACGATTATTTTGTCGGATGTCGAGGCGTAATGGCGCGGAATATCCACTAACGGTGCTTTTAGGTACCTCAAGCACCGGTCACCTAGCCCATAGACACAGCCCATTGAGTTTCTCGGCGGATCTTATCAGTGGGCCGCGTTTCCGATCTGGTGGTAGATTCTGCGAAGCACTGTTCTTGCTAGGGCTAGTATTACTACTGCTACTAGTGTTACGTCCTCTGGTTTGAGCCCCGTGAAATCACCTACGCGCTCGGTTACGTTGGCATAGCCTCTCAAGGCTATCAGCTTAAATAGGGGAAAAAAACGACACAGGTGACTGAAAGTTATCACTGGGCGAAAAGCCCCACGCCACTGTCTAACTTGTCATCGAATGTGGTATTATATAATAGTATAGTATCGTCTTGTATGAAAATTATGTATCAGTAGAAGCGCGTAATGTGAGCTTGTATTCGACGGTGGTATTGTAGATCGCACGCCATAAGGCCGACGTGACGACATTAACGTTAGCGACAAACGTCTAACACCTCCTCCGTGCGTCGTATTCCTCAGTTCTGAGGGTCGTGACCTTTACTGAGCACTTTTGTTAGGACTATGTTCCTCCATTCACTCCTGTCCTCCGCGCAGTGGATAGCGACATTGATGCTGGATTCCAAATAGTCTTAATCTGATCGGACCAGCGCATGGGACTATGCCCCCCAGGACCTCTTTCCTTCCACTTTGCCGGTGATGAGAAGTTTTTTGAGATTGTCAGGAATCTAACACCATCGTATTACAGCAGAAGGATGCTAATTGCTCAATTAAATTGCGACAAACGAAATTTTTTTTAACGAAAAAAAAATCGTATCGTAATGTCTAAATGTAAGACGAGAAATTCCCGCGAATCAGGTATTGAATAATACAGTGCTATGCTTTATTCGGTTTTGTTCGCGCCCGACGAGATTGTTTAGTAATAATGCATGCTTCTTTCCGTGCGAAGCCGGGCGGCGCCCCTCGTTGATTGCATTGCTTAATAAATTATGTATTAGATTCGGACCTTTCATTAAGTCTAGAGTGTATATTGTTTGTGTAATATTCATATATTACATACGCATACATATTAGACTTGTAACTATACCTGAGACCTTAGAACTTATGTCTCAAGGTGGGTGGCGCATTTACGTTGTAGATGTCTATGGGCTCCAGTAACCACTTAACACCAGATGGGCTGTGAGCTCGTCCACACATCTAAGCAATAAAAAATAAAACTTATAATTAAAGTGTCAAATCTCGATATCTTGAAAGCTAGAATTCTAACAGTAGAAACAAAAAAATTGCAAGTGAACACTACTCAAATAAAAATGGTCTATATCCCACACTGTCGTAGAGTGTAAATGTCTTTTTTTTTTAATCTTTCATTAAAAGGTGCAGCTGCTACGTAAATCTATGAAGACCTGTCTGAATCTAGGAAGACCTATGAATATTTTATCAAATAAGAATAAAAAATATGTGGCGGTCAGCCATCATACAACGCAAGATATTTGACAGTGGTCTGAATCTCACTTACGATATTATCAAGATAAACTTGCACATATAGAAGTTCCGAACAACAACATTCGGTCTCGAATATCACCCGCTCGGTGGAAGATCTTCCCTTTGTCGTATACATCCTCGAGTAGTTAGTAAAAAAAAGGTCTGATGATTGGAGTGGACGAGGAAACTGCGGTAATTCAACCAGTAATTAGCCACGCACTGTGCTCTCTGTTTAGTAAAAATGCTGTTTTATAATTAATTCCCTGCGACTTTAAAGTTAAATTTTAACGAGAGCTTCATAAAAGGAAAGTTGTTTCGACGAAAACGGACGTGCGGTCTAGTGAAATTACTTAACGTCGGTACTAATCAAGTTTACGATGCGGTCTCTCTCAAGTTAATGTCTTTGTAAATTCATTACTTACTTTAGACACGAATAAATATACAATGTACCTTTGCGAGAGTTCGGGCTGACGGTCCCGCAGATGCTGTTTATACTAGTAAGGAAGATTTGGTTAATTAAAAATAAAAAATAACATGTAGGGATTTTGATGCAGATATATGGATGGCGCGCTATAACCATCATTTGTACTGGTGGTAGGACCTCTTGTGAGTCCGCGCGAGTAGGTACCACCGCCCCGCCTATTTCTGCCGTGAAGCAGTAATGCGTTTCGGTTTGAAGGGTGGGGCAGCCGTTGTAACTATACTGAGACCTTACAGCTTATATCTCAAGGTGGGTGACGCGTTTACGTTGTAGATGTCTATGGGTTCCAGTAACCACTTAACACCAGCTGGACTGTGAGCTCGTCCACATATCTAGGCAATAAAAAAAAAGAGTTATATGATATTTACAAGGATCCTAATATCATAAAAAACTACAAAAATTTGACGCCAATGATGGGCATGTATTTCGAATTGAGGAGACCAGAATGCCAAGACAACTATTATATGGCAAACCAGAGGACCGCAAAAGTCGTGGCAGACCCAAACTCCGATGGTTTGTTGGCGTAGAGCACGACCTCAAAGTTATCGGCGTCAGGAACTGGAAAGAGAAAACCCTGAACAGAGCAGTCTGGAGATACATACTGGATCAGGCTAATGCTCACCCTGGGCTATAAGGTCTAAGATGATGATGGTGATGTTTTGATATATTGATAGGTATCAATTTACAAAAAACAATTGATATTGAGAAATGGACGTGAGGCCTTGTAGGTGCCGCATCCATTAGTATCTAGTATCAGAAGTTGGGTAGGAAATATGATTTAAAAAAAATCAGGTCTGTTGTCTCATTTTTTGGAGTATAATAATGAGTAGTCGCATCACTGTTATCGTGTACACAGCGGTATAAGAGAAAACTTAAGGGTAAGTTCGAAGTTTCATCTACAAAGTGAGTCCTATAGATTGGATTTGGGCAACGCTAATCTATTTTGAGTTAACCGTATTTATTGAAGTGCTAAATTTCATAGCATCCAAGTCTTGAAACTACCTGAAATATACTTACTACAAAAGTTTCTATAAGAAGCATGTTTAAAAACGGAAAACAATTTACTTTTATTGGACTCCTAACATACTGATACCATTTAAAAAAATGTAATAATAATAATAATAATTTCTTTATTTACTACATAAACTCTTAAATCATGACCTAGAATACTATTTACATATTTAACAAACTGAGAGATTACGCAGATGGCATTAACAATATAAAATTAACCAATGATCCTCACACTAGGCATAGCCTGTATCGTGAGGACCAAAATGCGATTTACTATATATATAATTGACCTCAAAACGACATCACTATTTTTAATAATTATTACGCTCAAAAACATGCGATACAAGATTTAACATATAAATAACATATTTAAAAAATGTATTACATATTTAAAAAAACATATTTAAAAAATGTATTAACTAGATTTCCGTTACTCTATAAATTTCGAAGTCCTTTTTTTGGGAATCCTCTCTGCGCCGGCATCGTTAGTAAGCTAATGGCAGTATCGACATTACAAATCTCCAACATAAATCCTATTTAAAACTGACCGTTTTCGTGGAGACTTGATATATAAACCGTTGAAAGCAATAAATTAGTGCATCATTTATTTTTTTCGTAAAAGAGCTGTTTGAGTTTAGTTTTTGAAATTTTTTTGGATGTCTATTCGTTTAGCTTCGGAAGATATACTTAGTTTAATTTCAATTTGCTGCTGAATAGGATGTATTACACATTGTCACTTGGAACGGTGAATTATAATCAATATGAAGTTGAAGCTATGCTCTATTTAAGTTAATTTGTGGGGAATCAAGTAAAATGTGCTGCGCTGTATTTTTGTGGCGAAATACTAGCAACATTTATTCAAAACCCTGATGTGTCTTATCGAGCACTTGCAGCTTTTCGCACTATGAAACTCGCGTATTCTTCTATATATATGTATGTGTCCATTTAAATACTAGATTTCTCTTTACGACCCATCTTCAATATCTTATTATTTAACAAAAACGTTTCCGATAGAACTAGTATTTTTTTTTTTTATTGCTAGGATAGGTGGACGAACTAACAGCCCACCTGGTGTTAAGTGGTTACGGGAGCCCATAGACTTATACAACATTATGCGCCACCCACCTTGAGATATAAGTTCTGAGGTCTCAGTATAGTTACAACGACTGCCCCACCCTTCAAATCGAAACGCGTTACTGCTTCACGACAGAAATAGACAGGGTGGTGGTACCTACCCGTGCAGACTGACTTTGGTCCTACCACCAGTAATTACACAAATAATAATTTTTCGGGTTTGATTTTTATTACACGATGTTATTCCTTCACCGTGGAAGTCAATCGTGAACAATTGTTGAGCACGTATTTCATTAGAAAAATTGGTACCTGCCTGCGAGATTCAAACACCGTTGCGTCGCTAGATACGAATGCACCGGGCGTCTTATCGTTTAGGTCACGACGAATTCAAATATGCTATGCACTACCTCTTTTTTTTTTTTTTTTGTCAGGAGGAAATCGCCGGACTCCCACCCTCCACTGGGGATGGAGGGTGGGGCATGTCGGAGTCGAACCGACTAAAACCTCCTGTCGCTCAACAACCAACGTCCAACCCTCGCATGAGACAGAACTCATGAAAAGGCAAGGGGAGGAGAGTGATGCACTACCTCTGAAGCAAATAATTCAATTTTTATTTTTATTATCAAGCACACAATGTCCCTTCTCATTTATAGTTAAAGCTTTAATATAAAGCATTAGAATCGGCACGAAGACTGTTGTATATTAGGACCGAGGGAACCTAAACGTCTTCTCTATCGATTGATCAATACTATAAATAGAGCTCGTCTAGACCGAACGTCCGAATCGTCGTTAAATGAAAACAACATTTATTTTGAAGATAAAGCTAGTAAATTAGTAACTCGATTTTTGTATCACCGAAGTGAGATCGTGGATTTGGGTTTGACAACAGTCTTAATACAATGCTTTCGAACTATTACAGCTTTTTTTTATTGCCGAGATAGGTGGACGAGCTCCAAGCCCACCTGGTGTTAAGTGGTAACTGGAACCCATAGACATCTACAACGTTAATGCGCCACCCAACTCGAGATATAAGTTCTAAGGTGTCAGTATAGTTACAACGGCTGCCCTTCAAACCGAAAGGCATTACTGCTTCACGGTAGAAATAGGCGGGGTGGTGGTACCTACCCGTGCAGACTCACAAGAGGTCCTACCACCAGTATAATAAATAAATAAACATTTAACTCGAAAAATTCTACTCTCAACGGCTTTCGAGATACGCAGTTCAAAATGCCGAGACGATATCGAATCTCCAACCTTTCGAATAAGTTTGAAAAAGTGAATACAGAGGGACATTATCTGCTGAAAATTTTCTCGTCGATTCATTTGCTTGCGACGAAGGGCTCGGCGAGTAAATTAACCCACAGACACAGCCCATTGAGTTTCTTGCCGGATCTTCTCGGTGGGTCGTGGTAGGGTGGTGGTACCTACCCGTGCGTACTTACAAGAGTTCCTACCACCGTATTTTCTCGCCTATATGGCCATATTAAGTGGAACCATTAAAGCTAAAACGTTTAGTCATATCTAGGGGTGAAGCGACATTTTAGTTAATACGCGGCGACATTTATCTTTTTAATTACATGTCCCTTTTTTTGGTATTAGCATTAACAGCTCGATATGTTTAAATGAACTTTAATTATGTTTACCACATTCAATTAGCTGAAGAAGTTTTTTTGTCATAACATTTTATTCAAATTTTAAACTTTAAATGGCTCTCCTGTAGAATTGCAAAAATTTCGCATGGCACAAAAAATATTTCACCTTTGGATATAAAAACAGAAGTCGTCCTTTAGTATGTCTCTCATTTGAATGATGACTAATCAAAAGAATTTGAAACAAAACAAAAAGAAAAGCGTCTAGCGTAACGTCACGAGCGTTGCTGTCGCGTGGTCCTGCGCTATTTTCGTCCCAGATTGGCATAGAATAAATTAATTAGAGGATTGTGAGACCAAACCGCGTGTAACAAAAACATAACCTTACTTTAGTTACGTTCTGGCTAACATTTTTTTATTTATTGCTTAGATGGGTGGACGAGCTCACAGCTTACCTTGTAAATGGTTACTGGAGCCCATAGACATCTACAATGTAAATGCGCCACCCACCTTGAGATATAAGTTCTAAGGTCTCAGTATAGTTACAACGGCTGCCCCACCCTTCAAACCGAAACGCATTACTGCTTCACGGCAGAAATAGGCGGGGTGGTGGTACCCACCCGTGCGGACTCACATGAGGTCGTGCCACCAGTAAAATCTTGTTCTTGTACTTTGAACTTTGATGAGTTATCTATCGATAGCTGGTGATGTAACTACTAGAGCCTATAAAATCCACAACATTAATATCTTTAGTAATTTCGGATCTTTATTAATTTATGTATTAGACAGAGTATCAGTTCATTGCAATAAATAAATTATTATATATCGATTTACTAAAAATTTATAGCCTATCTGATCCTTGTTGAATCTATGGAAATGTTATTTCTGTCACGTCATCTGTGGTATATATATATATATATATATATATCTAAAAGGGACTGGCGAATATCTCGTTGACAAACGCGACATTACGATACGTATCGCTAATTTATATCGCTTTTATATCGAGTTTAATAACGTTTTAAACGCGTCCGCTCTATTTGAATGGTCGGTCGTTTCTTGTAGTGAAATAATATGAGCGGTATTGTGCTTTAGTTATTTACACACAACTGAAACAGCATTAGTATTGTTACGCGCTGGGGTTCGGGATATAAATATAATTTCACCAAAGTAGGTACAACTTAAAACTGTATTCAACAATTAGAACACTTAAACACTTCATAAACACTTTAAAACACTCAACAAACACTTTAAAACTCTCAATTCGCTTCAGGTGATCCTTTCGCTGTTTCGCTTCGAGTAGTTCCGATTACTGACTGACTGTGTGCCATCTCTACAACGCTTTTATAGCCGATACCTCATCCCTAGAATTATCGAGAATATTCCACACATCTCTAGTAGTAGTTTCCGCTATCTGTCAATAGATGGCGTTGTACTTCTCGAGTGTCTTAGGTCTTTCGATATTCGTTCGACTATTCGGCCATAGATGGCGTTACTCTTACCGGCGTAATAGTATTAGTGGTATCTTTCTTCTTGAACTGGGACGCGTGTTTGTCCCATGGCAGGAATGGACAGGACGGTTGTAAACGTAATCGACCAGTAAAATAGAAAAGTGATTTTAAAATAAAAAAAACAAGACTTCTAAAACAAATTCAGTTCAATATAGCCCTTGAATATCAATAAACAACACTTCTAAAACAAATTGAGCTCAAGAGTCATTCAGGTGTTGATCTGTCGGTAATGCCAATTCTCAATTCGTCAAGTGTTCGTCAATTCTGTCTTTCCTTAGAGTAGGGATGCTTAGAGCCCTTAGAGCGCGAACCGTCAATAAATCGACCCTCAATTAAGGCGTATAAAGTGCGGAGTGTCGGAATACCGACTAATGCGTAGTTTGATTATAGTTAGATATTGACCTGTACGGATATGTCCTTAACGCACCCATTTAATGATTTTAAAAAATTAATAAAATTTGTACATACATAAATAACCATATTACTGGTGGTAGGACCTCTCGTGAGTCCGCGCGGGTAGGTACCACAACCCCGCCTATTTCTGCCGTGAAGCAGTAATGCGTTTCGGTTTGAAGGGTGGGGCAGCCGTTGTAATTACACTGAGACCTTAGAACTTATCTCTCAAGGTGGGTGGCGCATTTACGTCGTAGATGTCTATGGGCTCCAGTAACCACTTAACACTAGGTGGGCTGTGAGCGTCGTCCACCCATGTAAGCAATAAAAAAAATATTTAAAATTATTTTGCTGTGCATTTTTTTTATTTAATTTTTATTATAAGTTACAGACTTTTTTAGCAATTTCTGTAAAAAATATGTGAAAATAAACTCAACACCACAAGAGTTAAAATATCTATGACTGCTTTAATTTTGTTTGTTCAGCTATAAGTATCATCTATGTAGCCTTTTGTTGGTACTGTGTGGCGGGTAGCTATCATACAACTCAAGATATTTGACAGATGCCTGAATCTCGCTTACGACATTTTCAAGATAAGCGCAAATATACAAGTTCCGAACAACAACATTCGGACCGTCGGTCTACCGAGCAAATATCACCCGCTCGGTGCAAGATCTTCCCTTTGTCGTTTAAGCCTCTCCAAATTGTGACTCTAGAACTGTGATTGTAAGAATCTCTCGGCTGTGCTGACGACAATGTGACGACCGAAGTTCATTTACATACGCGTACGTAATTTAAATCGTTATCGCAGCTTTTATATGCAACGTTCCACAGACTAACACGGCCTTTTTAAAAAAAAAAAACAAATTGTAAACGTTTTTGGTCTGCATTTTCCTGCACCGCATGCGAAGTCTTGCCGAAACGAAATATTGCATTCTGTTTTTCAACCGTCATATTTTTAATCCTCGAATGGAGGCCACGGATGGGTACCAGGAGCGTGGGGCGTCCTCCAACCAGGCGGACCGACGACTTAGTGCGCACGCCGGGAAGTCGTCGGATCCGGGACGCGGAGGACCGTATTTTGGGGGAGGCATTGGGCAAGGCCTATGTCCAGTAGTGGTTAGATAAAGGCTGATGGTGATGATGATGATATTTTCACTCGAAGCTTGTCCTATATTGCTGAGATTTCACTAAACCTCCCTGGATGCTACGGAACCTGTTTTTTTTTTCTTGCTATTTAATTTTAAACTGTGAAGATTCGGGAACATTTGTTGGTTTCATCTTTAATAGTTATTAATACTGAAATGTAAAGTGTAAATTACCCAAACACGATATGCTTCATATGAGTGACACAATGCCGCTTGGTTAACAGTTCTTGTTTTTTTAATGCTCGTCTTGTGAGTCCGCACTGGTAGGTAACACCGCCCTGCCTATTTCTGCCGGGAAGTAGTAATGCGTTTCGGTTTGAAGGGCGGGTCAGCCGTTGTACTGTTAAAATTAAGACCTTTAGAATGCATGTCTCGAGGTGGGTAGCGGCATTTACGTTGTAGATGTCTATGGGCTCTAGTAACCACTTAATACCAGGTAGGTCGTGTGCTCATTTACCCGTCTAAGCAATTAAAAAAAAAAACGCAATCTGCACAAGAGTTGAGAAGATTGCTAACCTAGAACACGAGATATCTGACAGATGCCTGAATCTCGCTAACGACATTTTCATGAAAATTTGCATATATGCAAAATCTGAACACTAACATTAGAGACCACCGGGGTCGTGGCTGAGTCCGTGCTCGCCCGCCTGTCCTGGTTAATCTGGAAATGCGACGGGGACACCAATAGTCCTTCTTTCCTAAAAAACATTTGGATACCGCGCATTTTGTAAAAAGGTATATTTGTGACAATACTGTCGTTATCGTGACGTTTATTGAAAAATGCTCTTAGTTTCAGTTTAAATGAGCTTTCAGGTGGTACGTGAAAGCTCTCGTGTTGTTTGTTGAGTATTTTTTGCAGCCTGTTCGTTTGGCACACAAAAGTTGTGGCCAAAATAAGCTCAAATAAAAGTCTGTTTCACGTCAAATTGTCGTTTTTACGCCTTTAATTCTTCATAAATTTAATTTAGTGTTAGAATTATACATACGTGGCTTCCTATTTCTGGTATGGTACCGTCATCTACAACGAAATATAGATTTGAATTGAATTGGAGAGCACCTGTCAAGCTTTTCTTGTTCGGTTTCCGAATGCACCACGTTTCCACCCACAAACTTTGACATCGTTCGCTTTAAAGCACAAGTTCGTGACGTAAATAAAAAAAATACCAACTCCTTGCTTATTCGCAAGAAATTACAGGCATGTCGATCGGGTTCGCGGTCTTAATCAGTTTTCAGAAATTGACGCAAATTTAAATATTACATAAATACACGTAACACAGAAAATTAACTAAATATATATTATGTATCATTCACAGTATTTTCCTCGTGACCCCTTCAACTTGCAAAACCGTATAACCGAGCTGAGAGTAGATTGCGCGGGAAACATGCCCGGATGTCTGCCGGTCACTTCCCGTCCCGGCTCGCTTCCGGGGCCTCTGAAACAATCCACTCGACGGTCGTGTTAGGATTAATGTTTTAAAGGCTCTTCAGGGGGGAGGGGTTTAAAATGTGTAGTATTTCGTTTTTACACGAATCTCTACAGTTGAACTGTAGTGGAATAAGCACGTTCAGTGGGAAAGTGGTAATACTGGCCAGTTTTTTATTTTTATTGCTCAGATGGGTAGACCAGCTCACAGCCCACCTGGTGTTAAGTGGTTACTGGAGCCCATAGACATCTATAACGTGAACCTTGAGTTATAAGTTCTAAGGTCTCAAGTGTAGTTACAACGGCTGCTCCACCCTTCAAACCGAAACGCTACTGCTTCACGGTAGAAATAGGCAGGGTGGTGGTGTCTACCTGTGCGGACTCACAAAAGGTCCTACCACCAGTAAAAGACACCATATACTTATTTTATATTATAATACATTATACAAATTTATATACTTTATTTAATATGGTAAGGATAAATAGTGTTCTTTAACAGACCTCTTGAACGCTGCTATTCTATCTGCAATTCTCGTATGAATCAAATCAAACAAGTACAGAGATAATCTACAATATTGGTTGTAAGTACAAGATCGCCGGACGCGCATCGGTCCGTCTTGCATCCGGCGTGCTCCTGAAACAATTCTTTTGCGGTCGAGCGAACGAACATCCCTCCCCAACCCCCCTCGCATTCGTGGGGTTACTCGGTTTTGCGTTTATCATTTGTACCGCATTTCGAATAGCACGCTTACGAACCGGAAATTACGCGGACAGGCAAGTGCGGGTATAGTCAGTCGGTTAGTGACGGGACCTGCGTTATGGTTTAGTGGATTGCTACTAAATTGTTCGATGGGTTTGCGGTTTAAATTTTGGAAATATTCAGGCATTGGATTTATATCGTTTTGTTTTCTCGAAACTGTATATCGTTGTTGTCAAACCAAAATTTGCTATGTGCACTTTTTGAGATTTTTACTTTTTGACCTTTTCGTATAGTTCACAGCCCCATCTACCGTATAAAAAAAACTGTTATGTGTCTATAGCTTTAATATGTATCTATAGCTTTCATTTCATATAGTTCTTAAAAATTAATTCACCTTCATACAAAATTTTATACGAAAATGTTTTTACTCGTTAATTAAAAAAAGTGTTTTTGCACATAGCAAGATTTTGGTTTGACATCGACGAATTATGCAGTTCGTAAACCGTATACAGAAACCGTAAACTGAGATATTATCGTTCGATATTCGTTTTTTATGAATAAAGCAAAAATAAAAATGAACGTAACGCGAAATTAATATTTCTTGAACCGGTAATCTAAAGCGAATGCTTGATTTAATTGTCTTACATTGCGGGGAGTTGGAAAAAATGTCTTACGGTGCGTACGGAATAAGGAAAAAAGATCTGAGACGACCAATAAGTTATCTAATGGATAAAGAATATTATAACTTGTTCAAAAGCGTATTCAAAGATTCGAACCGTTTGTGGGTAGTTGTCAGCGCGTCGCGCACTCGATGGTCGTTCAAAAGTTTAGCAAAGATTTATTGCCTTAGTAACGTTATAATGCTGTCGTCTCTGATTTCGTTTTAATGATTGATGATTTAGGGCTTTGTGCTTTAGTGAAGACGAGGGTGAAATTCGATTGTAATATTAGCGCATTCAGACTCTCGTCTGGACGGTAGCGTGAAAAGCGCGGATCTTTCATGTTATTTTTGTCGGCTTTTTTATAGCTAGCTGCTCTGAATTGTTTTCTGGGTCATTACGAAGAACGGTGTACTTAGTGCGAGTTTTTTAACGTTATCGATAGCGTAAAAGTTAACTCATATTTTGTATGCAGTTGGAACAGCGCCCCTAGCGCAAAACGTAGGAAAACGATCCCATTCCATACTTGAATATAAGCTAACGTTTACGCTATCGAGAGCGTTCAATAACTCGCACTAAGCACACTGATCTACATTCGTGCAGATGAATATAGTAGCAAAACCGATCCAATGTCCAGGACGTCCGGCTAGGGGTGAGAATCAAAATGAGTACGTGAGTTGATGATTTGTAGTGAGTTGGAACACCGTAATTTGCACACTTACTTTACGCTTGTGGGAAGTATAGCATGGCTGTCGGACTAGGTACTTATCGTCTTGTCTATTTTTGCCCCGAAAGAGACGAAACTCGCAATGTATGCAGCGTTAAATGACCAGCAGAGGTCACAATGTAAATGTCGCGGGTCAACTTGACACATGAGTCTCGCTTGAGTGTACTTAATTTACGATACGCCCAACAAATAGTAATCAGTTAGCCTGTCCAGATAGGATTTAAAAGATATTAGAAATAATACTAACGGCTGGAACATATTTTGAATAAACTAGAGGGCCCGCAGTAGTCGAAATTCGACTATAACTAATAGGAATTTTCAGTTTGTACACTATTATGATTGTATTTTATACTTCTATAATCACAAATTTCGCCAAAACTACACTATAAAAAATATTAACAAAGAGAAAAAATATTTAATCTATTCTCAATTTGACAACAGACGTCAAGAACAAAAGTTTGACAATAAATAGTATGCATGCGTGTGTGTGTCAAATACACGGTATGTAGTGTGTGTAATGTTTTCTTTATTGGTTTAATGTATCTTTTATGCATTATTTTAAAATAATATTAGCATTATTGTGCACTTCATCTCTATATTCTCTATAAGTGTGGAAAATGTCATACTCCTCCGTCCGCGCAATTTTCGTAAAAATGGATACAAAGTTTTTGCTTCACGTATTAATATATAGATATACACCCGCAATTACGATTTATGAGTTTTTCCGCGGATTAGTTTCTACCCTCTCTCGATCTATTTGTCTTAATAATCCATTAGAAAACCGCAAAAAAATATACACAATACACTTAGACTGTTGTTATTCAGCGTTATTACAATGAAGATAAGGTTTAGAATAAATTAAAAAATTATTGTGTTAGCTTGACGAATAAATCACGATCACGCGACATATTAGCCAGCTTTGCAAACGTCAAAACATAAGTCACTCCGAAATAAATCAGTAGCGTTTCACGTAAATGTTTGGATTGCATTCGTTATTTTTAAATGGGAGACGTTATTGACTAGTGTATAGATTACAAATTCGTTTGTCCAAAATGATGGTCTTAGTTCGTTTTTCGCAGTTTGATATTTCGGACATACTTTACCAGTGCCGGATCAAGTAGTGTTGTTCCTATTAGATCCTTAACATTTTGACATATTATTATGTACGTACAGTGGTAGGTATAACGCGGTAATGATTGTATCATTTATCATAGCACCACCTGTAATTGGACAGTTGCAACAATAGAACTAGACTCTAGTTGTTAGCGATAGGATCGTCTATTTATAACAACTACTGGTCCCCTGGTAGTCGGAATTCAACAATAATTAATTGAAATTATAAGTTTGTACACTATTATGATTCTATTGTCAAAGACTAATATTTATTTACAGATTTCGCCAAGACTACGCTTTAGACAAATATTAATAAAGACAAACAATGTTGAATCTATTCTCAATTTGACCACAGACTAAAAGCAATAAGAAATGTTTGACAATAAACAAATAGTATGCACGCGTGTTGTGTCAAATACTTTGTAGTGTGTGTAATGTTTTTTTTATTGATTTAATGTATTTTTTATGCATAATTTAAAAAAATATTTACATTCTGCACTCCTTCTCTATATCGTCTATAAGTGTGGGAGATTTCATATTTATCCGACCGCGCAATTTTCGTAAAAAGGGCTACAAAGTTTTTGCTTCACGTATTAATATATAGATAATTAGAGTGAATGACACTCATCCAGTGGTAGAATCGGCGAAGCACTGTCCTTGCTAGGGTTAGTAAATTCTCTCAGGTTGAACCCGGTTCATCTACCCGTCCTCGAGTAGCTGGAATAGCTCTTTAGACAACCATTGGCGAATTGGTAGGGAAATTATTCGCTTACCTTTGTTTCCGGCATTTATAACATATCTTACACATGATATCTTACTTATGTTTATTTTTGACTTGCAACTACAAAAAAACATAGTTGATAATTTCACACGTAATTTTTTTAATTTTTTTTTATTGCTTAGATGGGGGACGAGCTCACAGCCCACCTGGTAATTTTAGTGATACTTTCGGATTAAATCTATCTCATTTCTTCGTATGATAATAATAAGTCCTACAGATGCATAGCTTTGTCGCTTTTTGGATGTCATTTCGTCGTGTTTTTTTTTTCTATTGCCCTTGTAGGCAGACGAGCATACGGCCCACCTGATGGTGAGTGGTTACCGTCGCCCATGGACTTCAGCAGTGCCAGGGGCAGAGCCAAACCGCCTAATTCTCTCTCTCCACAAGCCTCGTTTGAATAAGGACATTTCATAGTGTTCAAATCGCAACGGTGCTAGAAAGCTTCTTAGAAAAAGTCGAACTTAAAATTTCAATACGTTTTCAATCTCAATCCTATAATGCCAATAGCATTTACAAATTCAATCCTATAATGCCAATAGCGTTTACAATCTCAATCCTATAATGCCAATAGCGCTTACAATCTCAATCCTATAATGCCAATAGCGTTTACAATCTCAATCCGGCACTGCGCGTTTCTGGGTAACAGCTAACAAGCGCGTTTACAAAGTTCATTTTACGAACTGTACACTGACATATTGGAACATGAATCTGTACACGTGTCGTTCTCTACTGTCGGATTCAAATAAACAACGTGCGTTATTAGGTCGCTTTGAATTCATTTAAAATTATGTAAAACGTATTTCTGTTTGTCGTCTGAATGTAACGATGTTTTTGAAGTGAAACTTCTTTAGGCGCATGAGAGTTAAATTTTTACAGAACGTCACGCAGGTATGCAACGGAAGTGACATCAAACTACTATTGAAATTAAGTACTTGTCAAACAAATGTCAGTAGTAGTTGTTGTTGTATTTTAGCAACTGGAAAGGCAAATGTATCATACCATACAGCCTAATTAATATTTTATATTTTTTTTGTGCAAAATGTTAATAGGAATTGAAATGAAATGAAATGAATTTGGAACATTAATCAAATAGCATGAAATTAAATTAGTCAATTCGATTGGACAAATATTAGTCATTTACAATTTAGAAATCTAAACATAATGTGACTGTCAACACTGAGGTTTCAGATTGACATTTGACAGACTTTTGACGGGAACATATCTTCCTTTCTCCCTTCCTCTAAGTCTCGGAAATGTAAAGTTTTAGATTTGTATAAATATAAGCAAGACTTATAAATTAGTTCGCCAAAAAAGTTTCACTTCTGACGTGTGTACTTTGTACGCACGCACTTTTTTTTTATTAATTAATTTACTCGGTTTAATTTACCTAATAATAATATCTCAAATTGGCGCGGGGTTTGGTATTTGTGTCCTGATTTCAAGGTTACGCCGACTTTGAGTTCGTGACTTTAATTCAATAAGTCGTTTATTTTTTGCTACCAAAGCTGATAGCCTAGAGAGGTTATACTAGCTTAACCTAACAAGTAGGTGAGCTACACGTTAACTAACTAACACTAGCCCTAGCAAAAGCAGTGCTTCGAAGAATCTACCACCGGATCGGAAACGCGACCCACTGAGAAGATCCGGTGAGAAGATCCGCTGTGTCTGTGGGTTAATTTACTCGCCGAGCCCTTCGTCGCAAGCGACGGGTTCGACGAGAACGATGACCGGTGCTTAAAAGCACCGTTAGTGGATCGGGAGGATCCGAAATGACGTGAAGTCGATTATTTAAATTTTTCTGTCGAAGTATAGACCAACTTGTAAACCGTATTACGTACAAAGCATATTAGGTAAATTTTAGTTTCTGCGACCAGTCAATACTTACCATCTTTATCCACTCGCTTCGGGATAATCCGGATTTGTCCGGATCCGTCCCGGGTAAATGAGCGATGCTAGTGATATTCGAATTTCTGAGGATCTCGATCTGGCTACACGTTGTGATGGACCTTGTATCCCGTTAACTCCAGGTGGATAGTGTGAATCCCTAACTCTGTAGGACAATTAAAAGATTATTTCTGTAATATTTTCTATTTAATGCAAACATGTCTGTCAAAGTGAACAACACAAATTTGAAAGTGCTGTAAGAATCAATCGTGAGACAGACGGCTCCCCCTTCGAGATTCGAACAACTTAAACTTGTAGTGAGCTTTCAAACCTCACCTTGTCGCGCTTTCGGGTAACGAGTGAAGCATGTGCAAGTCCACTGTTATTTTGAGATTTGACGTCTCTTAACTTGCAGACAGATTATTTTAACGAATATATTGATAGAAGTCGATTATAAACTCTTCGGAGGGCGAGGGGTGTACGCGATGACGTATTTTTGCTGTCAGTTTTTTTTATTTATTACTTAGATGGGTGGACGAGCTCACAGCCCACCTGGTGTTAAGTGGTTACTGGAGCCCATGGACATCTACAACGTAAATGTGCCATCCACCTTGAGATATACATAATAGCGACGATGGAATGCATTCTTCCAAGCATGCAGCATGCGCCTTTTTGATTACTTCCTACCAGACTTTTTTTTTGCGAAGATGGATGGACGAGTTCATGGCCCACCTGGTGTTAAGCGGTTACTGGAGCACGTAAATGCCGCCACCCACCTAGAGATATGAGTTCTAAGCTCTCAGGACAGTAACAACAGCTGCCCTGCCCTTTAAAGCGAAACGCATTACTGCTTCACGGCAGAAATGGGCAGGGTGGTGGTACCTACTCGTGCCCCTAATCAAAAAGCGAACAAAAGAAATCATATCAGACTGGCTAAATCAACGTGACGAATTAACTTAAAATCCGTTTTCATTCTGTACCCATATTTGTACATGCAGACATCATTATATTTATCTTTATAGACGGGATGGTATTTTTTTTTATTGCTTAGATGGGTGTACGAGCTCACAGCCCACCTGGTGTTAAGTGGTTACTGGACTCCATAGACATCTACAACGTAAATGCGCCACCCGACTTAAATTTATATTTAAACCTTTATATTGTATTTAACCTTTATATTAAACCTTTTTATATTAAAACTTATTGAGGAGGTCGAATGCAAATGTTATCAGAGCGGCACGTAGAGGCGGGTATATAATTCCAACAAGTGGTCGTTGCGATACCGACGCGCACGTGGCCCAGCCCGTACAGTGGCGATCAATGTGAAGTGAACAAAACAAAAAAAAAAATGTTTTTCAATTATCTTTAAATCGATTATAACCGTGAACGATTAGATTGTGTACGTTATTATGTGTTTTGTATTAAATTGACCTTGATTCAACGATATTAAGTTAGGATTCTCTTTTGTTTCATAGCTCACGGAAACATTTATTTACGAGACGTGGGAGTCTGGGTGTATATACCCTAGACACAAAAAACAAAGCCCCTTAATTATTCCTTTGAGCCCTGAAGAGCTATCCTGACGGACGTGGGTGGCGGACGAACTCACAGGGCTAAGCCTGAAGCCTCTTCAATAAAGATCCTCCTCCTCCTTGCGTCGATAATCCTCAATACTTAGGGTCGTAGCCTCCTCTAATAACTTTCTTCTAGATTCTACTGCGTCACTCCTGCCTATCCTGTTATGTTGATAACAACGTGGACTGAAGCGTTGAGATTTGAGCGTATCAATAAAGATACGTATCGGGAATCGAACGTGTGTTACACTCACGTCTTGGTCTAATGGATTCACGTAATTGTAACGTTGTCGTGTTAAATTTTAACCACAGACAATTGTATCCTATTATATGGTGGAGCTTGTGTGTCTATGAGCCAGGTACGATATCGAAGTTTTAACACATTTCTATGGTTGTGATGTGTGACGGGATATGAAGTTAATGTTTCAGCAGTGGCTTCGGCTAATTAGTTCAGGGCAACAGTAGTACGTATTTGATTGATTAACAGCAGGAATAGGCACGACGCGGCCTCACCACCGCTAATCACGTTAATTTATAAATTGTGCCGATTGGATTGTTATTACGTGATGTCATATGCCTTCATCGTCGGGAATACGTAAAGAATCGCTTTGTATAAATTGACGCTAATTTTTTTTTATTGCCCTTGTTGGCAGACGGGTATACGGCCCACCTGATGGTGAGTGGTTAGCACACCCAACCTGCCGCCTACCGTAAGCTCTGCTCTGTCTACAAGATTTACAAAAGATATATTCTCGTACGGTGTTTTTGCGTCTAAAGTCGAAACATCCAGTTTTCGTGTTCTCCACTTTATTGTCGTTCGTCTCGAGAGCTCAAGACTAAATGCAAGTCATTTGAATTTCAGTTCGGTCCCCTCGTGTGAGACGCGTATAAATAAATTTACATGAAATTATCCGAGCTGTTTGTGGGTACTAGGTTTATGTGTATACACGTGTGTGTGTGTGTGTGTGTGTGTACCGATTTTTTTTTCGAAGTAAATATATGATCGAGGACAAATTGGACTCTGTTTGTTATCCAGCCGCGAAATCGAATTCCCTGTACTATGGAAACTAGAAAGTGATATACGTAATTAGGTACTTTAAATATGCCGTATATTCGTCTGCCTACAAGGGCAATAAAAATAAAACAATTGACGCTGACCTCAAAAAAAATAATACTATTTTGGTACTTTGTGGTAACTTAGGACAGTCTATTATTGAGTCACTGATCAATGGAGTTCTGATACTTTACTAAAGCACCCCCCCCCCCAAATGTCTCCTCCGTTCTTGAAACAAAGATGACTGATGCAGTCTCCCTTCAAATCGGCATGATTGATTACCTTGCGGCAGAAACAAGGGGACTGGAACAGCCTCTGCCCACTACCCACCTGTGATTTCGCGATACACACACATGCTAATGTGCTAATATATAAATCTACAGTGGTTTTTACGGATGTTCCGTTATAACTACTGAACCATGCATCCGATTGACTTGAAACTTGGTATCCATGTAGAAAATACACCTACTTAATGGATAGGCTAATATTTATATGAGCGTTGGACTCCCTAATAATAATGACAATAATTAATAAGGTTAATACTAAATGCCCAGCGAAGCGGGCGAGTACGGCTAGTCTCTTATTAATTTTTGTTCTTAAAATATTGTTGCCTGCCGCCTCTTAGAAGCCGTCGTTGTATTGGCGAAGCTGATGACGATGAGGTTTTTTTTTTATTGCTTAGATGGGTGGACGAGCTCACAGCCGACCTGGTGTTAAGTTGTTACTGGAGCCCATAGACATCCACAACGTAAATGCGCCACCCACCTTGAGATATAAGTTCTAATGTCTTAAGTATAATTACAGCGGCTGCCCCACCCTTCAAACCGAAACGCTTTAGAGAAATAGGCAAGATGGTGGTACCCACCCGCGCGGATTCCAAGAGGTCCTACCACCAGTAAGAATGTTCTTATAAAGACTTTCTTATATAGGAACTTTCCGCTTTGTTTCTGTGTGAGCGAAGTCTAACATTATTCTAATTGTGTTATTTTTATTTGTTTCAGGACGTAATACACACAATAAGCACCCCGCACGGACAAGTGCAAAGGATCGTCGTCTTCAAGAAGAATGGCGTGCAGGCGATGGTTGAATATCCTTTTCAATATAATGCTAATTGTGTATAAAAACTAATGAACGCGTGCAAGCAACGAGAGATGAGGGTATAATGTTGTAAAATAAAAAACGTAGTGATAAATTGAATGAGCACGTAATGGTAATGAAAGTTTTTGATGGTTGCCTGAGAGAAAGTTGTGGCTGTTTTTCTTGATTTGGGCTTCCAGATTTTAGTTTCATTGCATTCAAATGAAGGGCTCCCGTTTCGATAAACGTTTTTCTTAATATATCGCATTAAACAAAAAATCGAAATCTAAATTTCATTCTGAATAACAACGCATTGCAAAGCGTTTTTTGAAGAATACGTCATGTCGAGTAAATATAGGCGCGTTATTTATGTACAAATTCATAATTGTAGCTAATCATTTGACAAGGCGATATGTACTTAAAATTAAAGGCTTCGTCAAACAGAACGCGTAATTAGCGCGCGTCAGAACGCCAAACTGACGCCGCGCTATGACACCGAGATGTGTTGTACTACTGTGGTAATATACCGTCAAACAGAGCCCCAGCGCTATAAGTAAGAAAAGAGCGCGACGCTAAAACGCAGCGCCAAGTACGCGTTCTGTTTGACGAAGGCTTAAGTACAGATTGACCGTGATTTTAATAAAAAGAAACACACGTATGTAATTCTATCACACAGGGTAAACAGAGAAGATATTTTTGGACACATCCAAACGCTAGCCTCCTCACGAACGAACCGTATCTCTACATTCAAAACTGTTCAAAAAGTTATTGCCTTCATCGAAATCTTTAGATGATCGCAATTTATTACACATTAATTATTTTATTATAAACATAGGAAGTTTGCTTCATATTCATAAATCAATCGTGGACATAAAAATTAATCGTGCCTCTAATCTGATTCACATTCATCTTATTATAAAGTAGTCGAAATCAGTGATGGATGTATATTTTCTTTTCAATTTTTACAAGAACTGAGTTAAAACATTCCTGGCGTTTATCCAAATGCTTAATAAACATAATAGAGGAATAATGATGAATGTTTCGTACACTGTAGAATGGATTAATATACATTTTTGCGCGATTAGGGGTTGTAGAAATTTTCAATATAATCTTTACTGTCGATCGATCCAGCATATATGGCGTATAGCTTTATATAATACTAGCTGACCCGGCAGACTTCGTAGTGCCTCAATCGATAAAAAAAATACCTAAGCTTTTGTACAAAATAAACTTAAAACAAACAAAAGGAATCCGTCCGACGGGGGACATATCAAAGGAAAAACAAAATTGTTTATTGTTATTTAATTCCGAGCATTTTTATATTTATCTAAACCTTTTAAACCTTCTCTGGACTTCCACCAATAATTCAAGACCAAAATTAGCCAAATCGGTCCAGCCTTTCTCGAGTTTTAGCGAGACTAACGAACAGCAATTCATTTTTATATATATAGATAGATATCGCAATACACTTATATGTAACCACTTGAAGCCTTAGTTAGTTTTAAACTTAAACGACTGGTGTTTTTTTTTCACATATCGAGGAGTGAATGGCTTTTTGGGTTAAGCGGCATTTTTGCAACTTTATAGCAGAGCCATTTCATGTTTGACATTTAGAAAAAATATCATAAGAGAAAAACTTCTGCAGCCATTTGAATGAAGTAAACTCAATTGAAGTTCAATTAAAAACATCGAACCGTTCATGCTGATATCAAATAAAACGGACCTTTAATTACAAAGATAAATGTCGCGCATTAAATGAAATGTCTCTTAAACCAAATGGCTTTTCACCCCTCGATATTTATTTTGGTATTTGAAATTCAACTGCAGTCGCAGACGAAAGTTTTTAGGTCTCCTTCGGAGGCGCTCAGGCGGCTGTTCTCAAGTCCCACCCCTCCTGGCTGAGCCCTTGCTCCTGGAGGGGTGAAATTGGAAAGGCCACCGGGCCACCAGTAATGACTCAATCTTAAACCAAAAAAACGAAAGTCAAGTCTGAAATTAATTTTATGTCACTTTTAAATCAAATGCTTCGCAAACAATAGTCAATAGTTTTTAACTGGTGGTAGGATCTCTTGTGAGTCCGCGCGGGTGGGTACCACCGCCCTGCTTGTTTCTGCCGTGAAGCAGTAATGCGTTTCGGTTTGAAGGGTGGGGCAGCCGTTGTAACTATATATATCTTAGAACTTATATCTCAAGGTGGGTGGCGCATTTACGTTGTAGATGTCCATGGGCTCCAGTAACCACTTAACACCAGGTGGGCTGTGAGCTCGTCCACACATCTAAGCAATAAAAAAAAAACTACGAGTAAAAAAAAGTAAATCGGTTGACAAGCAGGCGAGAAAATTGCATTTATTAATTTTGTTTGCTTACGATTTGTATGTAGATGAACATCCGTGATGAAAATGTTTCTGACGCTTTATTTCAGTTTACACAATATGGACGTTATAAACACACACATTTCAATAAGTTATATTTATTATTTATTCAATCGACACATAGATTGGCCCTCTCGTAGGGAATTGGAACGGGCTATAAAATTAGATTGTATATTTTTCTAACTTTTTAAAGACGAAGTCGTACTGTGAGCGTGGAGTTAAGCGGAGCGATTTTTAGGCAGGAAGAAATCAACGAATACCGTAGAAATGTAATTCTAATCGATACAGAGAGCAGATTGTTTTCCCATAAAAAACAGTTAACTATATATAATTACTTATTTAATGTTTTTATCTGTGACGAAATATTGTGCGTTTGCATTTAAATATAAAAAAATAATGTTGATGAAAATCGATCATTGCTTGTCAACCGAGTTTGGGAATCGTCAAAAAATATTGATCTAAACCTAAATAGGGAAACGGTTTAATTGATGTGTTTAATTAAAAACTTATTTTCTACGCAATTAATCTGGTTAATACAATATCGGATTTCTTATTGTTTAGCATTTATTATTTCTGATGTTTTGATAACTTTAAAATTTTTTTCGTTACATTTCCGTGCCCAAGAAAACTGTAAATTGTTTTTATGTATTGTTAATTATTATTTCCGGTGTCTATAACCGATATTGGTAACCATTTACCACTTTATTTAACATCAACGAAAAAAATCTGAAATATAAATAAAAGAATAAAAAACATTCACTTCGGTTTGTTTTGAAGACTCCGCCTTTACCCTATCTTAAATCCGACCTGATTTCGCGAGACGTAAAAATAAATAAAAATAAACAGACACTTGTTACTGCTATTAACGTGGAATGTTTTATTTTTATTTTTCATTGCTAGCATTGGTGATTAAGCTTAAAGCCCGCATGGAGTTAAGTGCTTAAAAAAGTCCATAGTTTTCGGACCTCTTGTGAGTCCGCGCGGGTAGGTACCACCATCCTGCCTATTTCTGCCGTGAAGCAGTAATGCGTTTCGGTTTGAAGGGTGGGGCAGCCGTTGTAACTATACTTGAGACCTTAGAACTTATGTTTCAAGATGGGAGGCGCATTTACGTTGTAGATGTCTGTAGGGCTCCAGTAACCACTTAACACCAAGTGGGATGGGCTCGTCCATCCATCTAAGCAATAAATAATAATAAATCCTGACTAATGAAAAATCCTGGGTTTCGACATGTTTAGTGTTAATGATTAAATGGCATAACTTATGTCACGTAGTCAAATACTAAAATAGTGTATCAAGTCTAAAGAATTTCACTAACTATCAGTTAGGCCATACACTCGATTAGTTATATACGGCCATAAAAATGTAGAAGTGTGACGATATCAGCATATCGGATAGGTATCGTAATCATATCGGACACTAAAAAGAAACTTAAAGATTTCATCAAATAAAGTTTTGTAATTTATAGCGTTTTTAAAACTGAATCCGTTAAAACATTATCAATCTTGAAAGTTTACTTTGTGTAGATTGCATTTAAGTTTTCCTCAACTCCTTCTCCTTAAACAAGCAAGTATTTTGCTTAAAAGGAGATTCCAAACCCTGTATGTTTAATTTATAAGTTGAAGCAATAAATACTTTTTCATTTTCATTTTTCATTTTCCTCCCAAATTTTACAGTGGACGTTGAAATTGTGATATTTCAATTGAGATGGGGTTTTTTTTATAAATTTACTATCGATGATAAATACGTTACTAGCGGGGACGTCTTGTGATTTTTCAACATTAAAATATTTAGATTTCTTTATGAATCACAGCGGAATAGGTTGAGCTATTTCGATGCGCGCGTGCGGGGAGCAAGACAAGGATTGATTGATCCATTCGAATTACGATTTGTCGTGTCGTTAAATTATTTTTTGAAAATAAATTTTTATTTGATAAAATGAGGTAATCGAAATTTAAGAATATGGATTCTGAATAATTGAATTTGATTTTGAGAAACAATGGACAATGGACAATATATCCGTGACGTACGTTTTACCATCGTGTTTGAGCAACTGAACAAATATGTCTTTTGGACCTGCGAAACTGTATCAATAAAGACTTTGTGTTACAGAATAAGCAAGGTGAAATAAATCAGAATATTCTAAAGGAAAAATTTGAACTTAAGAAATAATACACATATGTAATTAATAATTTCTATTCTGTCGATGATTTTCTTTGAAATATATGCAGAATTATCAGAACAGGGCTCCCAAATACCAGCTACTTTCATTTGATTCCATACAGAAGAGGGCCGTTCGGATTGTCGATAGTACCATTCTCACGGATCGTTTGGAACCTCTGGGTCTTCGGAGGGACTTCGGTTCCCTCTGTATTTCGTACCGTATGTTCCATGGGGAGTGCTCTGAGGAATTGTCTAGGATGATACCATCATCTCGTTTTTGACATCGCAACGCCCGCCACCGGAGTAGAGTTCATCCATATTACCTGGAGCCGCTGTGTTCATCCACAGTGCTTTGCTTTGGAATGAACGGTGTTTTCTGAGCGCTATGACATGTCCTTCTTCAAACGAGGCTAGTAGAGAGTATTAAGCGGTAGGCAGCGGCTTGGCTCTGCCGCTGACATTGCTGACGTCCATGAGCGACATTAACCACTTACCATCAGCTGGGCTGTATGCTCGTCTGCCTACTCGAGCAATAAAAAAAGCAGAATATATTCATTTTTAGTAATCATTAACACGTGGCACGATATATCGTATCCCAAACGCATAACGCATTCTAACCTCGTTCTAAATCGTACGAACTATTAATAATAGTAGTACAAATAAATACGGTACCGATATTAAAATCTCGTTGATTTACGATTAAAATAGTTTTGTCGGTGAATAATCGTTTGGTTGAGTTATAAGAGGCACGTGGCTGACTGCGTGCGTGCGTAATACAGATCGAAATGAGCGTGTGGTAAGTAAGAGTTGGGGGTTATATAGGAAGCAGGCAGTAGCGGTAGGCAGCGGCTTGGCTCTGCCCCTGGCATTGCTGAAGTCCATGGGCGACGGTAACCACTCACCATCAGGTGGGAAAAAGGAGATTCGAACTTATTAGTAGGGAAAAAATTGATACCTCTAAGCCAAGGGAGCAGCTGACGTCTCATTATGGCACCGAAATGAAGATATAAATGGATTAGCAATCCTTCGAGGTCCCCTGCAATGAAATATCCTCCAACGAAGATAACGTTCGACACGCAAACTAGCCCATAGACACAGCCCACTGAGTTTCTCGCCGGATCTTCTCAGTGGGTCGCGATTCCGATCCGGTAGTGGATTCAGCAAAGCGCTGGTCTTGTTAGGGCTAGTGTTGGCAATTCTCTCAGATTAAGCCGGTTTAAGCTCACTACGCGTCCGCGCGAGGTAGGAATAGCACCTTAGCTGTGCCATTGATACCCACGATAAGGCAGGTTATAAAAAAAATCCCCTAAAGGAATTCCTCCCGTTTTCGATATTGAGGAGGCCCGTTCACACGTGCACTTCTGTTGGTCGTCTGTCTAGACCTCACATATATACGAAGATAACAAAATAGAGACAGATATACTCGAAATTCTTTTCTAGTAATTTATTTACGACTAGCGACCCGCCTTTGCTTCGCTTCGGAAACATTAAATTTTATTATTGATAGCTGAGTTCCGCGATGTTGCCCGTGGTTATTGTCGTACGGCGGGTGAAGCCGCGAGGCAAAGCTAGTCTAAAAAAAGCCCAAGTTACTCCTTATATCATCAGCTACCTATCAGTGAAAGTCCCGTCAAAATCGGTCCGGCCGTTCCAGAGATTAGCCGGAACAAACAGACAGACAGACAGACAGACAAAAATTGTAAAAAAATATATTTTGGTGTATGTACCGTATATATATTAATATGCATGTAGTGAAAAGAGGCTATTCCAATATTACAAACAGACTCTAATTTTATTTATATGTATAGATAGGTCGTTGAGATACATTTTGTTTTTGATTGAATTAGTATTAGTATTTAGTGGTTTCTTGTAACTGTGAGAAGCGCTCCGCAGAGAGCACTTAATTACACATTTTAACATAATATTTCTATATAACTGTGGTTCGAAAATCAAAATAAATAAATACAGCTTAATATAATAGGGAGTGGACGGAATTTAAATTGAGAAACATCTTTGAAGTTAATAAATTCAAAACATTTTTAAATTAAAGAATTCAAAGCCATATTCGACACATTACTTATATAATAAAAACGTGTAAAAAGAAATCCAGAGAAACTTTGAAGTGAAAATAGCAAAATGAAATTTTCAAAGCCACTCTTGAAGCGAGTAAGAAATTTTATCAAAAGAAAATGAAACTCTTAAACGAATCACGGTAAGTCCTGTAAAAACGAGATCGTTACGAACAAAAGTGAAGAGATAACGCAGTCAGTCTGTCGTGGATCGTGGAGCTCCTACATATCTGCGTTCATTCGATATTGTACAGGGTGGCCCATAAGTCCTTTGATATGAAAAAAAAAGTATTAAAATAAAACTAATTACATTATGAATTAAATTTTTATTTACATAAAAAGCTTAAAAAACGGGAATTATTTTTTGAAAATAACATCTCCTAAATGTAATCCGTTGCGATCACGGCACTCTTGCAAACGACGTCTAAAATTGTCGATGACTGCGCGGCACGTCACTGCTGAAATGCTTGTCATTTCTCTGCGGATGTTTTCTTTTAGGGCCTCAATTGACCGCGGGTTTGTGTCGTATACTTTAGCCTTAAGGTAGCCCCACAAAAAAAAATCCATCGGGGTCAGATCTGGACTACGTGGAGGCCAGGAAATGTCTCCTCTCTTAGAGATAACTTTGCCAGGAAAAAGTTGACGGATAACGGGCATAGCAGTGTTAGAGGTGTGAGAAGTGGCCCCATCCTGTTGAAACCACGTCCTGGCATTAAAGCCTGAAAAGTTTTGCAATTCTGGTATGAAAAACTCTTCGATCATAGCCACATATCGCTCCGACGTAACAGTAACTGCGCGCCCTCTGCCATCCTCAAAGAAGTAAGGCCCTAGGATACCATGGGCTGACATAGCGGCCCAAACAGTCACTTTCGGACTATGTAAGGGCTTCTGATGCTTAAGTTTTGGATTGATGGGGCTCCAATAGCGGCAATTTTGTTTACTAACATGCCCGTTAAGACGGAAATGAGCCTCGTCAGAGAACATTATGTTATTGAAGGAAGTAAACCGATTCAACATTTCATTCGCATAATTTTGTCTTTGAATACCGTCAGTTTCCTTTAATTCTTGAACCAACTGAATTTTGTAAGGGTGCATATGTAAATCTTTCTTCAAAATCCGTTGTAATGATGTCCTGGATACGTTTAATGCTCTGGCGCGCTTACGAGTTGACTGTGTCGGGATTTTCGCGAATAGACTGTGTCACTGTGTCTATGTTTTGTTCCGTACGTGACGTCCTTGGGCGACCCAACCGCGGTTTATCTAACGTCGAACCGGTCTCCTCGAACTTAGCAACCCAGTTCTTAATCGTTTGAAGAGTTGGAGTGTCGTCAAAGTTGTGTAAACCTTTGTGTTCTCGAAATTTGCGCCGCGCAACGGTTGCCGAATTGTCGTTTTTATAAAACTCGCGCACACAAAACGCACGGTCCGCTCCGGTAAAACGCTCCATCGCGACTAAATTCCCAGAAACCGAAGTTACTCCCCCCGCTTCCCCTGCACCGCTCACGCGCGCCCTGTTCGTTTTATTCAAATTTTACTTTTCAAAGGACTTATGGGCCACCCTGTACAAAGAACGAACGAATATGTTAAGTTTTATTGTTGACTAGCTGACCCGGCAGACTTCGTAGTGCCTCAATCGATAAATAAAAGACCTAAACTTTATTTAATTCCGAGCATTTTCATATTTATCTACCTTTTACACCTTCCCTGGACTACCACAAATAATTCAAGACCAAAATGAGCCGAATCGGTTCAGCCGTTCTCGAGTTTTAGGGAGACTAACGAACAGCAATTCATTTTTATATATATAGATTTCTATATTTTGAACACAGAACATAACATCTTTGTCAATTAGATGATCCGTCAAGGGCTGTTACTCTTGTGACTACTTCAACCTTCAAGGAAGCTTTTGAAAATCAAATCAATTTCGATGGAGAGCATTTCCTCACTTCGCAAAAATCTAAACGAATGTAGATTATAATCGAATTCGGTATCTATGAATAGATTTCTAAAAGCTAATCTATGGAACATTAGATGTTATGGCAGTTTAAAAAAAAAAAAACTAAAAACACTTTCGTAAATATGCAAAATTTATTAAAATTGAGTCGAGGTAAGTTTGTTCATTGGAATTTGAGAAAAATCTAATAATTTTAAAGCAAGAAATAATATATCAACAAAATATTTAATTTCATTGTAAATAAAACTATTCAGATGCTGAATATACAAAATAAAAATATTTCATTGCTCTCGTTTTTAATAATAGCTATGAACATGATCACTAATTATTATTATATTAAAATTTATAGTACAAAACAACTAAAGAAGATCTTACCTAATAGATTATTGTGTTTGTTCGATTTTCGGGTTTAAATTTTCATATCTACCGCCAACTTGCCCGCTATTCGTGCGATCAAGTAAGCGCGACACTAGCGCCGCGCGTTACTGCAGTGTGTGCAACTTTTGAAAAAAGTCAGTCGTGAATCAATAGCGGAGTTGGCTCTAAATCAGTATTCGCTTAAAAACTTTAAAATCAAATAAAATTGAGCTATATCGTACAGTGTTATCTTCGCGTCGAACCCGTCGCTTGCGACGAAGGGCTCGACGAGTAAATTAACCCTCAGACACAGCCCAGTTTCTGCAAAGCACTGCTCCTGCTAGGGTTAATGTTAGCATAGTCGTTAGACTTGAGCTCACCTACTTGTTAGGTTATGCTGACATAGCCTATATCAGCCATATCAGCTTGGATAGAAACAAAAAGCAGTGTTATATCATCGGTCCTTAAGAAGCAAGCAAAATTACAATCTAATCCGACGCATTGAAGTGGGATATAAACACGTTATCAGATTCCCGGTGCCCTACATGCAAGCGAAACTAACAAAAATCGTGTTAAATATACGTTAGATTAACGTTGTCCGCTCGTTAATGTGTTACACCAGTTTTTGAGTTGGATATCGGAATATGAAAATGTTTTTACGCGACTAAGTTTGAGTGTCATCAAGATTATTCAGTCACCCCTCACTGTTGAAATGCTACTTCCTTGTGCGCCTTAACGATTTCGGGTTACGACGCGATGACGAACAGAGCGTTTTTTGGATTTATTTAATTCATTATAAAGTTTTTTTTTTATTGTGTTCTTCTTAGTACTTATAACGCCAGATATAATAAACTCAAAGTCGTGATCTTTATCTGAGTTGAGTTTTCTATAAAATACTAATTTAATATAACGTATTTGTTGTTGAAAACGCTAATTGCTCCGCTTACGTCTAGAATAGTGAATTATTTACATTAATTGTAAGTGCCGTATAAATGGATATAAGATCAATTAAAACAATTAATAAGGCTCATCTAAAGAATTATACACATCCGCTACCCGCTCCGTACATGACGCGCAACTACCTTAAAACGCAAACGCCACTGGATATCTCGATCCG
Organism: Bombyx mandarina; assembly: GCF_030267445.1. Lineage (NCBI taxonomy): Eukaryota > Metazoa > Arthropoda > Insecta > Lepidoptera > Bombycidae > Bombyx > Bombyx mandarina. The sequence continues at coordinate 1,368,953 of NC_143230.1, read as the reverse complement.
AAAAACTCGGAACTAATTTGAATAAAAATCCCTTTTTGCAAAAGAAAATGTATAGGCGATATTTAATTAGGGTATTATAAACTTTTCTCTTCCTTCTTTGTGTATCTTTTGAGATAGATTCAATCATTTTTAACTTGATTTTCAATGATTTAAATATAGAATTGTTTTTTTTTTGGTAAAATTGAAAAAGTTTCAGGATTCCATTGATTTCAATTAATTACGTGTGTGTGTGTTTTTTTTTAAAGTCAGGACGCTTATCTTTAGGGAGAGTGGGAGTACGTTATGCGAAGCTTTCACCTGTTGATGCGTATGGATGGACGAGCTTTTTGTGTAGGTACTTGTGGTATATAGACTTATATAAAATATAAGTTGTCATCTAAAGGGTTAAGGCTATGGCCAGCTTGGGTAGAAAAAAAGTAGTGTTATCATCGGTCCTTAAGAAGCAAGCAAAATTACAATCTAATCCGACGCATTGAAGTAGGATATAAACACACTCTTTCAAGCTGAGTCCGTGAGTTCACCTACTAGTCACAGCGTATCTTTTTTTTATTGCCTTTATAGGCAGACGAGCATAGGGTGGGCCTGATGGTGAGTGGTTACCGTCGCCCATGGACTTTAGCAATGCCAGGGGCAGAGCCAAGCCGCTGCTTACCGTTAAGTACTCTCCACAAGCCTCGTTTGAAGAAGGACGTGTCATAGCGCTCGGGAAACACCGTGGAGGGGAGCTCATTCTATAGCCGGATGGTACGTGGCAAAAAAGACCTCTGGAAATGCACTGTGGATGACCGCAGTAGCTCCAGGTAGTATGGATGAACTCTACTCCAGTGGCGGACGATGCGATGTTAAAAACGAGATGTCGGTATCATCTTGAACAATTCCTCAGAGCAGGTATCTGGAATAGCCCCGTTGACTACCAGTGAATAGGTAGGGAGATAAAAAAAAGAATGTGTGTGTGTTTGTGTGTGTACGTTGACGATGAAATGAATTCCTTAACTCGTGGTCACAAGTTTGAAAGCGTGGAATCAGCGACGAGAGCAAAGGAAGCACTACACGGCTGCGACATATACTCGGGATGCTGCACGCTCAAAATTGAATTCGCAAAGGTGAGTCCCAAAAAATATTTATTATATTATATTGAACTATTATAGCTTTTGCCTGCGATTGCCCCCCCCCCCTTTTATGTGTTTTTTTTATTGCTTAGATGGGTGGACGAGCTCACAGCCCACCTGGTGTTAAGTGGTTACTGGAGCCCATATATATTGTACGATAGCTCAGTTTTATGATATTTTAAAGATTTAAAGAATTACGGACTTACCGCCAACTGCTCAAAGATTTCACGACTCGTTTTTTAAATGTTGCACAAGCTGCGGCAACACGTAGCACTAGTGTCGCGCTCAGTAGATTGCGCGGGTACCGGGCAAGTTGGCGGGAGATTTCAAAATGTGAACCCCAAAATCGAACAGATATCTACAACGTAAATCCGCCACCCACCTTGAGATTTAAGGTCTATGGTCTCAGTATAGTTACCACCCTACAAATCGAAACGCATTACTGCTTCACGGCAGAAATAGGCGGGGCGGTGGTACCTACCCGTGCGGACTCACAAGAAGTCCTACCACCAGTAATTACGCAAATTATAATTTTGCGGGTTTTGATTTTTATTACATGATGTTATTCCTTCACCGTGGAAGTCAATCGTGAACATTTGTGAAGTACGTAGTTCGTTAGAAAAATTGGTACCCGCCTGCGGGATTCGAACACTGGTGCATCGCTCGATACGAATGCACCGGACGTCTTATCCTTTAGGCTACGACGACTTAAAATAGGCCGCAGAAATAGGCGGGGTGGTGGTGGTACCTACCCGCGCGGACTCACAAGACGTTCTACCACCAGTAAAATAAGGTTTAAATTAGGTTCACCAGTTTCACATACGTGAATATGGAACGAGCAACATGTAACTTACAAATACAGTATGAATATAAATAACAGATATTTCCCGCGGCGCCGGCGTGCTCCCCGCGGGATTCGCTCGGAGTGAGAAGTAGTAACTCATGTCCTATTCTGTGCTTTGAAGATAGCGCCATGTTTTATTGAATGCCGTTCTGTAAGATTAGCTATTATTGAATCGGTCGGAAATGTCGGAAAATATTTTTTATTTATTTATTGTAAAGACGGGTGAACGAGTTCACGGCCCGCTTGGTGTTAAGTGGTCACCCGAGACAATAGATGTCAATCACGTCAATGCCGCATTCCCTGGTTCCAAATCGAAATGCATTATTGCTTCGCGGTAGAGATAGGCAGGTGGGTGGTACCTACCAGTGTGGACGCACAAGACGTCCTACCACCAGTAAATTTTTTATCTATGAGCGATGCCACCCAGTGGATGGACAAAAACTTTCTTCAAACTATGATTAGTATCATACCAGTAGCAAAAACTATTAATTTGCAATCCTACGGGAATGTTCTATTTCCGAATCAATAGTTTCGCTTTGGTATCTTCAACATTTTACGTAATTGCTACGCGGATGTGTTGACTATAGGTATTTCTGATCAGATGCAAGCTAGTCTTTTTTTTATTGCTTAGATGGGTGGACGAGCTCACAGCCCACCTGTGGCTAAGTGGTTACTGGAGCCCATAGACATCCACAACGTAAATGCGCCACCCACCTTGAGATATAAGTTCTAAGGTCTCAAGTATAGTTACAACGGCTGCCCCACCCTTCAAATCGAAACGCATTACAGCTTCACGCCTGAAATAGGCAGCGTGGTGGTACTGTTACGGGGTGGGTCCAGGAGCTCTTTTTAAAAAAGGACACGGTGACTGGCACGGAGTTTATTTTATTAAAGAAGTAGTACAAATGATGTGTGTTTCCGCTACTCAAGCCAAATCTGTTCTGCCGCGCTTTTGCAATATATCGTCTTTATATAGAGACAATGCATTCAAGAATGCCTTAGTCGGCATTATTATTTATATTACGTTATTGTTGAGGGGCATATGTAACAGTACCTACCCGCGCGGACTTACAAGAGGTCCTACCACCAGTCTTCCAGCGATGATAATGGAAGACAAGCAAGGCCCTCTGTTTGATTCGTAAATAATAATAACTTTTATTCGTGACGAATTATACCGACCGAATTGTACCGACTTATACCAGAGCGTGGGTTCGTTTGCATGACCTTTATCCGATCGAGCCTAAAAATTTAATGTGGCGGGGTAGCTGTCATTATAGATGAGTAAATTTTAATGATATTGTTACGCGCTGGGGTTCGGGATAAATAAAAAATTCACCAAAGTACAACTTAAAAACTGTATTCAACACTTAAAACACTCAACAAACAGTTTAAAACTCTCAATTCGCTTGTTCCGCTTCGCTTCAGGTGACCCGTTCGCCGTTTCGCTTCGATTAGTTCCGATTACTGACTGACTGCGTGCCATCTTTAAAACGCTTGTATAGTTCATACCTCATCCCTAGAATTATTGAGAATATTCCACACATCTCTAGTAGTAGTTTCCGTTATCTGCCAATAGATGGCGTTGTACTTCTCGAGCGTTCTAGGTGCTACTTGGTCCTTCGATATTCGTTCGACTATTCGGCGATAGATGGCGTTACTCTTACCGGCGTAACAATACAATGCCTACTATCATGTTACATAACGTAGCGTTCGAAGCATTTCCACAAATAACATAAAATGAAAGATATGGCTTAAAATTGGCAGCGTAAAAATCTTGCTCGGATATCATTGTCATCTTATCGAATTTTGAACATGAAAAGATCGATCGCGCAGAGTTAATTTACAGATAATCTTATGGTTTTAGTAAGTAACTCGACGCGCGAACAAACAAATCATACCAAGAATGGCACTTAACGTCCGTTGGCAACGGTATCGTGTTACAGAAAGACGGATCGTTCTTTTTATAATACAATATCTAACGGAGTTTCGCTATTCAAGTGCATTTAATGATTTTTAGGTCATTTTTAGTAGTAGTAGTACGTGTTTTTATTTATTTATTGCTTAGATGGTTGAACGAGCTCACAGCCTACCTGGTGTTAAGGGTTACTGGAGCCCTTAGACATCTACAACGTAAATGCACCACCCACCTTGAGATATAAATTCTAAGGTCTCTCGTCTCTAGTATAGTTACAACGGCTGCCCCACCCTTCGAACCGTAACGCATTACTGCTTCACGGCAGAAATAGGTAGAGTGGTGGTACCCACCCGCGCGTACTCACAAGAGGTCCTACCACCAGTATTTCTAAGCTATTATCGCCAAAATAGCGCTAAAATAGAGAGCGAGTCGATAGTTTACTATAATTTACACATACTGTAAATATAGTCTAATTTGCATAAAAGCTGAAACCGTTTTTCTGTTATCTCGTCAAGACCAATGTAACTCGGAGTGTCGTGTCAGCGCGAGCGAACGTGTAACAATTTAAAACCGTTATGATTAATGTTACGAAAATACATCCGACGGGTTCATGAAATAAATCTCTTTGTATTCGCGACAAAAGCGTTTTTAGTATAATTGCGAATAGCTAGCTGGTCTTTTAAATAAATAAAAACGGTTATTGTATTACGCTCATATTGTCTGAACGAGAGGGGACAGTTTTCAATAACGAGGATAGATTGAAACAGTTGCATTCAAGTTCTATTATTGCACCAGATGGGCAGACTATGTTTTATACCGGTAATGCAATTATCTTTAAAGATATCAAGATGCCACCGGAACGCACGGGTAGGTACCACCACCCTGCCCATTTCTGCCGTGAAGCAGTAATGCGTTTCGGTTTGAAGGGTGGGGTAGCCGTTGTAACTATACTGAGACCTTGGAACTTATATCTCAAGGTGGGTGGCGCATTTACGTTGTAGATGTCTATGGGCTCCAGTAACCACTTGACAGGAGGCGGACCATGTGCTCGTTCACACGTCTAAGCAATATAAAATTTTAAATAATAGATCATCACCCTGTACATTTGTAATGTTCAAGCGAGCAATGTAAAGAAAAGTAAAAATAGATAATAGACCACCCTATATATTTTTAATTGTACTAGTAATGTCCAAGCGATGATTGAACATTCCCGATCCTGCGGACAGAATGGAAAGCAGTCGACGTCGTCCAATACACGTCATTTCGTATCCTCCCGATCCACTAACGGTGCTTTTAGGTACCTCAAGCACCGGTCACCGTCCTCGTCGAACCCGTCGCTTGCAACGAAGGGCTCGACGAGCGAAGTAACCCATAGACACAGCCCACTGAGTTTCTCGCCGGATCTTCTCAGTGGGTCGCGTTTCCGATCCGGTGGTAGATTTTTTTTTTTTTTTTCTTTTTTTTTTTTTTTTTTTTTTTTTTTTTTTTTTTTTTTTTTTTTTATTGCTTAGATGTGTGGACGAGCTCACAGCCCACCTGGTGTTAAGTGGTTACTGGAGCCCATATACATCTACAACGTAAATGCGCCACACACCTTGAGATATAGTTCTAAGGTCTCAGTATAGTCACAACGGCTGCCCCACACTTCAAACCGAAACGCATTACTGCTTCACGGCAGAAATAGGCGGGGCGGTGGTACCTACCCGTGCGGACTCACAACAGGTCCTACCACCAGTAATTACGCAAATTATAATTTTGCGGGTTTGATTTTTACTGCACGATGTTATTCCTTCACCGTGGAAGTCAATCGTGAACATTTGTTGAGTACGTATTTCATTAGAAAAATTGGTACCCGCCAGCGAGATTCGAACACCGGTGCATCGCTCGATACGAATGCACCGGACGTCTTATCCTTTAGGCCACGACGACTTGATTCTGCGAAGCACCCATCTTGCTAGAGCCAGTGTTAGCATCACTCCGGTTTGAGCCCCGTGAGCTCACCTCCTAGTTAAGGTTACGCTGAAATAGCCTCTCGAGGCTGTCAGCTTAAGTAGGAAAAAAATAATAATCATCCCCCTGTACATTAGTAATGTTCAAGCGAGCAATGTAAAGAAAAGTAAAAATAGATAATAGACCACCCTATATAATTTTAATTGTACTAGTAATGTCCAAGCGATGATTGAACGCGTTTAAAACAAGTATTCAATCAGCACAATGGTCTGCTAACGATTCCATTGTGAGAGCTTTTGTAATTGTCCGCTTAAAAAGCTCACGTGAGAGAAACGAACGCGCGACGTTCCGTAATGAACCAGACAAAGGTTCTGAAGAATGAATTCTGTTTTGCAGTGATGCAAAATCATTCGCTAGCAAAATGAATCGCTGTGAACCGTGAGCCTCGTACACTGGATTGTGCTCAGCGCCGCTCATCATACAATGCGCGTTTGTTTGAATTAATTATTAGTTGAGCGTACCTATCGATGATCGTGAGAATTTAAGGGGAATCGCACTAGGTACTTCAAGTCGCTTTTTCAAAAAATACCTACTCACGACACGTATATGATTTATAACTTGATATAAGGGGCGGTAATCGGAATTACTGTGGTGGTTTTCGACATACGCCAAAGCATGCCAATCCGTCAAGTAAACTTTTTTTTAAGGGATTTTATGACCTGGTAACTAAGACCTTTTAGGTCAAGTCTTATTTTAATTTTAATGATAACTTTTATATAAAAAATTATATTATGTAATGAAATTATATTGATTAATATGAAACACGGCATGAAATGAAATGAAAACGAAATGAAATGAAATGAGATGATATGATATGGGATGAAGTATAATTTTAGTTAAATGGTGGTCATTTACTGAGACTTTTTCAGTGGACGATTTGGAGGATGCCGATAAGTTAGGTTCAGCGGCTTTGTTTCATTTTCCCACATTTGTGCACTTTCACAAATACTAAACAGTTAATAAACCACCGTTATTACACATTTAAACCTAAAGAAACAGTAAACAGACAAAATAAAACAAATCACACAACTTCACTCCTCGCGTACCCGCCAAAAAGTCCGTCAAGTAAACACGACCTCTTTAACATGGAGTTCGCATTACATTGCTCGGGAATTTTGTGTAATACATTACCCGTTAAAGAATTAAATCGGTATTTCTCGAACTGTTGATGTCTACTAAATGTAAAAAGTTCCTGTATGTGTACGAACTTTAAATAAATACTAGAGATCCCGCAGTAATCGAAATTCGACTATAATTAATTGGAATTGTAAGTTTGTACACTATTATGATTGTATTTTATACTTCTATAATTACAAATTTCGCCAAGGCTACTCTATAAAAAATATTAATAAAGACAAACAATATTTAATCTATTCTCAATTTGACAATAGACGTCAAGAGAGGACTTTTTGGCGGGAACGCGAGGAGTGAAGTTGTGTGATTTGTTTTATTTTGTCTATTTAGTGTTTCTTCAGGTTTAAATGTGTAATAACGGTGGTTTATTAACTGTTTAATATCTGTGAAAGTGCACAAATGTGGGAAAATGAAACAAAGCCGCTGGACGCAACTTCTCGGGATCCTCCAAAAAGTCCACTGAAAAATCTTAGTAAATGACCACCATTTTACTAAGATTATATTTCATTCCATATCATCTCATTTCATTTAATTTCATCCCAGTTGATTAACGTCTCAAATTAATCATTTTCATTTCATTTCACTCCATATTATCATTTTTCATAAAAATAAGAATATAAACTAAAATAAGACATGACTTAAAGGTCCTAGTTACCAGGTCATAAAATCACTTAAAAAAATAGACGTCAAGAACAAAAGTTTGACAATAAATAGTATGCATGCGTGTGTGCGTCAAATACATGATATGTAGTATGTGTAATGTTTTCTTTATTGATTTAATGTATCTTTTATGCATTATTTAAAAAAAAAATTAGCATTGTGCACTTCTTCTCTATATTCTCTATAAGTGTGGAAAATTTCATACTCCTCCGTCCGCGCAATTTTCGTAAAAAGGGATACAAAGTTTTTGCTTCACGTATTATAAATAAATATTACGAAACCAGTGGACTTCTTTTATATACTCTACCTACTCTATTAACTTACTCTATCGAATTAATTATTTTAAAGTCGTCGTGGCCTAACGGATAAGACGTCCGATGCATTTGTGTTGAGCGATGCACCGGTGTTTGAATCTCAGGCGGGTACCAATTTTTCTAATAAAATACGTACTCAACAAATGTTCACGATTGACTTCCACGGTGAAGGAATAACATCGTGTAATAAAAATGAAACCCGCAAAATTATAATTTGCGTAATTACTGGTGGAGCGGGTGGGTACCACCACTCTGCCTATTCCTGCCGTGAAGCAGTAATGCGTTTCGGTTTGAAGGGTGGGGCAGCCGTTGTAACTATACTTGAAACCTTATTCTCAAGGTGGGTGGCGCATTTACGTTGTGGATGTCTATCGGCTCCGGTAACCACTTAACACCAGGTGGGCTGTGAGCTCGTCCACCCATCTAAGCAATAAATAAAAAATTCAAACTATTTGTAAGGTTTTGAATCTTCCACTTGTTCACTGTTATTCTCTAATATTTCCAATGCTTCGAGTACTATACAATTTTCGTGATCGCGGATGGCTCAAGGTGTTGTTATGTCCACACTTGAATATTCTCCTAACTACCGTCTATTTTTCTCTCAAAAATATTGTTTTAAGACCTTTTACGTTTCATCTCGAACTGAGCAAACTAATAATAGTATCTCGAGGACTAGCAGTTTGCTTGAATGGTTTTCACCTTCACGTTGTTTTTTCAACGGCCGTCTGGTGTAGTGGTAAGTGACATGGTCACTACACAAGGGGGTCGCGGGTTCGAGTCCCGCCAAGGGAAGATATTTGTATGATAAATATAAATGTCTTTTCCAGGGTTATGGATGTATATTAAATATATGTATGTGTATAATAAAAATCTTACATTTATTTCCGTTATCTGGTACCTGTAACACAAGTTCTTTACGAACTTATCACGGGACCAGTTAACGTGGCGTGATTGTTAGTAAATCTTTATTTATTTAAAAAAAAAAAAAAAAAGTAAAACCTTCACGATGCGAAAGTCTCAGATAAGTACGACTCTTGAAAATCGAAGAAAATACATTTACACAGAAAAATACCCACACAAAATTATTACATTGATTTACGTTTGACGCTCTGACATGGGATTGATTAATGTAGTTAATTTATTTTTCCTGCTTTCATAAGACGAACTGCCCGTCCTAGGCTAAGTCTTATCGCTATCGCAATAGTGATTGAGCCAGTATTTCAAGCATAAGAGGATGAAATTACTGTAGAACTCCACTTCAAACAGTCAGGAAATAATACACAGACTGCAGTAGACTACTCAATTCTGTATTGCTTAATTGGTAACTCCACTTTTACAATCTTTAGACATCTGTTCACTACCGAATACACTGATTTCTGTCTCGTTTTTTCAGACTACCGCCTTTTTTATTATGTCACATCCCCACTACTGTAATTGCTCCCACCAACAGTGTTGCTATTAGGCAATCCGAAAATTACCTTTACATTAACAAATTTTATTATTTTACAACAAACCTTACAGTGCATGTGCTCACAATAAGCCCCACCACAAGTTAGAACGCAATAGCAGGTTCGATTTTTATTTTATTTTTGATTTTGATTTTTATTGTCCTTGATCGTCACGTTTTCATTTTCTATTAATTTAAAAAGTTGCCACTCAATACGTTCTCCCTCTGCTGTTTACATGCTCCCAATGGTCATTCATTTAAAAACGATAAAGCTGTAATTATATTAAAACCGTAAATCTCATATCAAAGACTTATTCGGAGACCCTCAGTCTTACCATTACAACCTCAGTAGCATTTATTTGTCTACGGCGTACCTAGGCTACGATAAATCTGCGTAGCGCTCGTAGTAATGTCTACGTAGCGTAGCGGGTCCTCTACGATGTATGCATCGTAGCTTAAATTTATGATTCCAAAACGGACAAGTGATTACTTGTGCTGTTAATCTAAATAGGTAATTGGGAAATAATCAAGTAAATGGTAAATCCAAATTGTCGACAGACGAGCGTAATGTACCTATAAGCTTTGTTGGAAAACATAAATGCCAGGCACACACAAATAGGTTGCAAATAAGTATGTAGTTTTATATACTATTTAATATTAATATGTGAAGCAAAAACATTGTACCCCTTTTTATGAAAATTGCGCGGACGGAGGAGTATGAAATTTCTCTCACTTAATAAGAATATACAGGAGTGCAGTTGTATGTTCATATTTTTTTAATTATGCGTAAAAGTACATTCAATAAAAATAAAAAAAACATTACACACACTACCATATTTGACACGTCACTTATACCTATATATATATATATATCCACAGAATTAGTAATGTTCTGTGGGATTTTATGACCTGGTAACTAAGACCTTTAAGTCATGTCTTATTTTCATTTTTATATTCTTATTTTTAGGTATGAAAAATGATAATATGGAGTGAAATGAAATGAAGTGAAGATGATTAAATGAGACATTAATCAACTGGGGTGAAATTAAATGAAATGATATGAGATGAAATATAATCTCAGTAAAACGGTGGTCGTTTACTGAGATTTTTATAGCGGACTTTTTGGAGGATCTCGAGAAGTTACGTCCAACGGCTTTGTTTATTTTTCCCAGATTTGTGCACTTTCTCAGATATTAAACAGTTAATAAACCACCGTTATTATTACATATTTAAACCTGAAGAAACACTAAATAGACAAAATAAAACAAATCACACAACTTCACTCCTCGCGTTCCCGCCAAAAAGTCAATTAGTAATGTAAATTAAACCCGCAATGAACTCGGAAACATTAAATATTCGAACGTTTAAAAAAACCAAACAAATTCACGTCTAAAGTAATATTGGTTCAATAAAAATAAAAAATAAAATCTATGCGATGCTTACGTAAACAATAATTTGTAATGAGATACATAATCGATTTGTTTACATTCAGAGAGATATATGTACGTGGATCAAATGTAAATGTTTGTAAACGTTTCGAGATGAAACGTCGATCGGGGGGATCATTGAAGATGATGCTGTGATTGGCATTGGGTAATCGGTTTTCGTGTTCATTATACATTAAGGGTGGCGATATAGAAAGATGTATATACATACAACGGGTGTATGTAAGGTAGCTGTTACCGAAGTACTCGGAAAGGGAATATGCACCTTAAATGATTATACGTAAGAGTCATTGTGGCGTATAAAGAACGCAGCTTTTTATGATGCGTGATCCGGAACGCAGGACATGTTGAGAGGGGGATAGTCTGTGACGTTATAATTAATGTTACCTCCAAAAAAGGCGAAGAAATAAAAAGAGTTATAACCGTGCAAAAAACAAACTGTGCGCGTGTAACTTGAAGTCGTCGTGGCCTAAAGGATAAGACGTCCGGTGCATTCGTGTTGAGCGATGCACCGGTGTTCGAATCCCGCAGGCGGGTACCAATTTTTCTAATGAAATACGTACTCAGCAAATGTTCACGACTGACTTCCACAGTGAAGGAATAACATCGTGCAATAAAAATCAAACCCGCAAAATTATAATTTGCGTAATTACTGGTGGTAGGACCTCTTGTGAGTCCGCACGGGTAGGTACCACCGCCCCGCCTATTTCTGCCGTGAAGCAGTAATGCGTTTCGGTTTGAAGGACGGGGTAGCCGTTGTGACTATACTGAGACCTTAGAACTATATCTCAAGGTGTGTGGCGCATTTACATTGTAGATGTCTATGGGCTCCAGTAACCACTTAACACCAGGTGGGCTGTGAGCTCGTCCACACATCTAGGCAATAAAAAATAAAAAAAAGACTTAGTGCACGTGAATGATGTGAAACTTCTGTTTCGATGTGTAGTGTTGTGGTTTTCTTCATTTTTCATCCTTAAATCAGATTGCTCTGGTAATAGGGAATGCTGTATATAAGAGATGCGACAGCTTCAACATTTTTATTATATTTATTTTTAAGTACTTCATTAAAATATTGGACGCTACTCGTTGCTAACGCTCGCGCTGGCCTGTAACAGGTATACTACTCGCATGCGTTCAAGTGCCACGCATTCACTCTCGCTCTGTCTCTTTCTATTCCCCCTCCCTAGGAGCGTTAAACGTTTAACGCAACCTTGTTGGAAGTCGCATTAGAAGTTTCACTTCAATAAATCTCCTATTGCTTCGATTGTGGTGTTAATTAAACATTGATTGAAAAGCACCGTGTCGCCCTACGTGCGATTTCCTTGTAAGCGACGAGATGCGTCTCTGTCCATGGACAGCCACGACTGCTTCTCTGCCAATAGCATTCGATTAAGAAGACTAGGAAGTGTAATTTTAATGAAATATAACGCGATACTCGTTTACATCCCATCAGCTGACTATTGTAGGTCCGTGTTATATAAGTTATATAATCGTCCTGCATATTTTTGTCGCGAACCAGTAATTTATTCCGGTTTCAAGGACGCGTCAGCCCTGGCAAAACTAACCTACAAGGTTACAATGCATAATCACGTGTCGTGTGCGGTCAATGACCTCGCGTGAAGTCTCACTTCACTCTCTTTATATACTTTCATTAGTTTATGAATAGTTAACTTATATGTTCGTAATTTTATGAGTGTCTCGGAATTTCATGAAGACTTGGATCTCACGATGCAAGATCGTTGGCGACATCCCCGGTTTGAAGTCTCTGGTTTTCCTGTAACTAGATATGCTGTCATCTCGATTACCCATTATCGTTAGAAACAAATAGATGATTAAGTACCATACAAATTTTACAATTTAAACACTGTATTGCATTCAATGTTCTTCAGCGAACCGGAACGAATCTTGCCCCCGGAATAAGCCAATCTCCATTCAATTCTCTAGACTGCCACTGCGCTCAGTGATCGTAAATCGTAACGTTAAATAAAATAGATAAGATCATAAAAATATTTCGCATGCGTAAGTAAGTATATGGGCATACGCGCGTGTTCCCCTGCCAACTGTCTACACAGTTGAGCCAATTCAGTTGTTTCATTCGTAGGAAGCCATATTGAAAATGTTTTTTTTTAATTCGTTTATTTTGCAACATGTAAAAGGTTTTGAATATATTATAAATACATCTTTTATTGGAAAGGACTTTGGTGTCGACTTTGTACTCCAATAGCACTATGATTGATGATCTTCCATGCTCCAAAACATGGATACCTGTTAATATGTATTTTGGTTTCACGTTCATTTCAACCAACCACGAAACTGCGGTAACATAGTCAATAATAATATTATACAGTACAGTAATGTAACAGAGAAAGCTAAAAGTGATTTAAAATTTCCACTAAATTTATTTTCAAAAAAAAGTAATGTAAAATTGAGCTACTGGTGTACCGGAGACTGTGGCCGCTGTAACGGCCAGCGCTCAGACAACCGTAAGCGATATATTAGAACGAGCGCGTACTGAAACTTTTGTTCTAGATTGTTCCTTTTTTTTTTTTAAATAAAATCTTTCTTTTTTTAATGCTTTGATGAGTGGACGAGCTTGCGGTATTTTAGTTGGTACCCACCCGCGTGGACTCGCGTGATGCCCTATAACAGCCTTTCCCAAAGTGGGCGATAACGCCCCCCTGGTGGGCACTGCAGGCTTAAAGGGGGGCGTTAAGAGACCCAGAAAAAAATGGAGGCGTTGTGTAGAGGCTTGGGAGGCGATTTGTAATTTAATTTAGGATATGACACTTAGACACCGACTGAGCTCTCGCTATAGTGATTTTTAATTAGGTGAAAAAATGGGGGCGCTAAAAAAAATATTCTCAAACTTGGCAGTAGACAAAATAAGTTTGAGAAGCCCTGCCCTATAAGTACTAAACTAAAACTTTTGGAACTAAGATTCGGTCTTTAAATCAAATTCGCAGTTTATGTAAATTTTGCGCTTTTGAAAGGCAACTTCTGTGAGCACGTACCACGATCTGTACTATACGAAAATTTCTACCGCGAAAATATTATGCGTTTAAGGTTGAAGCAATCCTATTTGTGGTGGCTCGCTGTGTCCCACCAAGCAATCCTTGGATTCACCGTACGGGCTGTCACGGAACGTAACTTTTGTGCAATGAGTCTGGCAACACGGTCTTAAGAAAAAACACTTGTCAAATAATATGTGAAGCGAACCGGTTGTAGTTTTTAGTTTTTCGTAAGTTAATATTGTAAATGTGCTAAATACACGGTCATACGGAAGAAAATGTCGTATTAATCGATAGCAAAGTATTTTCCCTCAAGATCCGTCACACGGGTATCAGTATCGTAAGATTGCCAGTGGACTTACGACCCTTGGTATAGGTTTTGTTGGCAGATGAGCATACGGCCCATTTGATGGTGAGTGGTTATCGTCGTCCATGGACGTCAGCAATGCCAGGGGCAGAGCCAAGCCGCTCCCTACCCTAGGTTTAAGGGACCCCCTATCAGTGCGTACTATACGTTCACCCCCAGTCTCCGCATTCGTCCCCCTGTCTGACCCAAGGCTTAACGAATTATGAATTTATTATAGACCAAAAACTAGACTGTATTTTTACTGAAAATATAATGCGAATTAACGATTGTACATTTACTTTTTACAGCCCGAAAAATTGAATGTCTTCAAAAACGACCAGGAGAGCTGGGACTACACATGTAAGTTTTTATATAATGAATGCATCAGAAATATTTTTCGTTGTATATTTGCTTACAATGTTTGATGCGAGAGCTCTATGTATAGTTTCAAAAATAATCATCATCGACTCTATAATGCCCAGCCTGCGTATTGATGCCGCGAAGCAATCATGTGCTCCCGTTTGAAGGGTATTTATAACATTCGTCACGCCAAAATAATTGGGTATTATTTACCCCTGTCTCGAAATCGATAGAAGGGTATACCGGGTAAACAATATATAGACCATATGAACTGCTAATATAACACCTCCATTTACAATTATGTAAGTTGGTTTAATAAAATTATTTAATAAAAAAGTCTTGTCTATTTTTTTATAGATCTGTAAATTCTATGAATTTACGTACCGTCAGAAACAAATTGGTCATGATCGATGATAATATTTTTGAACTCACATTGAGCTCTCGGCTTCTTCCATTATAATAAGGTGTTTCACTTCTAGTTTTTTTTAATAGGAAAATATTATAACTAACCATTTTATTTAATAGATTTTTTTCTTTCCGTCTGTTGCTAATAGAAGAAATATAAATTTTACTCTCAACATTTTTTTTTGCGACTCTAGCTTACATTTTTCGAAATTTAAACATACATATGCGTTGTGAAATCTTTCTTGATGTAACATAATTGTTTATCCTGGTTGCTGTTAGATGTAAAATAATCACACCTATGAATCATTTGACGCGAGTTAAAACGAATTAAATTGATCAAAGATGACGAAATATCTAGTTTTTGTGAAAGTTTCAAGTTTTTTTACAACAAAAGACGGCTCTTCCGAGAGTCTCTTTTCACATTCAAAACCGGATTAAACCGGTTACCGCCGGTCACGACGCGCGCGACGCCGTCTCGACTTGAAAGACATCCGTATGGTTGGCGATTTTCGGTAAATTTATAAATTAAGCTTGATTTTAATCTGCAAACTAACTTTTGATTTTACTAATCTATCACTTTCAAATGAACGTATTAGAAATCCTTTATATGTTTTACGTAAAGTCGATTCGACGTTGCTCTGATTATTTTTTTTATAGGATCTTTAATTTAAGCTATTTTATAATGAGCTCCTATTATACAGAAAAAAGTTTTGCGAAAATAAAGTAGATAATATTTTTTTTGTATCAAAAATATATGAGCTGTGAGCTTCTACTCATTATTTAAAATGATGTCTCTTTCAACTTCGCCACAAACTAGGGTCCTATGTATTCTATTAGCTTAAATATTTTTTAAATGTATATAGATATTTAATACCAGACGCAGAATAAATAAACCTCGTTGTTCGTACAAACAATAGCCCGATGTGGTAAGCAGCAGTCAGGGGCGCTAACTGCTGTGCTGACAGAGACAATCAAATAACATTAACAAATACTATTTTAATATCAGATATATTCATATTAAGTATTCAATGTTGACAACCCTAGGACGGCAATACAGAAAGTCTTTTAAAAGTTGACAGAAGAACTCGCTTTGTTTTATAAAATATATATATATTTATAAACTAGCGACCCGCCCTCGCTTCGCTTCGGAAACATTAAATTTTATTATTAATAGCTGAGTCACGCGATGTTACCCGCGATTATTTTCGTAGAGCGGGTGATACCGCGGAGCGAAGCTAGCCTTAAAAAAGTTGTCTAAGTTACTCCTTATATCATTAGCTACCTATTAGTGAAATCTCGTCAAAATCGGTCTAGCCGTTCCAGAGATTAGCCGGAACAAACAGACAGACAGACAGACAGACAAACAGACAAAAATCGTAAAAAAAATTATTTTGGTGTAGGTATGTACCGTATATATATTCTTTTTTTTTTCTTTCTTACATGGGTGGACGAGCTCACAGCCCACCTGGTGTTAAGTGGTTACTGGAGCCCATAGACATGTACAACGTAAATGCGCCACCCACCTTGAGATATAAGTTCAAAGGTCTCAGTATAGTTACAACGACTGCCCCACCCTTCAAACCGAAATGCATTAATTAATTGAATAATTCATATATGCATTAAGTAAAAAGCGGTTATTTCAATATTACAAACAGACACTCCAATTTTATTTATATGTATAGATAAGTAAATATAAGTTTAAGAATTTCCCTGCGACTGTACAAAGAGTAATTCACCTAGAGCGGGCGAGTGTTGGAACGGTTTCTGAAACCACTGGAATTGTCTTTCGGAATTATTAAGTTTTATGATATTATTTGTTATTAGCAATTGTTATTCATGACTGAAATATCTTTCTTTTCATTTCAAATGAGTACAATTGGAGCTTTTCTTATCCTGGTTAACCTCTTCAGGGGCATTAATACATATAATATGTATGTGTACGTATGGTTTTTATACATTTATTGCGTAGGCGGGTGGACGAGCTCACAGCCCACCTGGTGTTAAGTAATGAAGGTGTTAAGTACAGAAGCCCATAGACATCTACAACCTAAATGCCGCCACCCCTCTTGAGATATGAGTTCTAAGGTCTCAGTACAACGGTCAGTACAACGGATCTCAGGTGTTTGATAAATGCCAACTACCCACTCTATTAAAATATGGATATATTATATATTATATTATATTATATATTTTCGTGCTGTTATATCCGGACTTCGGTACCGTAGATATGCAGACCCTACCGTATTCCTGCTGCATCAGCTCTCCCGTAACCTTATCCACACCATACCTCATTACAAGCCCCACTCACTCAATCAGTTCGTCTCCATCCTTCGCCGCGCTCGCGCCTATCACTTTTTATTAAATCCAGTGTGAATTATAATTTAGTTTTTTTTAAAAAGAAGTTCATAGTATCCCGTATAACAGTGCGTTTATTTCAGTTTCGAAAGCCAGGAAATAAATACACAGATTGCAATAGTTCACTTAATTCTGTATTGCTTTATTTGTAACACTTGTACAATCTTTAGATATGTGCTAGTGTAGCGAGCTTTTTCTGCCGTTTTTTCAGACCACCGCCTTTTTTATTATGTTACGTCCCCACTACTGCCATTACTCCCACCAACAGTGTTGCTTTTTTTTTTTATTGCCCTTGCAGATAGACGAGCACACAGCCCACCTGATGATGAGTGGTTACCGTCGCCCATGGACTTCAGCAATGCCAGGGACAGAGCCAAGCCGCTGCCTACCATCTGGTCTACCATCTGGCTGTCCGGGTATCTGGACACGAAACTGAGCTAGGCACTTCACTGTGCCACTGACCGACATGAGTGGGCTACAAGTCACAGGTGGGCTCATTACGATGCTCAGCAATGAACATAGATGGGTGGACGAGCTCACAGCCCACCTGGCGTTAAGTGATTGCTGGAGCCCATAGACAGCTACAACGTAAATGCGCCAACCACCTTGAGATATAAGTTCTAAGGTCTCAGTATAATCACAACGGCTACTATACCTTTCAAACCGAAGCGTATTACTGCTTCGCGGCAGAAATAGACGGGGTGGTGGTACCTACCCTATTAATTAATTTGCCTATTAATTTATTTCAATACATTCAATTTTGAAATAAATAATTACGAATTTGAACTTGTAACATCGTTCGTCCTATAATCACAATTCTCCTACGACCGAAAATAGAAAATTAACATTTAATAAAGGTTTGACCTGAAACAAAAAAACCTAACAAATTAAACTTTAATATTTAAAATGAGAGAAAACGCCAAACGACGACTTAGAGTCCTGAGAAGGTTTTACTTCCAACAAAGCGCCAGAGAGATTTGCAATTTCCGCTCGGCGAGGTGAAATGTTTCTGTCGTTAAACACTCATTGTAGTCGCAGCTGGGAACGCTGTCCGAATTTAATGGAGGTTTATAAAATGGGTAAATGAATAATAATAAGGGAACGATAATGATTTGTCCAAAGACAGCTTCTTGGATAGCAGACAAAGTATTATTGGCCCAGTGTAAGTAAAACTAGATGATGACCGGTTTTTTTTTATAACGCCATCTTGTTGTGTCTTTAAAGCGGTTAGTTGCCCTCAATTAGAAAAATAGTATTATTATTCGCCAATAGATGTCGGGAAGAGTCATAAAGTTGATTATCGATAAAGTTGAGAATTGAAAACACGAACGAAACAACATTTTCTGAAAATAAATCGTAGCTAGATCGATTTATCGCCCCCGAAATCCCCTGTATACTAAATTTTATACAAATCGTTGGAGCCGTTTCCGAGATTCAGATTATATATATATATATATATATATATATATTATATTGCCGAGATTCAGATTATATTATTAAAATAAATTATGTAGGTATGTGGTATGTGGTAGTTGAACCTCACTAAAAACTCCTGCCGCTCACAGCCGGCGTCCTACCCCGGACCCGGCGAGAATCCAGTCGGAGCTATTGAGACGGCGGGACAGGGTTTACGCAGAGCATGTTACATCCTACCCGCCGTCCCCCGGACGCCGGACCGGCGGCCCCCATCGACACGACCGCCGGTTCCCTCAGTCGACAAAGCCAAGAGCCCGCATTGATGGCGCCGCGCTACACCATCCCATAGAGCGGTCGGGGGAACGCGGCCTACCACGCCGCCCCACGCCTAGGTTCCTCCCCGCACAAAGCGGGTGGAGCCCGAAGCTCTTAGGGGGCCGGGTTACGGACGGGACCCCGGTCCGGACCCCCTGCTCGGCGGCGGCGGATTACTGCGTAGCGAGGAGAGCTTTGCCTCACTCGCCCTGCCGCCTCCTTCTGCGAGATGGTGCTCTCGCAGAACGTTATGCACCTTACGTTGGATTTTTAGGGACATTAAGAATATATAACAGAAGAATATAAAATATATTCGAAGTCGTCGTGGCTTAAAGGATAAAACGTCCTGTGCATTTGTAGGTATCTAGCGATGCACCGATGTTCGAATCCCGCAGGTGGGTACCAATTTTTCTAATGAAATACGTACTTAACAAATGTTCATGATTGACTTCCACGGTGAAGGAATAACATCATGTAATAAAAATCAAACCCGCAAAATTATAATTTGCGTAATTACTGGTGGTAGGACCTATTGTGAGCCCGCACGGGCAGGTACCACCACCCCGCCTATTTCTGCCGTGAAGCAGTAATGCGTTTCGGTTTGAAGGATGGGGTAGCCGTTGTAACTATACTGAGAGCTAAGAAGTTATATCGCAAGGTGGATGGCGCATTTACATTGTAGATGTCAATGGGCTCCAGTTACTACTTAACACCAGGTGGGCTGTGAGCTCGTCCACATGTCTAAGCAATAAAAAAATAAAAAAAACATATTTCCTTCAGATAAATATGCATGGTAATTAATTATCCACCGTGGATTGTAACGATACCATACAATATGTATGTACATAAGTTAGTGTTTGCTGATTTAAGAATTTCCCTGCTATTATTTTTTTTATTGCCCTTGTAGGCAGACGAGCATACGGCCACCTGATGGTGAGTGGTTAACGTCGCCCATGGACTTCAGCAATGCCAGGGGCAGAGCCAAGCCGCTGCCTACTATGCTATGCTACTATACTGCTATGAACTAATTATACCAGATGACCTCTGATTATCGTCGCAATGAAGCGAAATTCCTGTTCCCATGTGAAGCAGTCTCGCACGAATGAACCGCGTTCGATGATCTAGCCTGATCTACTATTTGAGGCCGTCAGCGTAAAAGTCAGTTTTATATAGTCGTCGTGGCCTAAATGATAAGACGTCCGGTGCATTCGTATCGAGCGATGCACCGGTGTCCGAATCCCGCAGGCGGGTACCGATTTTTCTAATGAAATACGTACTTAACAATTGTTCACGATTGACTTCCACGGTGAAGGAATAACATCGTGTAATAAAAATCAAACCCGCAAAATTATAATTTGCGTAATTACTGGTGGTAGGACCTCTTGTGAGTCCGCACGGGTAGGTACCACCGCCCCGCCTATTTCTGCCGTGAAGCAGTAATGCGTTTCGGTTTGAAGGGTGGGGCAGCCGTTGTGACAATACTGAGACCTTAGAACTATATCTCAAGGTGTGTGGCGCATTTACGTTGTAGATGTCAATGGGCTCCAGTAACCACTTAACACCAGGTGGGCTGTGAGCTCGTCAACACATCTAAGCAATAAAAAAAAAGTGACCTAAGCTTACCATAGTTAGTTAGTATGCAGATAATGAGGTACATTCCATAATGAGGAAAATTTACATTTACATACTGTGCAGGACGAAATAGGATTTTATCAAACAAATAGAAATAATATAGTTAATAAGTAATTATGTAACAAAAATGTATAATCTTAAATTATTTAATATGCAATATGTTAGTGTATCAGATCAGAGAATGTAAATAGACCAATAGGAACGATTTGTGGAGCGCTTTCACCACGGTAACATACAGATCAAGGGACCCCCGAAAGTGGCGCGTCGATAGCGCGTCGCGAGATGGGGTACTGAAATAAATATAAAAGGATGGCCATTTATAGGCAAAAACAGTTCTCAGTGGATCTTCGAGAGAAACAGTTCCCAGTGAATCTTCGACAAAGAACCATCAGCAAGATAGAAACAGTTCTCAGCAGATAATCAAGACAGAAACAGTTCTCAGAAGCTCTCCGACAAAGAAACATCAGCAAGACAGAAACAGTTACCAGCAGTTCTCCAATAGTACAGTTATCAGAAAACCACCAGTGAATCAGCTACCAGTGAACCAGACAGTTACCTGTGAAACCTCGCTACAGAAGCCGAAACCCATCGAAAGAAACAGCCGTCTTCTACCAGCGCACAAACAGACAGCAGAAAACATTATTACACGACTCGGAAACAGCCATACAGACCGGGTCGTGTACATTTCATGGTCCATTCGAGCCGGATAGAGGACACATTTCATTATTCTCTCGAGCCGGGTAGAGGATACGTTTTGAAAAGGAAACTGGAACAATGCCGATAACGCGGTCAACAGGAAGAGGACGGATCGAAACAAAACAGTCGCCGCCCTCAGAAACCACAGCTACAGCACAGAGCATGTGGACAGAAACAACCGCGAATACCGTCATGAGTCTGATAGCCCCCACAACAGAATCATCGTGCGCAACAGCCAACACGGAAGCCACGACGAAACTCGCAGAGAAACCTGGGAACTCAAAAACAGAGGCCGTCAAACAGTATATAGTCAAACAGAATGACGTGCCAACAAAACAGCGCGCCGGTACAGTCAAAACTGACCGGTCGCGAAACAGAAAAGAACAGAAGATAGCCAAAGCTAGAGAAGAGCTCGCCCGCCTACAAGTGGAATTGGCAGCCGCCCGACTGGCCACGCTCGAAGCTGGATCTGATGACGAAAACAGCGAATCAGAATACAGTAAGTCAGAACTCGATGAAAGAGTGGGCACGTGCCTGGAAACCCAACCCACAAAAACAGAAAATGACGACCAGCATAATGAAAAACCGGCGGGAACCTGCGACAAACAAGACTTCTCAGATCTAACCGCAGCAATAACACTCGCCGTCAAAGCCGCCCGCGAACCAAGATACACAGAGTTGCCATTCTTCAACGGCAATCACCAAGACTGGCTATCCTTTCGCGCAGCCTATCACGAAACAATGAACTCCTTTACAAAAACAGAAAATATAAACAGACTCAGAAGGAACCTGAAAGGAAGGGCAAAGGAAGCCGTTGACGGATTACTTATAACAAACGCTGATCCGTCCGACGTCATAAGAAGTCTAGAAGCGCGATTCGGAAGACCGGAAACGATAGCCATAACGGAGTTAGACACGCTACGAGCTCTGCCAAGACTAACAGAAACACCAAGAGACATTTGTATATTCTCCAGTAAGGTGACCAACGCCGTAGCTACGCTTCGTGCATTAAATTGCACACATTACTTATATAATCCGGAAACTACCAAAACAATGTTAGAAAAACTCACACCAACACTACGTTACCGATACTACGACTTCACCGCGGTACAACCGAAGGAGGATCCGGATCTAATTAAATTTGAAAAATTCATGAAAAGAGAAGCCGAACTGTGCAGCCCTTATGCACAGCCTGAACAGGCGGGGCACTACTCGCAGCCCGCACAACATAACAGACGCGCACAGAGCGTTCAATTAGTCAGTGAGAAGCCATCACGAGCTAAATGTCCGGTATGTAGCAACACTGAACACACCACAACAGACTGCTACATATTCAAGAAGGCAGACTCAAACACAAGATGGGACATCGCTAAGAATAAACACCTGTGTTTCCGATGTCTACAGTATAAGAATAAAACCCACAACTGTAAACCGAAGACGTGTGGCATCAATAATTGCAAATATACTCACAACAAGATGCTACACTTCGACAGAAAAATTGAAAAAACAGACAACAGTGACAACGAAACAACAGAGAACATTAATTCCGCTTGGACCGGAAAACAGAAACAGTCCTATTTGAAAATAATCCCAGTCCAAGTACAAGGACCGATAGGCACGGTTGATACATACGCGCTGCTTGACGATGGATCAACGGTGACACTCATAGACGAAATCATTTGCAAGAAGACTGGAATAACAGGACCAATCGATCCGTTACACATACAGGCGATTAACAACATAAAATCAACGGAAACAAGGTCAAGAAGAGTCAACCTCACGCTCAGAGGCCTCAACAGTCGAAAAGAAATAATACAAGCGAGAACAGTTAACGACCTACAAGTAACAGCACAAAAAATACCAAAGGAACAGATAGATGAGTATTCGCACCTACGAGACATCAGTGACATCATCACGTACGAGAACGCGAAACCTGGAATCCTGATTGGCCAAGACAACTGGCACATGTTACTAACTTCAAAAGTTAGACGAGGCAACAGGAATCAGCCAATAGCGTCACTGACACCTCTAGGCTGGGTACTGCATGGAGGTCGCACTCGTACCCTAGGCCACCACATAAACTACATAAATCATGCTAGCGAAACCCAGGAAGATGATAAAATAGAAAATCTGGTAAAACAGTATTTCGCTATGGATGCGCTATGCATCACACCAAGAAAACCAAAAACAGACCCAGAGGAACAGGCGCTTCGCATCCTCAACAGCAATACAGTCCACACAACAGATGGAAGATACGAAACTGCTCTGCTCTGGAAAACAGATAATGTCAGTCTACCAGACAACTACAATAACTCGTTAAAGCGACTGATAAATATAGAAAACAAACTCGATCGTAATCCGGAACTGAAACAGAAATACACAGAACAGATGGAAGCACTCGTCGCGAAACGCTACGCCGAGCTCGCTCCGAAAACAAAAACAGAGAACAGAACGTGGTATCTACCTCACTTCGCCGTCGTGAACCCTCTGAAGCCGGAAAAACTCCGAGTTGTCCACGACGCCGCCGCCAGAACAAGAAGGGTAGCTTTAAATGATATGCTGCTTAAGGCACCGGACCTACTCCAATCACTACCAGGAGTGATAATGCGATTCAGACAGCATAATATAACAGTAATAGCAGACATCAAAGAGATGTTCATACAAGTAAAATTGAGACCTGAAGACAGAGACGCGCTCCGTTATCTCTGGCGCAAAGATCAGCGAGATGACAAGCCCCCAGAAGAAAACAGAATGACCTCGTTGATCTTCGGGGCGTCAAGTTCTCCTTCCACAGCAATATATGTAAAGAACTTGACCGCCCAGAAACAAGAAGCCACGCACCCGGAGGCGGCAGTCGCAGTACAGAACAGACACTACGAAGACGACTTCTTAGACAGTTTTAAAGGTTTAAAAGTTGCAGTGCACATAACTACAGACTTTCGTCGAAAACACGAAAGAAAGCCGACCTCGAAGACCTTCTGGACCGACAGTAAGATAGTGTTGAGATGGACAAGAACGGGATCACGCTCGTACAAACCGTACGTTACCCAACGCCTGACAGCTATAGAGGACAGTTCAACAATAAACGGGAGGCGATGGTTTCCCACGAAGCACAACTTAGCCGACGACGTGACCCGAAACGTCCCAATGCCATACCAAAATGAACATAGATGGTTCAGAGGGACAGAATTCCTACGCCAACGAGAGGACTCCTGGCCGACGGAATCGGCGTCAGAAACTACAGAACCGACGGGTGAAGTAAATATAGCAGCTGCAGCACCGGCGGGAGCTTCATGGCCGAGGCGTCGCCATGAAAAGTGGAAATGCCTGCCACGAAACACAGGCATGCGAGGGAGAAGTGATAGCAACATATCCAGGTCCCGACAACGAGGGGCGCACCGTAGACATCAAAACCAAGTTCTACGGAGACCAGTAAAAAAACTACTGATCCTGCCTGCCCATCGAAGAAGACCATCCTGCACCGAGAATAATGCGACGGACTCGCACGGCGGGAGTAATGTGCAGGACGAAATAGGATTTTATCAAACAAATAGAAATAATATAGTTAATAAGTAATTATGTAACAAAAATGTATAATCTTAAATTATTTAATATGCAATATGTTAGTGTATCAGATCAGAGAATGTAAATAGACCAATAGGAACGATTTGTGGAGCGCTTTCACCACGGTAACATACAGATCAAGGGACCCCCGAAAGTGGCGCGTCGATAGCGCGTCGCGAGATGGGGTACTGAAATAAATATAAAAGGATGGCCATTTATAGGCAAAAACAGTTCTCAGTGGATCTTCGAGAGAAACAGTTCCCAGTGAATCTTCGACAAAGAACCATCAGCAAGATAGAAACAGTTCTCAGCAGATAATCAAGACAGAAACAGTTCTCAGAAGCTCTCCGACAAAGAAACATCAGCAAGACAGAAACAGTTACCAGCAGTTCTCCAATAGTACAGTTATCAGAAAACCACCAGTGAATCAGCTACCAGTGAACCAGACAGTTACCTGTGAAACCTCGCTACAGAAGCCGAAACCCATCGAAAGAAACAGCCGTCTTCTACCAGCGCACAAACAGACAGCAGAAAACATTATTACACGACTCGGAAACAGCCATACAGACCGGGTCGTGTACACATACTTCGTAGCCAAAAATTATAAGCGCAAAAATAATGTTTACAAAACCATCTGTTATCTACGCGTGAAACTGGGCATAATCCGTTTTTGCATCAAAATTTATTATGTTTTAAATAATTTGCAATATATAAGCACAAATATGAAAAATCGTGGGTTAGGCCACTTTTACTCTGACGGCCTCGTTTGAGACATCATTTTTGTGTGAAAGAGTCTTTAGGATTTTGAAAAAGGTTAATCTACTTAAAATGGTTATGGTCGCGATGGAAACTCACTTTACAAGGCTTTGAAGAGATTACCGAAGTAAGCTTATCAGTAGTTATTTACTTTTGCGGTTCCCTTAGATCGTAAGTTTGAGGATCTTAATGATCTTTAAGAGGCTAAGGAAACTGTAAGTTAAGCTATGTCAAGTTCTTAATGAACGAGGAGTGCTTTTACAATAAAATCATTTTTTCTTACACTATTTTTAATTCAAATTTATTTTCTATTTTTTAGTTGGATTTTCTATAAAAGCATATTTTGTTAGTTTTTTTAAACTATTATTTATTTCTTCCATGAGATCGTTTATCAGTTAGCTTCTGATTTGGTAGAATTCTAATGGGATAAGAGACGGTTTCTAGCATACTAAAATCAACATAAGGGCTCGCACAAGCCTTACAAATACCTTACCCAATGTATCATTTCGGTCTTCGAAAAACGAATATTTGTCGCTTTATGCTTTGAAAAATGCGTAGTCTACTTGAAATAGGAATTTTTGTGAAGCAATTGAACATACCAAGCGAAAATGAAATGCGATAAATCGCGATATTGATGCACTTTGCATGAATTTGCAATTTTTCAGTGGAGTCGAATATAAATCGGTTATAGGTCTTGCCTTTGAGAGCGGAGTGCCGGATGATCCGATAATACTTTTAACTATTTCACACATTTTTAGTACAACTATAGGATGTTTTTATTGATTTGTCGAAATAGATTTAGATATAGATTAACATTATTGTTGTGAGTCCGCACGGGTAGGTACCACCGCCCCGCCTATTTATGCCGTGAAGCAGTAATGCTTTCGGTTTGAAGGGCGGGGCAGCCGTTGTAACTATGCTGAGACCTCAGAACTTATATCTCAAGATTTACGCGCCCGCATTTACGTTATAGATGTCCACTTATCTAAGCAATAAAAAAAAAAGATTACAACAGCTATAAGTTTTAAATAGTTCTCAAAAGGATATTTTACGGCCACCTAAAAAAAAAGGTGGATTATGGAAACTCGAGTTTATCGTACGATTTAGGAATGAAGCGACGTTTGTACGAGTATACTTGAGGCCTATAAAATCAAAGGCAACTAGCTAAACGCCTTAATGTCGTAAAATTGATTAACAATGGCGCTATCTTGTTTAGTTAGTTGGACACGCTTTAGTGTTTTCATGTTATATTAAATGCAGCTAAATCTCTAACAAATTCAGTTCAAAAAATTTATTTTTACTCTGTACTAAGTACTAATAAACAAAGTTTTATCATTTAAAATTCAGATTATTAGTAATATTCTCATTCTTTATAAATCTGCTTTAAAATAAAGAAATCGTAGCTATCCGAACAGTTATTTCAGCGTGTTGCTAACACTGGCCCTAGCAAGAGCAGTACTTCGATGGATCGGGAGGATCCGTAATGACGTGTTTAGGACCGATTTTGGTAGTTTACCTGAATATTTGACAGACTTGGACTTAGCTGCCTTTGATTTTATAGGCCTCGCTTGTGAGTCGACGTGTTCCTGTTGTCATTTTAAATCAATAATAAAGTTTTACAAAAAATTGAGTTTTTGTTGGACATTTTTAAATTGTTTATCAATCAGTCTCTTTGCCGGTTCTGGGTTAGGAATGTTTAAATTCGGATATTTAGCAGATAGGGTCTCTTTATTGTTACATTGATTACGGAAACTTGTGCTTTTTTTTATTCGTTCTTAGAAATAATAAGGGCTGTTATTAAAGTTGAAATGAATTTGACGAGCGTCCAGTGTGCTTAGTGCGAGTTTTTTTAACGTTCTCGATAGCGTAAAAGTTAACTATAATTTTTATGCTGTTGGGACAGCGCCCCTAGCGGCAAACGTTCTAATTTTTTTTATTGCTTAGATGAGTGGACGAGCTCACAGCCCACCTGATGTTAAGTGGTTACTGGAGCCCATAGACATCTACAACGTAAATGCGCCACCCACCTTGAGATATAAGTTCTAAGGTCTCAAGTATAGTTTCAACGGCTGCCCCACCCTTCAAACCGAAACTCATTACTGCCTCACGGCAGAAATAGGCAAGACGGTTGTACCTACCCGCGCGGACTCACAAGAGGACGAATAAATTTGAGCTAACTTTTACGCTATCGAGAACGTTAAAAAACTCTCACTAAGCACACCGTTCTTCAAACGACGTGTGCCGAAATCATAGACCTGATTGTACACATCGTCACAATACGTCACGGCCTAAATAAAATAGGTGCATACATATGCATCTCAGGAGGGAGTGAGATAGAGCATTATACGGCATTACAGATTGTTTATAAATCAAATGGATCGGATTTGAATTCAATATTTGGACGGTATTAGGTTAATGCTTGCGTGTGCGGTAACGCTTTACGCGCACTGTACAGATAGTTATTATCTATACTAATATTATAAAGAGGAAAGATTTGTTTGTTTGTATTGAATAGGCTCCGAAATTACTGAACCGATTTAAAAAATTCCTTCACTGTTGGAAAGCTACGCTATCCCCGGATGACATAGGCTATATTTATATTTTCAAAAAATTAGGGATCCCTACTGAAACTCCAATCATGTAATTCAATGTGTAAAAAAATTACCTAAAATTCTTTACATCGCGTACGCTACTTCCCAAGCGAAGCCGGGGCGGGCCGCTAGTTACATTATATATGTTGTTTATCGTTACGTCGGTATAACCATAGATTACGCTTCGTTTGGTGCCCGTGCCAAATGTTCGCTTATTGCGAAACGCTTTGAGGTATTTTACGTGATGGGCTAATTTGATTTGGTTGATTGCTTTTTTATTTAATACTAGCGACCCGCCCTCGGTTCGCTTCGGAAACAATAAATTTTATTATTGATAGGCGAAGCCCGTCATGTTGCGCGCGGTACGACAATAACCGCGGGTGAGGCCGCGGGGTGAAGCTAGTCTAAAAAAAGTAGCCTAAGTTACTTCTTATATCATCAGCTACCTATTAGTGAAAGTCTCATCAAAATCGGTCCAGCCATTCCAGAGATTAGCCGGAACAAACAGACAGACAGATAAAAATTGTAAAAAATGTTATTTTGGTGTATGTACCGTATATATATTCATATGCATGTAGTAAAAAGCAGTTATTGCAATACTACAAACAGACACTCTAATTTTATTTATATGTATAGACTAGCTGGCCCAGCAAACGTTGTTTTGCCATATAGATTATTTCTAGGAAAGATAAAAAACCTAGATGTCGGGCTGATTTGTAAATCTAAACCATTCTCGAATCCACCTGAACAACAACACAGAAAATTTGATTAAAACCGGTCCAGCCGTTTAGGAGGAGTTCAGTGACAAACACACGCACAGAAGAAATATAGACTAGCTGACCCGGCAGACTTCGTAGTGCCTCAATCGATAAATAAAATACCTAAACTTTTGTATAAAATAAACTTGAAACAAACAAAAGGAATCCGTCCGACGGGGGACACTTCAAAGGGAAAACAAAATTGTTATTTTTATTTTATTCCGAGCATTTTCATATTTATCTACCTTTTAAACCTTCTCTGGACTTTTACCAATAATTCAAGACTAAAATTAGCCAAATCGGTCCAGCCGTTCTCGAGTTTTAGCGAGACTAACGAACAGCAATTCATTTATATATATATAGATTAGTAAACTTATGTGGCCCTATCGTTTAAGCCGCTGGTGTTTATTGACGCAACCGCGGCCAAGTTCCAATATATGTATTATAAAATATAAATATCGAGGAGTGAAAGGTCATTTGCTTTAAGAGACACTTCGCTTAATATCTTTTTTAGTTTTAGTTTATCTTTGTAATTAAAGGTACAATTTTCTTTGTATCAGTATCAACAATTCGATGTTTTTTTTAATTGAACCCCAATTAAGTTTATCTCATTCAAATAGTTGAAGGTTTTTGATTTTTTTTAAATTAACTTATTAAAAATTTATTACAAATTCATTAAAGCACTTATAAAAATTTTTAAAGGTTGCAAAAATGTCGCTTCAACCAAATAACTTTTCCCCCTCGATATACTTTACAAAAGTACTATCGTAAAGATTTTGATCGATTTAATATTCCAGGTTTTCAATCTTCTAGGCTCATCATCCCTAGTCGTAGAGATGCTTAATAACACACTCACTTTAAGTGTTTAATCATGCATCTACTTTATAATTACCTGTATATTTTTTGTTTCCGTTTCTCTCATTTCAACGTGACTTTATTTACGTTACAAAAAAAGTTTGTTTGTTTTTTTTTTTCTTTTTTTTTAAATATCCGAAATGAACCCTTTTCAGGTGACCAGCGGTTTATTTACAGCCCTTTTATTTTCACGGTACGTCAACTTCACGTTGTCATCCGCAAAAGGGTTATGATTGAAATGCCTACACGGTTTTTAATTATGGTTCTTTTTTTTTTTTTTCGACGGTTTGACCCGTTTCTGTATATTTTTTTATTTTAAATTTGATTTATTACGCGGAACGAAATGAATCGTTGTGATGCTGCGAAGTGTTGGGCACGAATCGGTTGAATCGGTAAAATACTTGATGATGATTTCATCACTCACAGTGGAGCTCACAGTCCACCTGGTGTTAAGTGGATACTGGAATCGATAGACATCTACAACGTAAATGCGCCACCCACCTTGAGATATAAGTTCTAAGGTCTCAGTATTAGTTACAACGGCTGCCCCACCTCTCAAACCGAAACGCATTACTACTTCACGGCAGAAATAGGCAGGGCGGTGGTACCTACCCGCGCGGACTCACAAGAGGTCCTACGACCAGTAATTACGCAAATTATAATTTAAATTTCACAATAATCACTGTTCGTCTGTCGTTAAAAAAAAAACATCCATATAAATAGCAGTTCTGAATGGAAAACATTTATAAACATTCATTGCATCCGACGCACTTAGTATTGGAGAAGTAGCGAAGGATTTCACGTCACTGACATAAATGGACTCTGTACATGGAAGGTGCATTTCAAGCATTTGCATTGCAAGCGAGATTCGAGATGAATTTTCATCAAAGGAGAGAATTACCTCCTCATGTTTCGGAAATGTGTTTCTATAGAGATACGTTGTCGAGACTCGAACTATTGGAGTCGACCGACATAAAAGAGCTGGGAACTTGTTATTTAAACTTAAATTGTAAATGTCGTTAGCGTGACTCAGGTTTTTGGTCATTTCTTCGTCTTTTTTAAACGTTGGTAGTGTACGGGGATATTCCAGATACGCGGTGACTAGTAGATTGAGCTCACGGGGCTTAAATTGAGAGAATGTGCTAACCTTGGCTCTAGCGAGAGTAGCGTTTTACTATGGCCTATGATTATATGTGCCTTAGACCTAGATTAACAAATCACGGCCCATCTGCTGTGAAGTGGTTATGGAACACCACTTTTTTTTTTCCTAGTGTAGAGAGACCATGTCAGCGTGACCGGGCTAGTAGGTGAGCTCACGGGGCTCAAACCTGATGATGTTGCTAACACGAACCCTAGCAAGAGCCGTGCTGCACAGAATCTGCCGCTGGATCGGAATCGCAAACGACTGAGGAGATCCGGCGAGAAACCCAGTGGGTTATGCCGAGCTTATTCTTTTCTATGATCGCCACCGCTGCATTTGCTTTCGCCACGTAGTGTTTAAATGGTTGGTTTTTGAAATGGGTCGGCCCGTTTCGCAGTAAAAGTAAAATCCTCTCAAAAATTCTCATTTTAAGTCCGACGTATTCAAGGAATCTCTTGGTCATAACGAATTGGAATCTGCGTGGTGACACGGTTTTAGTATACAGATAAAAAAGGGTTTGGTAATTTCCTATTGGGTGGGTGGTTGCAAAAATATTGCTTCAATCTTCAAAATAGTCTTTTAACCCCTCAATATCTTTAAAATACTTTAAATTAATACGTGAAGCACAAACTTTGTATCCCTTTTTATGAAAATTGCGCGGACAGAGGAGTATAAAATTTTCTACACATATAGAGAATATAGAGAAGGAAGTGCAGGATGTTAATACATTTTTTAAATTATGCATTAATAACACATTCAATCTATAAAAAAATATTACACACACTACCATGTATTTAACACACACACACACACATATACTCTTTGTTTATTGTCAAACTTTTATTATTGCTTAAAGTAGTCTGTGGTCAAATTGAGAATAGGTTTTTTTTTTTTTCTTTACTATTATTTGTCTGTAGTGTAGTCTTGGCGAAATCTGTGATTATAGAAGTATAATAATACTCTTTGACAATAGAAGCATAATTATAGTTGCAAAGCAATTAATTATAGTTGAATTTCGGCTACTGCGGGACCACTAGTAGTTATAGTTTTGTTATTCTTGAAGCTCTCTCTCTGTGTTCGAATCGATCGCCCACAAGTCAGACCAGTGCTTCTCTGTATGCGACCAGCTCAGTCATAATATTTGCTTTACACTCGATAGCAACTTTATCGGTCGCCTTCTCTTTGTTTTTCAATGTAGCTACGAATGAAACGGTTTATTTTTATTAAATTAAAACACTACTTATCTGTTTAGTGCTGTTTGTTGCTTCATTATGATTTATCATTTCCATACTGTTGATTTATTATGTGTGTGTAAGTATATTAATATATATTGTAATATGTAAGTATGTATATTGGTATATATTATATGTAAACGGTATAATATATATCTGTTTATTATATGTATATATTTTCTATAATAATGTATTGTCTATGGTACACCGCAACATACCTGCTATATTTTTATATTTTACAGAATTTCTGTAAATTAAACGGTTATCTGGAAGAGATCGCTTTTAGCGATAATACCGCCTATTGTACATACGTGCTTTTTGACTGTTTTTTTTTTTGAATGTAAATTGTGTTGGTGTGCAATAAAGTGTATTCTCTCTCTCTCTCTCTCTCTCTCTCTCTCTCTCTCTCTCTCTCTCTCTCTCTCTCTCTTAAACGTATTTTTTATGGCATTAACTGAGGTTTTTTTTGAAGTGAAACTTCTAATGCGACTTCCAACAAGGTTGATGCGCTGTGCAGCTGTGAGCTCGTCCAGCTATCTAAACAGGTGGACGAGCTCACAGCCCAGCTGATGTTAAGTAGTTACTGGAGCACATAGACATCTATAACGTAAATGCGCCACCCACCTAGAGATATAAGTTCTAAGGTATCAGTACAGTTACAACGGCTGCCCCACCCTTCAAACCGAAACGCATTACTGCTTCACGGCAGAAATAGGCGGGGCGGTTGTACCTACCCGTACTGACTCACAAGACGCCCTACTGCCAGTATACCAACGTGTTAATATGCTTGTTATTATTTATTAGTTAAGTTCTATTTTCGTTTACATTTTCGGAATACAATAATGACACCTAGAGACGCGTCTTTTGTGTTAGACGGAAACCGCAAACTGATGCCGGTGTCTTGAGCCGCGTGCAAGCGATACGGGATTGTTTTGAAAGTGTCTTAAAATTAACATATCAAAGAACAGAATATGCGGGTAGTTTCGATTTAAAGATTAACAACATCATCTCGTCTTGTAGCGAGCGATGTTGGCATTTTGTATGATGTTGTCCGTGTTTTTTATTTTATTTTATGATTAACAAAAAGTAAATCTTAATAAAATTTGAATTAAAAATAGTGTAAGAAAAAAATGATTTTACTGTAAAAAAAGCGTGAACGGGACTTGGAGGACGGGGCAGCCGTTGTACTGTTAAAACTGAGACTTTAGAACTCATATCTCAAGGTGGGTGGCGCATTTACGTTGTAGATGTCTATGGGCTCCAGTAACCACTTAACGCCGTGCCACGGATACAGTGTGGTGGTCGACGCTCCGCTTGGATCGTCTGATCACTGCCTTATTCGTGCTGCCGTACCACTCTCTCGTCCTGATCGTCGAACGACGACCGGGTATCGAAGAGTTTGGCGGTATATGTCAGCAGATTGGGATGGATTGCGTGAATTTTACGCATCCTACCCATGGGGGCGGTTCTGCTTTTCCTCTGCTGATCCTGACGTCTGTGCGGACCGTCTTAAAGACGTGGTGCTCCAGGGGATGGAATTGTTTATTCCCTCCTCTGAAGTGCCCGTTGGGGGTCGCAGCAGACCCTGGTATAATAATGCCAGCAGGGATGCTGCACACCTCAAGCGGTCCGCATACGTGGCATGGGATAATGCCAGGAGACGTCGGGATCCTAACATCTCAGGGGAAAGGCGGAAATATAACGCCGCTTCCAGGTCCTACAAGAAGGTTATTGCCAGGGCGAAATCGGAGCACGTTGCTAGAATTGGCGAGCGACTGAAGAGCTATCCCTCTGGGAGCCGTGCTTTTTGGTCGCTCGCCAAAGCTGCAGAAGGTAACTTTTGCAGGTCTAGTCTCCCACCACTACGCAAGTCCGATGACAGTCTGGCCCATAGTGCGAAAGAGAAGGCTGACCTTCTGGTCAAACTCTTCGCCTCGAACTCGACTGTGGACGACGGGGGTGCCACACCACCGAACATCCTCCGGTGTGATAGTTCCCTGCCGGAGATCTGCTTTACACAGTGTGCAGTCAGGCGGGAACTCCGACTCCTGGACGTCCATAAGTCGAGCGGGCCAGACTGCATCCCTGCAGTGGTTCTGAAAACGTGCGCCCCTGAGCTGACGCCTGCGCTAACGCGTTTGTATCGCCTCTCTTATTGCACTAACAGGGTTCCGTCTTCATGGAAGACTGCCCACGTCCACCCTATCCCCAAGAAGGGTGACCGGTCGGACCCATCGAGCTATAGGCCTATCGCGATAACTTCCTTGCTTTCCAAGGTGATGGAGCGAATAATTAATATACAACTCCTGAAGTATCTGGAGGATCGCCAGCTGATCAGTGACCGACAGTACGGTTTCCGTCACGGTCGCTCAGCTGGCGATCTTCTTGTATACCTTACTCACAGGTGGGCTGAAGCCTTGGAGAGCAAGGGCGAGGCTCTTGCTGTAAGCCTTGATATCGCGAAGGCCTTCGACAGGGTCTGGCATAGGGCACTTCTATCGAAGTTACCATCTTACGGAATCCCCGAGGGTCTCTGCAAGTGGATCGCTAGCTTTTTGGATGGGCGGAGCATCACGGTCGTTGTAGACGGTGACTGTTCTGATACCATGACCATTAACGCTGGCGTTTCACAAGGCTCGGTGCTCTCCCCCACGCTTTTCATCCTGTATATCAATGACATGCTGTCTATTGATGGCATGCATTGCTATGCGGATGACAGCACGGGGGATGCGCGATATATCGGCCATCAGAGTCTCTCTCGGAGCGTGGTGCAAGAGAGACGATCAAAACTTGTGTCTGAAGTGGAGAACTCTCTGGGGCGAGTCTCCGAATGGGGTGAATTGAACTTGGTTCAATTCAACCCGATAAAGACACAAGTTTGCGCGTTCACTGCGAAGAAGGACCCCTTTGTCATGGCGCCGCAATTCCAAGGAGTATCCCTGCAACCTTACGAGAGTATCGGGATACTTGGGGTCGACATTTCGAGCGATGTCCAGTTTCGGAGTCATTTGGAAGGCAAAGCCAAGTTGGCGTCCAAAATGCTGGGAGTCCTCAACAGAGCGAAGCGGTACTTCACGCCTGGACAAAGACTTTTGCTTTATAAAGCACAAGTCCGGCCTCGCATGGAGTACTGCTCCCATCTCTGGGCTGGGGCTCCCAAATACCAGCTTCTTCCATTTGACTCCATACAGAGGAGGGCCGCTCGGATTGTCGATAATCCCATTCTCTCGGATCGTTTGGAGCCTCTGGGTCTGCGGAGGGACTTCGGTTCCCTCTGTATTTTGTACCGTATGTTCCATGGGGAGTGCTCTGAGGAATTGTTCGAGATGATACCAGCATCTCGTTTTTACCATCGCACCGCCCGCCACCGGAGTAGAGTTCATCCATACTACCTGGAGCCACTGCGATCATCCACAGTGCGTTTCCAGAGATCTTTTTTGCCACTTACCATCCGGCTATGGAATGAGCTCCCCTCCACGGTGTTTCCCGAGCGCTATGACATGTCCTTCTTCAAACGAGGCTTGTGGAGAGTATTAAGCGGTAGGCAGCGGCTTGGCTCTGCCCCTGGCATTGCCTAAGTCCATGGGCGACGGTAACCACTCACCATCAGGTGGGCCGTATGACCGTCTGCTTACAAAGGCAATAAAAAAAAAAAAAAAAAAAAAAAAAAAAAAAAAAAAAAAAAAAAAAAAACTCCAGGTGGGCTGTGAGTTCGTCCACCCATCTAAGCAATAAAAAAATAATAATATGGTAGGTAGAGTTTATTGTTAGCACCCACAGTTCGACACCACTGTCATGCTCGTTCCTGCCGCGAAGCTGCCATGCTCTCTAATTAGATGGGTAGGCAATTGTTATGATAACACAATTTAGGCTCTCGCGTATCGAGCTTAAGGACGGTATTCCGTTAACCGCTCACCGTAAAACTTTAAGTTTTCCAGTATTCCTTTGAAACACCAAGACACAATTGAATTTCTTCACAATACGGACCTATTTAAAATATTTTCAGTTGAGTGTGACGTTTCTCCCTCCCTCCCTCCGTGTTTCAATTGCGACAGTCACTAGGAATGCTCTCCGTTTCGGTATTGGCTCCGGGCTGTCAGTTTCTCCCGGGCTTATTGCGAATATTTTGTTCGGGGGCAACACGTCGAATGCAAATGATTCGCCTTCCATGTGTTTCCTTGAGGCTTCTTACTCGAGAAGAGTTTTTCGTATGATGCTAGTAGCGTTATCGTTTGTAGTTATATAACTTGCGTACTAAATATAATTTGCGTAATTACTGGTTGTAGGACGTATTGTTAGTCCGCACGCATTCCCGATCCTGCGGACAGAATGGAAATCAGTCGACATCGCCCCAAACACGTCATTTCGGATCCTCCCGATCCACTAACGGTGCTTCTAGGTACCTCAAGCACCGGTCATCGTTCTCGTCGAACCCGTCGCTTGCGACGAAGGGCTCCACGAGTAAATTAACCCACAGACACAGCCCACTGAGTTTCTCGCCAGATCTTCTCAGTGGGTCGCGTTTCCGATCCGGTGGTAGATTCTGCGAAGCACGGCCATTGCTAGGGTTCGTGTTAGCAACGTCATCAGGTTAGAGCCCCGTAAGCTCACCTACTAGTTAAGGCGATGCTGATATAGCCTCTCAAGGCTATCAGCTTTGGTAGGAAAACCGCACGGGTAGGTAGCACCGCCTTACCTATTTCTACCGTGAAGCAGTAATGCGTTTCGGTTTGAAGGGTAAGGCAGCCGTTTTACTGTTAAACTGAGACTTAATCATGTCTCAAGGTGGGTGAGCATTCACGTTGTAGATGTCTATGGGCTCCGGTAACCACTTAACATAAATTAGGCCTCGTCCACCGATCTAAACAAAAAACAAAACTTATTCAAGGTTGCTGTATGCACGAGGAGGGTTTTGAAGAGGACCTCTCAGAGCACGAAACAATAGCAATAAAACTAGACGCAACGGAGGTATAAGTCACATGTCCACGATTTCGACTTTCCAAACTGTCCATTCTTCCGACACGCGATCAAAAAAATAATTATTTAAACACGAATCAGTTTAATAGCTATTATCTTGTGAACTAAGTCAGACGTAAGACAGTCTTAGCTATTATAGTTTAAACATAAACCATCATTTGAAGTCGTCGTGGCCTAACGGATAAGACGTCCGATGCATTCGTGTTGAGCGGTGCACCGGTGTTCGAATCTCAGGCGGGTACCAAATTTCCTAATGAAATACGTACTCAATCAATGTTCACGATTGACTTCCACGGCGAAGGAATAACATCGTGTAATAAAAAGGAAACCCGCAAAATTATAATTTGCGTAATTACTGGTGGTAGAACCTCTTGTGAGTCCGCGCGGGTGGGTACCACCACCCTGCCTATTTCTGCCGTGAAGCAGTAATGCGTTTCGGTTTGAAGGGTGGGGCAGCCGTTGTAACCATACTTGAGACCTTAGAACTTATATCTCAAGGTGGGTGGCGCATTTACGTCGTGAATGTCTATGGGCTCCAGTAACCACTTAACATCAGGTGGGCTGTGAGATCGTCCACTCATCTAGCAATAAAAAAAAAAAATTGCCGGTTGGTGGTAGGCCGAATCGTAAGCCTCCGCACCTGTGAATGGATATCGCCACCCTACATACAATATTTTTATAGATAATTTGCGAGTCGGAAACACGATTAAAACGACTTGTATGTCTTCATTTCGGTTTTGTTATCTTCATCACCTTCTTTTTTTTTTATTGCTTAGGTGGGTGGACGAGCAGACAGCCCACCTGGTGTTAAGTGGTTACTGGAGCCCATAGACATCTACAACGTAAATGCGCCACCCACCTTGAGATGTAAGTTCTAAGGTCTCAAGTATAGTTACAACGGCTGCCCCACCCCAAACCGAAACGCATTACTGCTTCACGGCAGGAATAGGCAGGGTGGTGGTACCTACCCGTGCGGAGTCACAAGAGGTCCTATCACCAGTAATTACGCAAATTATAAATTTACGGGTTTGATTTTTATTACACGATGTTATTCCTTCACCATGGAAGTCAATCGTGAACATTAGTTGAATACGTATTTCATTAGAAAAATTGGTACCCGCCTGCGGGATTCGAATACGGGTGCATCGCTTCAACGCGAATGCACCGGACGTCTTATCTTTTAGGCCACGACGACTCTTGAAACAGCCTTACTACAGACAACCTTATTACAGACATATCGTATACGTCAATGTTTTCGTGGTCACACTACACGGACGCGTCTAAGGCGTTTTTCGTCGACATTGGAAGCCTCTGGGTCTGCGGAGGGACTTCGGTTCCCTCTGTATTTTATACCGTATGTTCCATGGGGAGTGCTCTGAGGAATTGTTCGAGATGATACCGGCATCTCGTTTTTACCATCGCACCGCCCGCCACCGGAGTAGAGTTCATCCATACTACCTGGAGCCACTGCGGTCATCCACAGTGCGTTTCCAGAGATCTTTTTTACCACGTACCATCCGGCTATGGAATGAGCTCCCCTCCACGGTGTTTCCCGAGCGCTATGACATGTCCTTCTTCAAACGAGGCTTGTGGAGAGTATTAAGCGGTAGGCAGCGGCTTGGCTATGCCCCTGGCATTGCTGAAGTCCATGGGCGACGGGAACCACTCACCATCAGGTGGGCCGTATGCCCGTCTGCCTACAAAGGCAATAAAAAAAAATTCTTATGTTGAACTACCGTCAATATTTCTATAAAAAATATTTCTTGATATTTCTTCTTACATTACCTTGTATCGGTAATTGTTTTCGCATTATGACAGCAACACGACCGTGTTCATTGATATTTGAAGATTTAAATTCGTTTTGTGTATTAACTTGTCTCTCTTTTTTTTTCCTACCTTAGCTGATAGCCTTGAGAGGCTATATCAGCGTCGCTTTAACTAGTAGGTGAGCTCACGGTGCTCAAACCTGATGACGTTGCTAACACGAACCCTAGCAAGAGCCGTGCTTCGCAGAATCTACCACCGGATCGAGAACGCGACCCACTGAGAAGATCCGGCGAGAAACTCAGTGGGCTGTGTCTGAGGTTTGCTAACTGGTCATTATTGTTAACGACGTATGAAAAGAAAGACAAACTTGTTTCGTCAAATAAGTCAATAAAAGGATAATGAAAATCGACAGACAGACGACGAAATGGAACTTAACTGTTATATTTTTGCCTTTTTAAATATGAATACCTGTTTAAAAAAGTTCTTTCATTTTC
Organism: Bombyx mandarina; assembly: GCF_030267445.1. Taxonomy (NCBI): domain Eukaryota; kingdom Metazoa; phylum Arthropoda; class Insecta; order Lepidoptera; family Bombycidae; genus Bombyx; species Bombyx mandarina. The sequence continues at coordinate 1,329,407 of NC_143230.1, read as the reverse complement.
GTTTTCAAAAAAACAAGACCCTTGAAACGGCTACATGATCTCATTAAAAACATGTCACAGACACGTTCACGTATCGCGCTGAATATCCGCATAATAATTATCCCAGGCCGTCGGATATGTATATACAAAAAGCGGATATAATATATCCTGTTTGCGTTCTCATTTGTTTCGGAAGAAGAATACTTGACATTTTTAATAGAGGAATCCTGAATTGATGATCGTGACTGCGGGAACCTTTTATTAGCCAGCAAATTGTTGTTTTTTTTTCTTTTTCTTTTTTCCTACCTATAGCCTTGAGAGGCTATTTCAGCTTCACCCTAACATGTAGGCGAGCTCACGGGGCTCAAATCGGAAGTGTTGCTAACACTAGCCCTAGCAAGAGCAGTGCTTCGCAGAATCTACCACCGCATCGGAAACGCGACCCACTGAGAAGATCCGGCGAGAAACTCAGTGGGTGGGCTGTGTCTTTGGGTTAATTCGCTCGTCGAGCCCTTCTAGCGACGGGTTCAACGAGGACGGTGGCCGGCGCTTGAGGCACCTAAAAGCACCGTTAATGGATCGGGAGGATCTGTAATGCTTTTTTGATGCTAGATGCTAGTCACTATCCTAATGTATGACGTCACCTCCTCAAGATCCTTCTTCTTCTTGCATCGTGTTCCGCAGTGCTAAAGGTCGTCACGTTAATGGAGCATTTTTGTTGGGACTATGTTACACCATTCTTTCCTAACCTCTGCGCAGTGGATGGCGACGTTGATGCTGGAGTCCAATTTCATCGTAATTGGATGGGACCAGACGTGAATTAGAGAAGCTAATTATTTTGGGTCGCGTAGAAGGCAAGCGCGACGTGGACAGAATACCAGCCAGGTCAGATCTAGTAAAGAAAGCGATTGATGGTATTATTCTATGCCATGCGGTCCATGCCACTCTTGACCGAAATCTATGGAGGAAAGTCACACGTGATCGTGATCCTCAGCAATGAGGGAACGATGAAGAAGAGAGCCCATGTGGCTATGCCACTCTTGACTAAAAACTATGGAGGAAAGTCACACGTGATTGTGATCCTCAGCAATGAGGGAACGATGAAGAAGAGAGCCCATGTGGCTATGCCACTCTTGACTAAAAACTATGGAGGAAAGTCACACGTGATCGTGATCCTCAGCAATGAGGGAACGATGAAGAAGAGAGCCCATGTGGCTATGCCACTCTTGACTAAAAACTATGGAGGAAAGTTACACGTGATCGTGATCCTCAGCAATGTGGGAACGATGAAGAAGAGAGCCCATGTGGCTATGCCACTCTTGACCGAAAACTATGGAGGAAAGTCACACGTGATCGCGATCCTCAGCAATGAGGGAACGATGAAGAAGAGATCCCATGTGGCTATGCCACTCTTGACCTCTTTCTTTCCACTTCTATTTTTCCACCACTATACTGGTGGTAGGACCTCTTGTGAGTCCGCGCGGGTAGGTACCACCACTCTGCCTGTTTTTGGCCGTAAAGCAGTAGCAACAATAATGTTGAGTAGGTGTACAAAAATAGCTCTCTAATTCGAAAGTTGATAATAAATACCTTCGTCGTTTTATGAACAGGGTTGTCCTCATTAAAACTTTTAAAGAAGAAAATCCTGCGAGATGAGATTTAGTACAAAAAAAAAAGTTGAATCTCTCCCAAGTTTTAACTTGTTTGTGAGGTTAAAAGATTCGTGATTTTGCTTAGATAATTCCGTCATCAGGTGAAAAAGAAACAAAAGAATTGGGTGAAAGGTTAATGAAGTAATGAACGAGACGGTTTTTGGGGTTCCATTGATAAACGGAAAAAACCATCGTGATTTTTTTTTACTATTACCCGGCAAACCTGTTTAAGGGATGCTACTGAGTTTAGTAAATTTATGACATAAATAAGCATATGCCGTTAGAAAATTATGAAATAGGTTGAAAACAAAATAAATGCATATTGAACGACTTCAAACTCTGGGAAGAAATAAATAATAGTATAAAAAACTAACAAAATAAGCTTTTATAGAAAATCCCACTAAAAAATAGAAAAAAAAAACTTTATAATAAATCTTAAAAATAATGAATAAAAATAGTGTAAGAAAAAATGATTTAGTTGTAAAAAAAGCGTGCGGTGCTTTTCAGGATATTATCAAAATAATCCTTCTCCTCATATCTGTTCATAAAATATTTATAACTACTGACATCGTGCACCCCATATCTCCGCATATCATCCCCGCATCTCCTAACTTCAACCCAACTAGTGTCGAGTATTTGACATGCAGGTAACCCTCCTATAACGCGGTATTTTATAACGCAGTTTCGTTCTAACGCGAAAATAAAAATTCCCCAAAACCCTCTTATAACGCAGTACTTCTACAACACGATACCGAGATTTTGGTTATATATGATTAAAAAAATTACATTATGCACTATGAACACACAATATATGGGAATAACCGACATTCTATTGCTTATCTTCTATGTATAATAGGTAAAAAAATACATACAGGCATAGTTGAGATGCTTCATTCAGAAAAAAATTGTACCGGCTTCTAGTCTCATATAACGCGTTTTCGCACAACACGGGTCTTTGTAGGAAAGTATCTACCGTGTTGTAGGAGGGCTACCTGTAGATGAGAGAGAGAGAGAGAGAACATTATTGCACACCAAAACACAATTAACATTAGAAAACAATCAACATTTATTACATACCAAATACCTTTTTTACTATTTATTTATAATTACGCATTAAAAGCGATTTCTTCCAGAAAACCATTTAATTAACAGAAATTCTGGAGAACATAAAGCAAAATAAGAAGATAAAGGTAAACTTCGTAGTGCCTCAATCGAGAAACAAAAGACCTAAAGTTTTGGATAAAATAAACTTAAAACAAACAAAAGAAATTCGTCCGACGGGGGGACACGTCAAAGGGAACACAAAATTGTTATTTTTGTTTAATTCCGGGCATTTTCATATTTATCTACCTCTTAAACCTTCTCTGGACTTTCACAAATAATTCAAGACCAAAATTGGACAAATCGGTCCAGCCGTTCTCGAGTTTTAGCGAGACTAACACAGCGATTCATATTTATATATATCTCAAGTGGCAAATGCTGTAATGTCAGGTAAATGTTTGCTTCAGTGAAAAAAATCTGTGCATATGTTCTAATATGCCCATGAAGATATACCTATATATCAATCCGATTCAATGTTTATCTCGATTTGTATTCATTATCGGACCATTTCTTTTTTCCTTTTTGTTTCTGGGTCATCAAAGATAGAAAGAAGATATAGAACAGTTTGTTTGGAAAATAATTAGCAGGGCGCAGTTTATTCATATGTGCTTCAACATTTTCATATAGAATATTTCGTATTGTTAGTGGTTTTATCTAGATGAATGTAGCGTTTCTTTGATTGTTTATGACGCGTTCGCGTGTGGTCTTGGACTGATTTGAAATTTAGTACGGTTTAGGTATAGGTCGCACTTCAATAGTGATTATTACATATAATCCAGACCAAGAAAAACAAAACTGCATACGAATTTGTTTCAAAATGATTTTCGCTTCAAAATATATCTTAGAATTATGCTTCTTATCGTCCCGCTCTGTAGACCTCTCGTGTAATAAAAATGAAACCCGCAAAATTATAATTTGCGTAATTACTGGTGGTAGGACCTCTTGTGAGTCCGCACGGGTAGGTACCACCGCCCTGCCTATTTCTGCCGTGAAGCAGTAAGCGTTTCGGCTTGAAGGGTGGGGCAGCCGTTGTAACTATAATTGAGACTTTAGAACTTATATCTCAAGGTGGGTGGCGCATTTACGTTGTAGATGTCTAGGGGCTCCAGTAACCACTTAACACCAGGTGGGCTGTGAGCTCGTCCACTCATCTAAGCAATAAAAAAAAAAACCTTAAATGGCTCTGATATAGAGGATTACCGTCGCAAATTAAAAAAAAGGGTGCGTGTACTTATGTACGCGCGTAAGAAGTTATACCTTATTTTTATTAAATTTATTTAATTTTTATTTTTTTTTAATTTAAATTTTAATCAATTTGAAAAAAAAAACGATTAAACAACATCCTCAAACACACATATTGGACATCCCTTTTCTTGACATCGTATAAATTCGGTAATTCTCGGTACGGTTCGGAACCCACGCATTCAAACCGGATTCGGATGCGTCGTCTACAACGGGAAGTCCACTCCCGCTTAAGCGACGCGCGTAACGATAATTGGCATAGTTATTTAGAACAACTCGCGCCCTCCCACCAAGCATACTGGCGACTAGCTAGGACTCTCAAATCCGAAACTACCGCTACTATGCCTCCCCTCGTACGCCCTTCAGGCCAACCACCGGCATTCGATGACGATGACAAGGCTGAGCTGCTGGCCGATGCACTGCAAGAGCAGTGCACCACCAGCACTCAACACGCGGACCCCGAACACTCCGAGTTAGTCGACGGGGAGGTCGAGCGCAGAGCTTCCCTGCCGCCCTCGGACGCGTTACCCCCCATTACCACTGACGAAGTTAGAGACGCGATCTGTTACATATGCCCCTCAATAATAACGTAATATAAATAATAATGCCGACTAAGGCATTCTTGAATGCATTGTCTCTATATAAAGACGATATATTGCTAAAGCGCGGTAGAACAGATTTGGCTTGAGTAGCGGAAACACACATCATTTGTACTACTTCTTTAATAAAATAAACTCCGTGCCAGTCGCCGTGTCCTTTTTTAAAAAGAGCTCCTGGACCCACCCCGTAACAGTGGTGTCAGAAGTGGGATAGTCAGTACGTTACACTGGCTATCCGGATTGTCTTGAGCTCTTGATTTTACGTTGCGCTCATTGCCGCTGCTCTCATCATCAATATCGTAAAGGAAGAAAACCTGCAAAATATCTTCAACGCCATCTTCAACATCGTGAGAAAGAAAAACTTACAAAAATCTGCCACATCATACCCGCTCGTGCCGGTCAGTATTGATCGGCTGGTGTCAACCTGACAAAAACACGCAAAAACCAATAAGCCTGATATCGACGTCCTGCTGGTTCCTGTGAAACAAGCCCGAAGATTCGCCCGAAGCTCCAGTACCCGTGAAAATTCAAGCCGCTGATTCGTCCCTACTGCACCAGTTCCTGCTGACTCGTTCCTACTAAGCCGTTTGCAACGTTCCTGCTGACTCGTTCCTGCTAAGCCGTTTGCAACGTTCCTGCTGACTCGTTCCTGCTAAGCCGGTTCCTGCCGTTTGCGACATTAAGACTTCCAGTATAAGCCTGCCAAACGCCTTGCTGCCATCCCATCATCCGTGCGTTCTCCGATGAAGTTAACAGCTCTGATATTCTTGCGGTGAGTGAATCATTCGTCTCGTATAACTACTACATTTTTTTAGTTGACCTTCTTTCTGCTAGTGTCTGTTTTGTTACTGTCAAAAGCGAATACTCGTAATAATGTCTACTAAAAGTGAAATAGTCTTGAGCGAACAATATCCTATTCAAGTACTATGTAATTTTATCAACCCATATAATGGAAGTCGGGAGACCCTTACGGCCTTCTTGACTAACTGCCAGGATGCGTTAGATCTTGCATCAGACAGTCAAAAAAGACTATTACTGAAATTTATAATTTCAAAGCTAGAAGGAAAAGCCAGAATAGCATGCTCAAATAAAATATTCGATAACTTCGAATCGTTGAGAGAATTTCTTCGTCAAAATTTTGGAGAAACTAAACACTACAGTCATCTATTTTTCGATTTGCAATCATGTAAACAACGTGCTGGCGAATCTGTGTCTGAATTTTCATTACGAATCGATACGTGCCTAACCGAGATGCAGACCGAAATCCATAATTCTAATACATCAAAAAAAGACCTATCAGGTCGTATTGCCATGACAGAGGACCTGGCGATACACTCTTTTATGTTCGGACTGACTCCTCGTATTGGTAACATGGTGCGATGTCGTAACCCCAAAAATCTTAACGAAGCAATTAATATCGCCATTGAAGAGGAAAAAATCCAGAACTTCGTTGCTAAGTCTCATTCAACTCATCACCAACAGCCAAAATTATCATCACAAGCTAGTTCATTTAATTCAACAAAAATAGACACAAAACAAAAAATTCCACCCCAAATCGTTTGCAGTTACTGTAAAAACCCAGGTCATCACATTGCGAAATGTAAGAAACGCGAATACAATAACAACTTACGTAATAATTCGTATAATAAATATCGCCCGCTTAATCATATTCCACCTGACTCGGAATCTTCGCCTTTTAAATGTTGCGAAATCGAGAAAACCGACAGTAATTTAAACTAACGTGTCAGGTATCGCAAATGTGCCGGCGATTGCCTGCAAACCAAACAGGCACAAAATTACGTAACTCTACTAAATCGCAACAATGCAAAGAAATTATTAGGTCGTATGCACAAGCGTGCAAAACTACTTCTAGTTCGTTCACTAATTCGCCAATTAATTCGTCTTCTAATTCGTTTACTAATTCGTCTACTAATTCGTCTACTAATTCGTCTCCTAATTCGTCTACTAATCCGGTTACCAAGCCTTCTACTAAATCGCTTACAAAGTCACATGATAAGTCAACCCCGGTATCCGCTAAGCCGGATACTACTCGTAAATCAATCAGTCAACTTACCCCTCAAACGATGCCATCGGCGATATCTCAAGAATATTTGCCGACAGTGTACGATATTTCTCAGCATAAAAACACACCGTTACCTTACATACTTGTTCATACATCCCATACCACGAATCCTATTTCGTTATTAGTTGATACGGGAAGTTCAATATCTCTTATAAAAAGTACCAGTATTCCTTGTTTACCAGTTCTTGAAAATCACAAAATAAAATTCAAAGGCATCAATGACGTAAATTCACACTGTGAATCACTGGGCAAATTCCTTTTGTCAATAAAAACTAACCAATCGAATCTATCACCTTTTTATTTTCACGTAGTTAAAGATGTTAACCTGGATTACGATGGTATTATAGGATCAGATTTTTTAGACAAAAATAGTGCATTTATTAATTATTCAGAGAAATACCTGGGCATACTTAGCCCCTCTACGCAGCGTTTCAAGTTACATATGTCACAACCCTACTATATCGTTCCGCCAAGAAGCGAAATGTTTATTGAATGCGCTGTTACTAACCCGGAGTTAAAGGAAGGTTTAATTTTAAAAAACACGCATGTAGACTATCCTAGTGTGTATTTTTCTAAATGTCTAGTTAGTGTTAAACCAAATAACAAAATTAATCTGTCTGTCCTGAATACCTCTGAGTCGGAAGTAAGGTTACATGACCTATCTTTCACCCTCGAACCCGTGTCTCTGATTCTAGAAAATGACCCTCCGTCTAATACTTCCGACAGTACTCACGAGTCATGCTGTTACCAAATTAGTTTTAACTCAGTCCGGGAAAAACGAGTTCAAGATGCCATTCGTTGCGAACACTTAAATAAGGAGGAAGAAACATGTTTACGCAGTATCTGTTCCGAATTCTCAGACGTGTTTTTTCTTGAAGGCGACAGCCTCACGTGTACAAAAACTCTTGAACACGAAATACGCACTACATCTGACACACCGATCGCTGTTAAAAGTTACCGTTTCCCTGAGTGTCATAAAGAGGAAGTACATAGACAAATAAATGATATGCTACGTCAAAAAATCATTCAACCCTCTATCTCACCATGGTCAGCACCTATATGGGTAGTACCAAAAAAACAAGACTCCTCCGGTAAACCTAAGTGGCGTATTGTTATCGACTATAGGAAGTTAAATCAAGTAACAATTGGTGATGCCTATCCTATTCCGAACATCACGGATATCCTGGACCAGCTAGGCCACAGTAAATACTTTACCACTCTTGACCTCGCGTCTTCGTTTCATCAAGTCAAGGTGAAAGATACCGAAAAAACAGCATTTAGTGTGCCCTCGGGCCATTACGAGTTCACGCGTATGCCTTTTGGTCTTCGAAATGCTCCTTCCACATTTCAAAGACTCATGAATATAGTACTAAGCGGCCTTCAAGGCACTCATTGCTATACATATTTAGATGATATAGTCGCTTTCAACCACGATCTCTTGTCTCATTGTCAAAACCTCAGAAACATATTTCATAAGCTCCGTGAACACAACCTAAAATTACAACCGGACAAATGTGAGTTCTTTCGTCGAGAAGCACAGTATCTTGGACATATTATTTCAGATAAAGGAGTAATGCCTGACCCCAAGAAGGTTCTCTGTGTTACTAACTTCCCAGTTCCGAAGTCTCCACGTGATATAAAATCATTTCTAGGTTTAGTTGGTTATTATCGTCGCTTCATTGAAAATTTCTCCCATATTACTAAAGCTTTAACTAGCCTTCTAAAAAAGGACGCTACGTTTCAATGGGGTTGTGAACAACAAAAAGCCTTCGACGAACTGAAAAACAAAATAACCTCGGCTCCTATCCTTCAGTACCCTGATTTTACTAAACCCTTCGTACTAACAACAGACGCATCCAATTACGCTGTTTCTGCTATTCTTTCTCAAGGCGAAGTAGGTCAGGATCTCCCAATAGCCTTCGCATCTCGAACCCTGAACAAATCAGAAGGAAACTATTCTACAACCGAAAAAGAATGTTTAGCTATCATTTTCGGCACAAAAGTTTTCAGACCTTATCTGTATGGACACAAGTTTAAAATCGTGACCGATCATAAACCTTTGCAGTGGCTATTTAACTGCAAAGACCCCGGTTCTAAGTTAGTTAGGTGGAGGTTAAAATTAGAAGAATTCGACTACGAGATTGAATACAAAAAGGGGAAGTTAAATTGTAACGCAGATTCCTTATCTCGCAACCTCGTTCATACTCTCGATGAACCAACCGTTTTACAACCACCCCCATACCTTGATGAACAGTCTCGAGTAGATGAGCCCCTTACGTTCGATGACTTGTCTCCGTTACCACCCCCCATAGACTTCAACGCCCCAGGTTCCGTCCCTTCAGAAACCCCTCTTGGACAAGAAATGCCTAGCCACCCTACTCAACCTCCTACAAAAGTCCCTTCTCCATCACTGCCCTCGCAACCGTCACCGTCAACTCCTGAAACCTGTGAACAATATCTAAAAGTGTCCCGACAATCGAAAGATCCGTTTAACACAAATATTCAGGAATTTAACGACTCTCTACTTAAAGCTAAATGTAAGCTGATAGCCTACCCTACCTCAATTGACCTTGATGAGTCTGTACCATATTGTTCAGAAATCATAGAAATGTCCACAACTATGCCTGACATACGTGAAGTGGAGAGAGAACTGTACTCATTTTATTCTACCGGTAACGCCAGTCATTTATTTACACATTTGTTTGTCCGTGTTCATTTTTACGATGAGTTTACGTATAAAGATATTTTTAATGTTTTACGTTGTTACCGTGACATGATAACTACATGGTATAGCGAGGAAAAAGAATGTGCTATATCAGATTTCTCAGACCCTTACACGAAATTGTCATTTACAAAAATTTACAATATCGTTGCGTTTCTATTTCATGACACTCAAATCAAAGTAAATATTTACCATAACAATATCCAATATCCTACGCCTTCCGAAATCAAAAAAATATTAAGAGATCACCATGATTCCACGACTGCAGGTCACCCCGGAGTCGCTCGTATGTTAGGACGAATAAAAGAACTATATTGGTGGAAAAATATGCGACAAGACATAGAAAACTATGTCAAAAATTGCAAATCGTGCCAAATAAACAAACCGCTGCGCCAAGTTAATCGCTCCCCAATGATAATCACGTCTACCGCCACTAGAGCTAATGAAAAGTTATTCCTAGATTTAGTGGGGCCATTACCCGAAACACACCATAACAAATTCAAATTCATTCTTACGTTACAAGACGATCTCACTAAATATTCTCAAGCATATCCCATGGTCACATGCTCCGCCGAAGAAACAGCTCGTTCATTAGTAAAGTATATCTCCCATATCGGTATCCCTAAGATCATTATTACAGATCAAGGTGCTAACTTCTCTTCCGAAGTAATGAAGCAGTTAGAGCGTTTATTCGGAATAAAACACATTTTTGCTTCTCCATATCACCCGCAGACTTGTGGCGCCCTAGAAAGAAGTCATTCGACTCTGAAAGAATATCTTAGGTCGTATATAGTTGAAAACCAACATACATGGGACTTATATCTTAGAACAGCAATGCTAGCGTACAATTCCAATATCCACTCTACCACAGGCTTTTCACCATTAGAACTGTTATTCGGGTTTAAACCCTACATCCCTAAAAGTATAGACTCTCTCGACCTTAATACATACAGCGATTATATAAGAGCACTTAATCACCGGTTATATTACAGCCGTCAAAAAGCTTTACAAAATATAGAGTCGTCAAAAGAAAGATCAAAAAAATACTACGACTCTCACTCGAAACCGATTACCTATAATATTGGTGACATGGTCTACGTCCGTTGCCATCATAAGCAAAACAAAGCCTTATCTCCTGTATGGAAGGGTCCATACAAAATCATAAAATTAAACGGCAACCACACGGTCACCTTATTAATGAACCGTAAACACGTGCGTCACCATTATGATGAAATAAAATTAGCAAATGACGACGCACTATAGTCTTATTAAAGCTAACTCGTTTAAATAATCCCTTTATTTTCGAACATACTTAATTCTTTTACTCAAAAAGAAAAAAAATTATATTATAATTATAATAATAATCTTACACTGAATAACTATTTGAAACTTTTACTATTTTATATGTTTACTATTTTACAATATTTGATTTATTGGTGATAATAAACGAATGCTTACTTATTACTATTTCTGTTCCCTTTCAGGCCCATCTTAGTGCTATGTACAAGTCATCAAATCATAACCCAGATAACAGATAGTCCCGGTCTATACTACGATAGACTATCTGACGTCAAATTTACTAATGATAACTGGAATGTTGTAACTTATTTAAATACTAATAACATACAGTCTCATCTTGATAAAGTAGATCAGTTATTTGAAAAAGTAAACTCTTTCTGTAAGGACTTCGAGTCCTCCAAAATACAGTTCGATTGCATGAACGCCATTTCGTCATTACAAAGTCAACACGATAATAACATCAAAAAGTTTGCATCTGTATCCTATCTTACTAGTAGTCGACAAAGTAGATCAAAACGTGGGCTACTCGACTTTGGTGGCTCTGTTCTTAAAACATTCTTTGGCACTCTAGATTCCAACGACGGTGTCAAGTTCTCTGATGCTATCGACCAAGTACAGTCAGACGAAAAAGCTTTAGCGCATCTTATGCGTGATAATATACATGTGATAAAATCTACAATTTCCACATTTAATAATTCAATGTTAAAATTCAGTGAAAACGAGAAACGTCTAAATAAAAATCTAGAAATCATAAATTCGGCATTCGAATATATTATAAATTCTAACGATAAATTACAAATAAAAACAAAATTTAATTCTTTATTCCAGTCCTTAGAAAGTATAATCATTGCATTGTCTTTCGATATCGAAGACATAAACAACGCTATTTTATTTAGTAAAATGAATATTTTGCACCCGACTGTACTCAGCCCATATCAATTATATGTCGAGTTGGAGAAACATATAAATGACCTACCTAAGCATTGCGAACTTCCTATATCAATATCTTTACAGAACATTCACGAAGTTATCGATATTTCTAAACTAGTATGCTACTATCATAATAATCGTATTATCACTATAATCAAGATACCCCTCGTGTTACCTCAAGTCTATAATCTTTACCATATTGTTCCTATGCCAGTTCCTTATGACTTAACAAAACCAGACACTTATGCACTTATAGCACCAAACAAGCCATACATGGCATTAACAACAGATCGTATGCTTTACTCACTGTTAGAAGACTTAGACAAGTGCAAATTCGTGAGTGAAAAGTGTTATATTTGTGAATTAGGTAATGTGTATTCGACGCTTGCGAACCCAACGTGTGAGACAGTTATCTTAACCGAAGTTGTCAATAAGGTTCCAAGTTCATGTTCGGTAAAACTCTTAAGGGGGCACGTAGATTCCTTCTTTAAACTTAATAAAAATAGGTGGATATTTGTTCAATCTGAGCCTGGAAAATTACATGTAACTTGTTCTAGTAATAGTCTCAACTATGATTATGTTTTGTTAGGAACAGGAATAATGTCCCTGTTTAAAGACTGTAAAGCTTTCTTCAAAACTTTACAATTTTCGTCTAGTGAAACATTTATTTCTAATGTAACAACTCAAGTAGCTAACTTCAACATTTTGGAAGATGATTGTTGCGAACGTACAAAACTAAATAAAACTTTAGCTAGACTTCCCTTGTTAAAATTAAATAACCTTAATAATTTAGACTCATTGTTACACGCTAGTATTCATCTAGATACTCTAGAAAAAGAATTAAATCATTTGGAAAGTCCTTCGCACTTTCAAAAATATGCTGTTCATTATATGTCTATAAGTTATTCTCTTACTGTTCTGTTTTTCTTGTACCTTATATTTAGATTTCGTAGATGGTTTTGTTCAAGTAAACATAATTCTCATTGTTGTATACAAATCTTTAATCAATGCAACAAAGATCGTAAAAACGATCATAATAATGTTACACAAACTGTGCAAATAAATAGTGAAAAAGACTATTCATATCCTAGGCCTTTTAGGAGAAATCTTATGTTGTCAAATTCGTCTAATAATGTCGTCGTCGAGTAACGTTATAATACATTATATTCTTTTAAATAAATTGTATAAGTTTAATTAATAATTATAATTAAGACCTTTAATAATTATAGATTTACTTACTATATCCTGTTTTCGTATTTTACTTAATAATTACTTAAGTGTTTTTGATATTGTACTTAACGTTTATTTCTTTAAGATATAGTTACTATTTTATTTTAAGTACTTACTTGTTTTATCCTGTATCGTATGTTTTAGTTTTCCTATTTTGTTATCCAAAACAAAAGCCAAATTCTATACTTACCGCTCTAGTTTATCTCAACGTCAACGTCCGTGACCATTCATCGGTGACGATGAATCTTAAGGAGGGGGATGTTACATATGCCCCTCAATAATAACGTAATATAAATAATAATGCCGACTAAGGCATTCTTGAATGCATTGTCTCTATATAAAGACGATATATTGCTAAAGCGCGGTAGAACAGATTTGGCTTGAGTAGCGGAAACACACATCATTTGTACTACTTCTTTAATAAAATAAACTCCGTGCCAGTCGCCGTGTCCTTTTTTAAAAAGAGCTCCTGGACCCACCCCGTAACAGATCCACAACCTACAACCTAGGAAGGCACCCGGCTCCGACGGCATCCGCAACCGCGCGCTAAAACTTTTGCCAGTCCAACTGATAGCAATGTTGGCTACAATTTTAAATGCCGCTATGACGCACTGCATCTTTCCCGTGGTGTGGAAAGAAGCGGACGTTATCGGTATACATAAGCCGGGCAAACCGAGAAACGAAACTTCTAGTTACCGTCCGATTAGTCTCCTCCCGACGATAGGAAAAATTTACGAACGTCTCCTTAGGAAACGCCTCTGGGATTTTGTTACCGCGAACAAAATTCTCATAGACGAACAGTTCGGATTCCGCTCAAAACACTCGTGCGTACAACAAGTGCACCGCCTCACGGAGCACATCCTGATAGGACTAAATAGGCGTAAACAAATCCCGACCGGCGCCCTCTTCTTCGACATCGCGAAGGCGTTCGACAAAGTCTGGCACAACGGTTTAATTTATAAACTGTACAACATGGGAGTGCCAGACAGACTCGTGCTCATCATACGAGACTTCTTGTCGAACCGTTCGTTTCGATATCGAGTAGAGGGAACTCGTTCTCGTCCCCGTCAACTGACCGCCGGAGTCCCGCAAGGCTCCGCGCTCTCCCCGTTATTATTTAGTTTGTATATCAATGATATACCCCGGTCTCCGGAGACCCATCTAGCGCTCTTCGCCGATGACACGGCTATCTACTACTCGTGTAGGAAGATGTCGCTGCTTCATCGGCGACTCCAGATCGCAGTAGCCACCATGGGACAGTGGTTCCGGAAGTGGCGAATTGACATCAACCCCACGAAAAGCGCAGCGGTGCTCTTCAAAAGGGGTCGCCCTCCGAACATCACTTCGAGCATCCCACTCCGTAGTAGGCGCGCAAACACCTCCGCCGTTAGTCCCATCACTCTCTTTGGCCAGCCCATACCGTGGGTCTCGAAGGTCAAATATCTAGGCGTCACCCTCGACAGAGGGATGACATTCCGTCCCCATATAAAAACGGTACGCGACCGCGCCGCGTTTATACTAGGACGACTCTATCCAATGCTTTGTAGTCGAAGCAAACTGTCCCTCCGTAATAAGGTAACTCTCTACAAAACTTGTATACGCCCCGTCATGACGTATGCAAGCGTAGTGTTCGCTCACGCAGCCCGCTCCCACTTGAAATCCCTTCAGGTTATTCAATCACGATTCTGCAGGATAGCCGTCGGAGCGCCTTGGTTCCTTAGGAATGTGGATCTCCACGACGACCTGGAGCTCGACTCTTTTAGTAAGTATCTACAGTCGGCATCGCTGCGCCATTTTGAGAAGGCGGCACGACATGAGAACCCTCTCATCGTAGCCGCTGGAAATTACATACCCGACGCAGTAGACCGAATGGTAAACCGTCGACGTCGCCCAAAGCACGTCATTACGGATCCTCCCGATCCATTAACGGTGCTTTTAGGCACCACAAGCACCGGTCACCGTCCTCGTCGAACCCGTCGCTTGCGACGAAGGGCTCGACGAGCGAACTAACCCATAGACACAGCCCACTGAGTTTCTCGCCGGATCTTCTCAGTGGGTCGCGTTTCCGATCCGGTGGTAGATTCTGCGAAGCACTGCTCTTGCTAGGGCCAGTGTTAGCAACTCTCCGGTTGAGCCCCGCGAGCTCACCTACAAACGTTAGGGCGAAGCTGAAATAGCCTCTCAAGGCTATCAGCATAGGTAGGGAAAAAAAAAAAAAAAAAAAAAAAACGGTTCGGAAAGTTCACATGCGGCTATATTCAGACTCGCCAAGCTACGTCGATCGTATTGTAATGAGCGATTTAGTGGGCAACTTCATTTCTGTTAACTTTGTGTCACGGTGCGCGCGCATCGTAAAATTTCACTCTCATCAATTTTTCATAACGCGCCTAAAGAAGTATAACTTCAAAAAGTATTTAGTAAATCTATCTTTCTAGACAGAAACATTACTTGAAAGATGTGTACTGTCTTTTTTTATCAATTCTGTGGAGCCACTGTTTATTTAGGGGTTAAATAAGCCCTGCGGGGGTCGTGTAACTCCCCCTCGGGGACGCGGTGACCCCCAAACGTCTGACTTTGATCAAGATATATTTGTAAAGGGTTATTTAATGTTACTCTGTTTTGTCTGTGCCACTTCAAGGAGCATCCGATTTTAGTTATCTTGTTTATTGTTGTTATAAATAAGATTAAAACAGATGTTCGTTTAGCTTAAAAATTCAATGACGCTACGGTTTAAATGCTAACAGAAAAAAAGTCTTTTTATTAATTTGTGGCGGTTGATATCTCTATCATACAACACAAGGTATTTGACAGATGCCTAAATCTCGCTTACGACATTTTCAAGATAAGCTTGCATATATACAAGCTCTGAATAACAACATTCGGGTCTTCTCGTCGAACCCGTCGCTTGCGACGAAGGGCTCGACGAGTAAATTAACTCTCAGACACAGCCCACTAAGTTTCTCGCCGGATCTTCTCAGTGGGTCGCGTTTCCGATCCGGTGGTAGATTCTGCGAAGCACTGCTCTTGCTAGGGCCAGTGTTAGCAACTCTCCGGTTGAGCCCCGCGAGCTCACCTACAAACGTTAGGGCGAAGCTGAAATAGCCTCTCAAGGCTATCAGCATAGGTAGGAAAAAAAAAAAAAAAAAAAAACGGTTCGGAAAGTTCACATGCGGCTATATTCAGACTCGCCAAGCTACGTCGATCGTATTGTAATGAGCGATTTAGTGGGCAACTTCATTTCTGTTAATTTTGTGTCACGGTGCGCGCGCATCGTAAAATTTCACTCTCATCAATTTTTCATAACGCGCCTAAAGAAGTATAACTTCAAAAAGTATTTAGTAAATCTATCTTTCTAGACAGAAACATTACTTGAAAGATGTGTACTGTCTTTTTTTATCAATTCTGTGGAGCCACTGTTTATTTAGGGGTTAAATAAGCCCTGCGGGGGTCGTGTAACTCCCCCTCGGGGACGCGGTGACCCCCAAACGTCTGACTTTGATCAAGATATATTTGTAAAGGGTCATTTAATGTTACTCTGTTTTGTCTGTGCCACTTCAAGGAGCATCCGATTTTAGTTATCTTGTTTATTGTTGTTGTAAATAAGATTAAAACAGATGTTCGTTTAGCTTAAAAATTCAATGACGCTACGGTTTAAATGCTAACAGAAAAAAAGTCTTTTTATTAATTTGTGGCGGTTGATATCTCTATCATACAACACAAGGTATTTGACAGATGCCTAAATCTCGCTTACGACATTTTCAAGATAAGCTTGCATATATACAAGCTCTGAATAACAACATTCGGGTCTTCTCGTCGAACCCGTCGCTTGCGACGAAGGGCTCGACGAGTAAATTAACTCTCAGACACAGCCCACTAAGTTTCTCGCCGGATCTTCTCAGTGGGTCGCGTTTCCGATCCGGTGGTAGATTCTGTGAAGCACGGCTCTTGCTAGGGTTCGTGTTAGCAACGTCATCAAGTTTGAGCCCCGTGAGCTCACCTACAAACGTTAGGGTTACGCTGAAATAGCCTCTCGAGGCTCTCAGCTTAGGTAAGAAAAAAAAATAAAAAAAATAAAACAACATTCGGACCGTCGATCTACCGAGCAATTAAAACCGCTCGGTAGAAGATCTTCCCTCCGTTTTAAATCCCCAAAATCAGTTTCATCATAGAAAAAAATTGTGTTGATCGGCCTGTGATTCGTGTGCAAATTATCGAGATAATCGATTTCGAGTTTTCCAATTTTGAAGTGTAGAAGATTACGATGAAAAAGTCACTTATATACATAGTTAATATTTATAACTACCGAATGGTAAATAGTCGACGTCGCCCAAAACACGTCATTACGGATCCTCCCGATGCATTGACGGTGCTTTTAGGTACCACAAGCACCGGTCACCGTCCTCGTCCTCGTCCTCGTCGAACACGTCGCTTGCGACGAAGGGCTCGACGAGCGAATTAACTCACAGACACAGCCCACTGAGTTTCTCGCCGGATCTTCTCAGTGGGTCGCGTTTCCGATCCGTTGGTAGATTCTGCGAAGCACTGCTCTTGCTTTTGGACCAGTGTTATTAACACTTCCGGTTTGAGCCCCGTGAGCTCACCTACATGTTAGGGTGAAGCTGAAATAGCCTCTCAAGGCTATCAGACAAGGTAGGATAAAAAACACGAGGGGAATGTTTCGTTACAAACCGGATGCATTCTTATGTCTGTACGTTGTTCAGTCGAAATTTATGAAATCGAAGTGAATTTCGTTCTAACGTTCAATTTATTTTTTATTGCATAGATGGATCACGGCCCACCTGGTGTTAAGTGGTTACTGGAGCCCATAGACATCTATGACGTAATTGCGCCACCCACCTTGAGATATAAGTTCTAAGGTCTCAAGTTTAGTTACAACGGCTGCCCCACCCTTCAAATTATAATTTTGCGGGTTTGATTTTTATTACACGATGTTATTCCTTCACCGTGGAAGTCAATCGTGAACATTTGCTGAGTAAGTATTTCATTAAAAAAATTGGTACCCGCCTGGGATTCGAACACGGGTCCATCGCTCAACACGAATGCACCGGACGTCTTATCTTTTAGGCCACGACGACTTCTCGTGGATGTTACAGTGTAGTATAGTTATATTGAAAACCCGCATTCCGAAACAACGGGGAGCCATCATTGAAAGCGCGCCTGTGTAGGCCTGCTACTTAAATAAAAGCTTTTTGATTTTTATAAATGAGCTGCCTATGAAGGAAGGCTCTGACTTGCTTTATGAATTCAATCAGCGCATTGTGCGAGTCCGTCGTGACTTGATGAGGGAAATTATCAATTTAGATTCGAATAAGGTACAAAAATGTATATTTTTTCATTGTCAGATTTAGATGAGGGTTCGAGAACTGTTTCTCAGAGAGTTGGCAGAGTCATCTAATTGATAATATAATATTTATATATATTTTTATATGTATATATTTATGTATATCGACGCTTGAAAGGTAAACGTGACTAAGCGACAATGCGTGAACTTTACAGTAGACTAATTTAAAGTTGAAATGCCTGAAAACAAAATCTATTTTAACGAATCTAGCTGTAGGATTGAAATGATTTTAATAGACCTAGAAATATATATTTTTTGCGCATCGAATACGGTTATTGCCTATCATTTATTTACAAAGCAGTTATTGTAGCTTAGTCACGTTTGCTTTTCAAGCGTCGATATGTATTTATTTAAGTACCAGTATTTGTATCTATAAATATTATGTATGTCACATATACACATATGTTTAAATAATATCACTATCACACTACAGCTACCAAGGTTCATCTCTGCACCTCCCTAGTTAGAGAATTCCATGGCATTAAGTCCGCCTTTATACTGTTTAGTATATAAAGTTATAAATAAAGAAATAAATTTAGGGCACAAGGAAATATACCAAAGTGCCAAAGGAAAGAAGGATTCGGCTGAGCGCATAACCGTGTAACAATTACAAGCGTGGCGTGTATGACATTTTTTTTTTTTTCGTTTTTTCTTTCCTCCAATACGTATGTCACAGTAAAAGAGGCACGCGGAAACCTCCTCGAGATGTTAACAGTTAAACGAGAATTTCTTTGCGTGCGTACGTAAGTGGTTTCAATGTCTGTGTCCTATGCTCAAAGAATTTTCGTATTTAGAAAGAAAAAAAAAGGTATTAAATCTTTTAGTTTTTCCTCCGCGCGGCAGCTAACAAAAATGCTATTTTATTTCGTAGATTCGAATTTTGAATTATGGATAGATTGTACTTTCGGTATGATCACGGCGGCTGTTTCGCTGAATCCATTCAGTTTTTACTGGAGCCCATAGACATCTACAACGTAAATGCGCCACCCACCTTGAGATATAAGTTCTAAGGTCTCAGTATAGTTACAACGGCTGCCCCACCCTTCAAATCGAAACGCGTTACTGCTTCACGGCAGAAACAGGCACGGTGGTGGTACCTAACTGCGCGGACTCACAAGGGGTCCTACCACCAGTAATTACGCCAATTATAATTTTGCGGGTTTCACTTTCATTACACGATGTTATTCCTTCACCGTGGAAGTCAATCGTACCAGTAAACACACTATTTCTACTAAGGGCTATTTCAGCTACGCCCGGATGGGTAGGTGAGCTCACGGGCTCAACCTGAGAGAATTTGCTAACACTAGCCCCGAATCGTGTGAGCAGTGCTTCGCTGAATCTACCACCGGCTCGAAATTGCGACCCGCTGAGAAGATCCGGCGAGAAACTCAGTGGGCTAATGAAATCACTTGGGCTCCACCTATCGCACGCTGCAACAAAAACTTTCGCCTAAGCACCACCCATTACGTAGAAACGTGAACGCCACCACATCGCTTCGGATTTTTGGGAATTGTTTGAGCTAACACCACAATACCATCATCTCGTTTTTACCATCGCACCGCCCGCTACCGGAGTAGAGTTCACCCATACTACCTGGAGCCACAGCGTTCATCCACAGTGCGTTTCCAGAGATCTTTTTTGCCACGTACAAGTTTTAAAATGATTACGTTACATTATCTGGAAAAAATATATTTGTAATTGAAATTAGGCATCATCATAGTTAAAACAAATTTCAAAATTGTACTTTAAACTTTCGGCAATGGAATTTCGATAAACTCTTCTCTAGAAGTATACTATATATAGTATTTAAAAATATTTTTCCTTCGAAGTACACAATTTTTTGAAACTAAAAGAAAGTACCGCCATGAACCATAATCCCAAGTAGTGAAAATAGATCGCAGCCGACAGATTCAAGATAGTAAATGTCTTATCACTCGACTGAAATAGAAAGACCCTCACGGCGCGTACCCAAAATCGGCTCGATCTCATCTTCGTATGTCAAGTTACATCATGCAGATAAAAAGTCGAATATATCCGAGATATCGCATATATCTGTAATCTGTCGTAACGAGGATCTCGGGTTTCTTCTAGTAGGGATGGGAATCCCGCTTATAACACGGTACTCTTATAACGCATTTTCATATTACGCGATTTTCAGTCCTTCGTTCTTTTTTTTTTTATTGCTTAGACGGGAGGATGAGCTCAAAGCCCAACTGGTGTTAAGTGGTTATTGGAGCGCATAGACATCTACAACGTAAATGCCGCCACTCACCTTGAGATATAAGTTCTAAGGTCTTAGTATAGTTGCAACGGCAGCCCCTTCAAACCTTAAAGTATAAGCTTGAACATTATTAAGGTTCTATTGTCAAAGACATGTTCTTCTATAATCACAGGTTTCACCAAGGTTACACTATAGACAAATAATATTAAAGTCAAACAATATTAATCTATTCTTAATTTGCCCACGGAATTTAACAATAAACAAAAAAAAAACCTATGTATGTATATGCGTGTGTGTCAAATACTTATTTGGTATCACCAGTATTTTTTTAATAAATAATGTCAAAAGAGCGTAGTTTAGTTTTATTTTATTTTTTAGTTTACTTATGTTTTGACTACTATTAACAAAATTAATACATAATTTTATCTTACTTAAAAAGACAGATAATGTAACTGGTAAAAAATAAAAAATTAATGTTGCAAAGATGATTAATATTAAAATTATTATCACATGTTAAAACACTCTCCTGTAAAATTAGTAAGTTTTGAGATTATACAGTTTTAATGCGAGATGACGATGTATGTAGCAGCGTAATGATGTGGATGAATTTATTCACGCCGACAGTTGCGAGACACAGATAAAACTCAATTGTGTTATATTGCGGACTTGAACCCAGGGCTGGCGACGCGATCAACCGCGTCAGTTCTGTTAATTTGTAAGCTTAATAAAAACCGTTAATAAAAAATTCAAAATCCACACTAATATTCGTTGTAAAATAAATACGTAAGCAACTCTGTCTGTTACGTACTCACCACGCCCAAACAAATATTTTGACGTATTTCGAGAAAATTCGGATTGTGGAAATAGTTTAGCTCTGGAAAGGCTAGGCTTTCCCGCAGGCGGGTACCAATTTTTCCAATGAAATACGTACTTAACAAATGTTCACGATTTACTTCCACGGTGAAGGAATAACGTCGTGTAAGAAAAATCAAACCCGCAAAATTATAATTTGCGTAATTTCTGGTGGTAGGACCTCTTGTGAGTCCCACGGATAGGTAACCACCCTTTTTTTTTTTTTTTTTTTTTTTTTTTTTTCGGGTAGAGGGCCGAACCTCCTACGAGGTCCCCGCGCAAAAGGGACGCGCGGGGTATGTGAGACTCTACGATCTGCATGGTGTTGTGAGCAGACCGCGGGCCCAAGGATTTTAGGGCCCACCCACTAAACGACTCCCCTGCACTCTTACACCCGACGTCCGATCCCCTCCGAGGTCAGAACCCGGATGAGGTAGGGGGGCTACCGCGGTCAACACTACAACCAGACGGCGCGGCTCACCCCAAGGACGCCCAGCCGACTGAGCCTTCGAGGCGAATCGAAGGCTCTGAAACGTCGGCCGTCTCGGTATGGCAGCCCGTCAGGCCGCCCGGACGGTGCCGCTGGTGTCCCGGAATACCCCGCTGGACCAGAACCAGCCTGCCGGGTCGGGACGCGATACACCGTCGACCGGTCGCTCTATTTACTCCACGGCAGCGCGCTAGAGTGCTGGTAGCGCGCCGCGCGGCCTCACCCCCTCAGGTCGCATAGGTAACCACCCTACCTATTTTCTGTCATGAAACAATAATGCGTTTCGGTTTGAAGGGTGGGGCAGCCGTTGTAACTATACTGAGACCTTAGAACTTATATTTCAAGGTGGATGGCGAATTTACGTTGTAGATGCCTATGGGCTCCAGTAACCACATAACACCAGGTGGGCTGTGAGCTCGTCCACACATCTAAGCAATAAAAAAAAGAGATCTTACTCTAATCAGCATTGGTCTGCGCCTATGCAAAATAAAGTGTAGTCTAAGCGAGCAAATCTGCAGGCTGATAGCTAGTCAGTTCACAAACAACGAGGTTAAATGAAAATTTTATTACCAATATTTTTAATAATACTGTAATTTGAATAGGTATTAAGTAAAATTAAGACAGGACCAGATGTATAGATGTATAGACCGTTATTATAATTTCCATTTTTTTTGATAATCTTGTTGAATATTCAATTTAATTTGGAAATTATTAAATAATACTACTAGAGGGGAAAAAAAACGTGTGGCACTCGGGAACTGCCGCGGTAAAGCTATTGCATAGCATTTTTTATCAACTTATGCAATTATAATTAGACAATGATAATTTAATACTAAAACAATAATAAAACAAGACCACGCTATATTAAACATTAATAAAAGCAAAACCTTAACTGTCCCCTTCACACTCATAAGCTAGACCGCGCGAGAGAGAGATGGGCAGACTTTTCATGATGCGCATGCAGTGTGACGTCACGCCATGCGCTTATTCACAAACACTACACAAGCGCAACGTGTGAATGTGTTGAACGCGAGCCTACATGGTAGGCGGAGTGAGGGGTGTATGGTTTTTTTCGTTACGGAATTTCACGATTACAGTAAGCCGCGCTCAAGGCCCGCGATAAAAGCTATGCAATAGCTTAAAAACAACATGCATTTAAGACGAAGCCAAGACAATTTGGCTTGCTACCGATTCATTCGTATTCTAATTGACGTTATAAAGAACATCACATGAATTTGCAACGCTACAGACGACAAAAAAAAAGATATAACCGAAAAAGTTTGTATTATTCTAAGACTTAATAAACAAAAATAACCAAAAATTCTGACGAGTAATACATATTTTTTATTCTTTCGCATACATAACATATGTGAGTTACAACTACCAATATTGTATACAATTTACAACAGTGGACGGGCTAATACAGTAATCGTGAGATTTTATTGTGCTTTGCTTGCGAACCGTTTGAGTGTAGGGATGGGGTGTGTTGTTGGAAAAAATAGGAACATTTTTTTTTTTTTTATTGCTTAGATGGGTGGACGAGCTCACACCCCACCTGGTGTTAAGTGGTTACTGGAGCCCATAGACATCCACAACGTAAATGCGCCACCCACCTTGAGATACAAGTTCTAAGGTCTCAAGTATAGTGTATTGGAGTGTTGTAGGCGAAATAAAAGAGAACTGTTCAAGTCGACAATTCATGCAATAATGTTATAATTTAGTGTGTGCAGTTACAAATATAAGGTTAGGTGAGCTGCACACTACAATAGTTACAACGGCTGCCCCACCCTTCAAACCGAAACGCATTACTGCTTCACGGCAGAAATAGGCAGGGTGGTGGTACCCACCCGCACGGACTCACAAGAGGTCCTACCACCAGTAATTACGCAAATTATAATTTTGCGGGTTTTTGATTTTTATTACACGATGTTATTCCTTCACCGTGGAAGTCAATCGTGAACATTTGTTCAGTATGTATTTCACTAGAAAAATTGGTACCCGCCTGCGGGATTCGAACACCGGTGCATCGCTTCAACACGAATGCGCCGGACGTCTTATCCGTTAGGCCACGACGACTACGAACATTCTTTTATAGTTTCGGTAAAATAAACATGGCCCTCGTAGGGCGGTTTATACGAGCATACGGCCTAGCTGCAGGTTAGTGAGCCATGAATATAATGGTTCTTAGTAATTCTGGTTAGTGGTGATTAAGTACCCTGTAGAGTTTTTAAGCTAGTGCTGGAGTGCTCTGAGGAATTGCTTGAGATGATCCCCTCATCTCGTTTTTATCATCGCACCTCCCGCCATCAGAGCAGAGTTCATCCATATCATCTGGAACCGCTGCGTTCATCGGCAGTGCGTTTCCAGAGGTCTTTTTTGCCACGTACCATCCGACTATGGAATGAGCTCTCCTCCACGGTGTTTCCCGAGCGCTATGACATGTCCTTCTTTAAAAGAGGCTTGTGGAGAGTATTAAGCGGTAGGCAGCGGCTTGGCTCTGCCTCTGGTATTGCTGAAGTCCATGGGCGACGGTAACCACTCACTATTAGGTGGGCCGTATGCTCGTCTGCCTACAAGGGCAATAAAAAAATTAAGCTGACCCTTGCATTAGATGCCTTTAGCTCTAATACTAGGAGCAGGCTTAGGGACCCCGGTAACCGTACTCGTCGAACTCGGCAAAGAGTTCGACGTGCAACCTAACCTAAACATCAGCTCGCTGAGTTTCTCGCCGGATCTTCTCAGCGGGTCGCGATTTCGATCCGATAGTGGATTCATTCGCGAAGCAACTACTCTTGAGTTGTTAGGACTCCTTTGGAGGCGCTCGGGCAGCTGTTAGCAAATCCCACCCCTCCAGGCTAAGCCTTTGCTCGCCCACCTGTCCGGGTGAAACTGGAGAAGCCTCCGGGACACCAGTAATCCTTCATGCAAAAAAAAAAAAAAAAAACCCATCACCAACCCGCCTAATTCTGCCGCGAAGCTGTCAAACGTTCCAATTTTAATACAATAGAGATTTCACGTCTAGCTGCTTTCTGAGTGACGCCTGGTTTATAGGCGGGCTTCTGACCTTTGTCCCTACGACCCTAATTAATAAGATAGACTCCGCTCAAAAATTACATGTAACACGAAAAAACAACATGTTAATGTTGTTCCTTTGTTGTTATTCATTCCGATTTGAGCAACCGACGCGCGTGGACGTGCTCATTGTTTTGTCGGAAGTGACTACCGGTGATAATAGATCATTGTTCGTGGCACATCTGTGGCCCAAGTGTTTCTCGGAATTTGTACCTGCGCCTAATTGCAAGGCATTGCCGCCCGGGAACTGTGCAGTGGTTCTATTCACTTTAATTCTATTCTATTTATTCTATTCACTAAAAAATTTCTAAAATTCCTAGAATCGCTTCGGCCAATTTAGTGTTACCGACGCAGGGGCCTCGCCGCAAGGCGAGCGCGTGTTTAAGTCCCGGGGCCGCCCCCCCCGGGCGAAAATCACGTGAAGATGGAGGAAAAACTTTTCATCGACTTCATTCGGGAAAAATATCCGTCAATCGCGCCCGAATTCGAAGCCTATAGGGCCTCATTTGGTAAATATTCTCCCCCCGCATCTCTCGCCGCCGTCGCCAAACATGCCTCGCAGGCATGCCTCGCGTGCCCCGCCGCCGGTCCGTGTTCAAGCGCACGTACGCACGCCGCCGCCGTAGCGTCTAACGCCCCCGCCCCCGCTACCCCCGCGCCCGCGTCAATCACGTCAGTTTCGTCCGTCGCGACCTCAATAGCGTCTAGTTCAGGCTCCGATACCGAATCGGAGATGGACTTCGAGTCCGCGACTAGCCCTCAACCCGGAACCTCGGATGGGTTCCAAACTGTAACGCGCGGTAAAAAGCGTACTCGCGTCGTGGAGTCCCGGAGCTCCATGACGAAGCAAACCAAGTCCGCGACCGCCTCCCGACCGCAGGTAGTCGTAACGCCGGAGTCGGACTCCGCCCGCCGCGTAATCCCACCGCCGCGCCCAAAAACCGCGCCCGCGCCTAAAACAGTTGTCCCGCCCCCGCTGATACTCCAGGAGAAGTCAGCGTGGAATCGCGTATCCCAGGCCCTTCAGGCCAACAAAATTAATTATACCCATGCGCGTAACGTCGCGCATGGGATTCAGCTTAAGGTCGCAACGCCGGGCGACCATAGGGCCCTCTCTGCTTACCTCCGAAAGGAGAACATAGGTTATCACACCTATGCTCTTCAGGAGGACCGCGAACTCCGCGTAGTGATACGTGGAGTCCCCAAGGAACTCGACATAGACTACGTAAAGGAGGATCTGATCGGTCAGTCCCTCCCAATAATTAGTGTGCACCGGATGCACAGCGGACGCGGCAGACAGCCGTACAATATGATTCTCGTCGCGCTAGAATCAACCCCGGAGGCAAAGAAAAGAATCTCATGTCTCAAAACGATATGCGGCCTCTCCGGGGTCACCATCGAAGCCCCCCATAAACGTGGTACTCCCGGGCAGTGCCACAGGTGTCAGCTCTATGGCCACTCAGCGCGTAATTGCCACGCGCGCCCCCGCTGCGTGAAATGCCTCGACGATCACGCAACCACAGAATGTTCGCGTGTTAGGGAAACCGCGACGGAACCCCCAAGCTGTGTCCTATGCCTTAAGCAAGGGCACCCGGCAAACTACCGCGGATGTCCTAGGGCTCCGCGTAAACGCCCGAACCACCCAGCCCCCCGAACCGTCGACCCAAAGACTTCGGCGCCTTCAGTGCCGAAACCAGCCTTCGTACCGGCTGCGGTTCCCACCGTCTCGGCGTGGAAAAAACCGCTGCCGTATACGAAGGAGGGAACACAAAACGTACCCCAGCTCCCGCCTGCGACACGTCACGCGCCTCAGCCCCTGCTCGCACCTCGCCCCGCGCCCGCGTACCGCCCCCCGCAACCCTCAGTCGTCAACGACTTCGCGCTCGTGCGCGACTTCGTCACCGCGGTAAACTTTGACCGTCTGCGATCGTTCGCAGATGCTATCCGTAGGTCGGTAACCCCCGAACAGCGGCTCGCGGCCGCTTTCGATCACATGGACGTCTACGAGTCCGTGTCTCGCACGTTATAAAAATTCTTTACCGGTAATCAATGGCGCAAAAAGGTAGAGAAAAACCGTATTCCCTTACGTTAGCATTCTACAATGCTAACGGACTCGCGCGGCAACGCGATCAAATTTTCGAATTCCTCCGCGACAATCTTGTAGATATTTTGTTAGTGCAGGAGACCTGTCTGAAGCCCTCGCGTCGTGACCCGAAAGTCGCGAATTACGTCATGGTTAGGAATGACAGACTCACCGCCTCCAAAGGCGGGACAGCCATTTACTATAGGCGGGCCCTGCACGTTGTCCCTCTCGATACTCCCTCGCTCTTACATATCGAGGCGTCAGTGTGCCGTATCTCGCTGACGGGACACCAGCCGATCGTCATCGCATCCGTTTATCTCCCCCCGGACAAGCCCCTCCTGAGCAGTGACATCGAGTCACTGTTCGGCATGGGAGACTCCGTCATCCTGGCAGGCGATTTAAATTGCCACCACACTAGGTGGAACTGCCATCGTACGAACGTTAACGGTAGGCGTCTCGACGCGTTTATAGACGACCTCACTTTTGAAGTAGTCGGTCCCCCAACTCCAACATGTTATCCGTATAACATCGCGCTCCGTCCGAGCACTATAGACCTGGCATTGCTTAGGAACGTAACTCTGCGCTTACGTTCCATCGAAGCACTGTCAGAGCTCGACTCAGACCACCGACCTGTCCTTATGCAGCTCGGTCGCCCTCACAACCCAGTCACTGTTACGAGGACCATGGTGGATTGGAATAAGCTGGGCACGTGCCTAGCCGAAGCCGCTCCGCCAATCCTCCCTTACGGCCTGGATTCGAATCTATCCCCCGAGGACACCGTCGAATCCATAAACATCATTACCGATCACATCTCTTCCGCGATCATTAGATCTTCAAAAGAAGTCGATGTGGAGGACAGCTTCCACCGCATCAGACTATCCTCCGAACTTAGGGATCTCTTAAGAGTTAGGAACGCGGCAATCCGGGCCTACGATCGGCTTCCCACGCATTCAAACCGGATTCGGATGCGTCGTCTACAACGCGAAGTCCACTCCCGCCTAAGCGACGCGCGTAACGATAATTGGCATAGTTATTTAGAACAACTCGCGCCCTCCCACCAAGCATACTGGCGACTAGCTAGGACTCTCAAATCCGAATCTACCGCTACTATGCCTCCCCTCGTACGCCCTTCAGGCCAACCACCGGCATTCGATGACGATGACAAGGCTGAGCTGCTGGCCGATGCACTGCAAGAGCAGTGCACCACCAGCACTCAACACGCGGACCCCGAACACACCGAGTTAGTCGACAGGGAGGTCGAGCGCAGAGCTTCCCTGCCACCCTCGGACGCGTTACCCCCCATTACCACTGACGAAGTTAGAGACGCGATCCACAATCTCCAACCTAGGAAGGCATCTGGCTCCGACGGCATTCGCAACCGCGCGCTAAAACTCTTGCCAGTCCAACTGATAGCAATGTTGGCTACAATTTTAAATGCCGCTATGACGCACTGCATCTTTCCCGCGGTGTGGAAAGAAGCGGACGTTATCGGTATACATAAGCCGGGCAAACCGACAAACGAAACATCTAGTTACCGTCCGATTAGTCTCCTCCCGACGATAGGAAAAATTTACGAACGGCTCCTTAGGAAACGCCTCTGGGATTTTGTTACCGCGAACAAAATTTTCATAGACGAACAGTTCGGATTCCGCTCTAAACACTCGTGCGTACAACAAGTGCATCGCCTCACGGAGCACATCCTGATAGGACTAAATAGGCGTAAACAAATCCCGACCGGCGCCCTCTTCTTCGACATCGCGAAGGCGTTCGACAAAGTCTGGCACAACGGTTTAATTTACAAACTGTACAACATGGGAGTGCCAGACAGACTTGTGCTCATCATACGAGACTTCTTGTCGAACCGTTCGTTTCGATATCGAGTAGAGGGAACTCGTTCTCGTCCCCGTCAACTGACTGCCGGAGTCCCGCAAGGCTCCGCGCTCTCCCCGTTATTATTTAGTTTGTATATCAATGATATACCCCGGTCTCCGGAGACCCATCTAGCGCTCTTCGCCGATGACACGGCTATCTACTACTCGTGTAGGAAGATGTCGCTGCTTCATCGGCGACTCCAGATCGCAGTAGCCACCATGGGACAGTGGTTCCGGAAGTGGCGCATCGACATCAACCCCACGAAAAGCACAGCGGTGCTCTTCAAAAGGGGTCGCCCTCCGAATACCACTTCGAGCATCCCACTCCCTAATAGGCGCGCAAACACCTCCGCCGTTAGCCCCGTCACTCTCTTTGGCCAGCCCATACCGTGGGCCTCGCAGGTCAAATACCTAGGCGTCACCCTCGACAGAGGGATGACATTCCGTCCCCATATTAAAACGGTACGCGACCGTGCCGCCTTCATATTAGGACGTCTCTACCCTATGCTTTGCAAGCGAAGCAAACTGTCCCTCCGTAATAAGGTAACTCTCTACAAAACTTGCATACGCCCCGTTATGACGTATGCAAGCGTAGTGTTCGCTCACGCAGCCCGCACCAACTTGAAGCCCCTTCAGGTTATTCAATCCCGATTCTGCAGGATAGCCGTCGGAGCACCATGGTTCCTGAGGAACGTGGATCTCCACGATGACCTGGAGCTCGACTCTGTCAGTAAGTATCTACAGTCGGCATCATTGCGCCATTTCGAGAAGGCGGCACGACATGAGAACCCTCTTGTCGTGGCCGCTGGAAACTACATACCCGATCCTGTAGACCGAATGGTAAACAGTCGACGTCGCCCAAAGCACGTCATTACGGATCCTCCCGATCCATTAACGGTGCTTTTAGGCACCACAAGCACCGGTCACCGTCCTCGTCGAACCCGTCGCTTGCGACGAAGGGCTCGACGAGCGAATTAACCCCTAGACACAGCCCACTGAGTTTCTCGCCGGATCTTCTCAGTGGGTCGCGTTTCCGATCCGGTGGTAGATTCTGCGAAGCACTGCTCTTGCTAGGGTCAGTGTTAGCAACTTTCCGGTTTGAGCCCCGTGAGCTCACCTACACACGTTAGGGTGAAGCTGAAATAGCCTCTCAAGGCTATCAGCATAGGTAGGAGGAAAAAAAAAAAAAAAAAATGTTGTTATAATACAAAACAATAAAATGTTCAATGGAAAGATTTCACATAATTATGTATGTACATTATATTATTAAGGGGTTTCATTGTTTTAAGGAGTTGTTTCCACGCTGGAAATTCTGATTTAGAATTTGTTGTGATAAAAACCATAATTTTTTCCAAACTATTCTTTACAGCTGTAGAGAAAATATTGATATCTGTTATGGATCTTTAGGTATAATAAGTTTTCAATTGTAATTTTTGTTTTTATTTTAAATATCCACATATTTTAGATGCTATGTTTTGATTTCGTTTTTAAGTAGTAAATAGTAAATGCAAATCCATGAGTAAGTAGTACCTGATAAGTATTTGTTTGCGTTTGACTTCGGTAAGGTGCCGAAGTAATTTTTCAAACGGTAATTTGCGCTTTTGTATTGACATGAAAGGTTTTTTTTTTCATAAAATTGAACAGTCAGACCGAAGCCAGGGCCGCGCTATTTGTCAAATCGGTTGTCAGAGTTAAATGTCAGTTTCGTTCGAAGTTTAGGAACGATTAAGTTAACCACAGATTAACGT
The DNA here is from genome assembly GCF_030267445.1 of Bombyx mandarina. NCBI lineage: Eukaryota > Metazoa > Arthropoda > Insecta > Lepidoptera > Bombycidae > Bombyx > Bombyx mandarina. The sequence continues at coordinate 1,298,871 of NC_143230.1, read as the reverse complement.
CGATCGGATCTAAGCGGAAGGTTAAAACAATTATAACAGACATTTGTGACCTAGTCGTTTGGTAAAACAATTTTAATATATAAATATGATAAAAATAGATAAAGATGGCGACGAAATGGCTTTTCAATTTTAGAAACAGTCCGAAATTTAACCTTCGTCCGTTTTTTAACTAATCGACTTTTTAACCACTTAGTCATGGATTGCGCTTGAATATTTAACGCACTGTACGAGTAGCTATCTATTGCTTAGATTTAACATATATATTATTGGCTATATTATTAACCATCGTAGCGTTCAACTAACAACAGATTTATTATTTTATATTACAAATAAACACTTCAGATGTACACCGTACCGAATCAGCGGTTGGCCACTAGTGTTGCAAATTTACGAACAGAAATACGAGTTTTTTTTCTTCTTCTTTTTGTGTATATTCTTTGTTTGACAGGCAACTGGAGAGGACGCCGGTCGATTACGTAATCAAAGCGAGGGATGAGCGCGTAAGGCTATGTTCACAATGATTGTTGGCCAGGACATGTACGCAGCAGCTTGGCTCGGTAGGCAGCGGCTTGGCTCTGCCCCTGGCATTGCTGAAGTCCATGGGCGACGGTAACCACTCACCAACAGGTGGGCCGTATGCTCGTCTGCCTACAAGGGCAATAAAATAAAAATAAAAATAAAAACATGTGGCTTCGTAACAGAGACGGGACAGGATTGTGTGCTGTGAACATCGGACTTTACTTTTGAAATGGATTAAAAAAAATAATCAAGGAATGTCCCTATTCTGAAAATTAGAATGTGTGCTATTTTATACGACGCGTGTGGTGTAGGTACGTGGCGAGGATGCTTTCTAGTAATATTAATTCTAGCATCTGTGTAGCCATATAGTCACTGGATTACCAAACTTGGTTATTCGCGGTGTGAACGTGGTCTTTGTGGGTGTATGCTTTGTGCAACTCAATCGAGTTGTAAAAACCAGAATAATACATTTTTTTTAAAGTATATTAAGTACATTTGAAAAAGAAAAACAAAAAAATGTTCAATATTACCCATTACTCTTCAGACCAAAAAATAAAGAATACGATAATAATTTTTATTTAAAGATATCTCGAAAAATTATTTCTTCGGTGGGCATTTGAGATCCGAATCCGGCAATGATATATGAAAACTGATATGAACGCACACTAACTTAAAGCTCATCCCTAGCTTGATGTACTGTAATAATAATAGCTCTAATTATTCTATTTGAACTATATACTTCAGTAATATTTAGTGGTTAACCAATGTTTCTATTGACTGTACATTATTCATATTATGTTATTAATGATGTTATTCTTACCTTTCCATGCACATATAAAACTTGACACACTCTTTATAATGGTATTCGAAGACATGAAAATGATTATGAGAAACAGCGACACAAAACACAGAAATAATAATAATATTAATTAAAAAAAATGATAATTAACAACATCTTACAATTTGTGTACGAAGATTTGTACTTTTTTTTTAATTTTTTGTTTATAATTTTTTATTTTGTTTTGTAGCTTACGAAATTGGCATGCACCATTAACGCTATGCGTGGTGACAGAGATAGATAGAGTTATTGAGAATTATAAATAACGAGTTGGAAAGGGATGGTGATAAAGAGTGTGTTCGTCTTTATATGTGCAGGGAATTGGGGAGAGCGAGATGGAAGATGTGGATAAGGCGAGTTTTACGCGGGTAAGTAAGAAGTGAGCTGAATTGTTTTGATTAAAAGTGTAAGTTCGCGAAAAATGTTTCGTGAAATTAATATATCACGATTGCTTCGCGTTCCAAATAAACAGCATCGTGATTATTCATGCAGGTGATCCTGCGAAGTTCCCAACCGAAATGTAAAGACTCCTAAACACGTCATTACGGATCCTCCCGATCCATTAACGGTGCTTTTAGGTACCTCAAACACCGGTCACCGTCCTCGTCGAACCCGTCGCTTGCGACGAAGGGCTCGACGGGCGAATTAACCTACAGAAACAGCCTACTGAGTTTCTCGCCGGATCTTCTCTCGCGTTTCCGATCCGGTAGTAGAATCTGCGAAACACTGCTCTTGCTAGGGCAAGTGTTAGCAACACTCTCGGTTTGAGCCCCGTGAGATCACCTACACGTCAAGGCGAAGCTGAAATAGCCTCTCAAAGTTATCAAAAAATGTAAGCAAAAAAAAACGTAAAGATATAAGCTGGGAATCGGAAATTGGTATATACCTAGATATACCCATGGACATGGAGATGCCTTGGAGATTAGCCTTACCTCCAAACCAGATTATTTTACTATTAGGACGAATTAAGACGATGACTTCTGTGAATTAATCCGTTTACACTGTGAATACGAAATCTGCCAACATTTGTTTATTTATATTATTTAATTCAATGAGGAATGTTGCTAATACAATATATAAGTATTTAAATTGTGGTAACTACATTTATATCTGACATCATGGAAGCTGTCCATTAGGGGGCGTCCATAAATTACGTGAGGTGTTTTTTTTTATTTTCTGAAGGTGAGATGTCGTGAGATTTTATTCAACCCCCTCCCCCATCTCCCAATCTCACGTGAGATTTTTCAAAATGTGAGTTTCTTACGTAAACGCGTTGGATTGTTATTGTAAAAAGAAAAACGTAATACGTGACCACTGAATCATTTATGGTTAAACGTGGTTTTATGAGCATAGAGAAGAAAGATAAAAAGAAATCTAGACCGAGACTTTCTTTGTATATAGTATTATTTTTGTTGCCTTTGTAGGCATACGAGCATACGGCCCACCTTATGGTAAGTGGTCACCGTCGCTCGTGGACGTCAGCAATGCCAGCAGAACCTAGCCGCTGTCTACCATTAGTATCTATATATTATCTTTGCCAAGAGTATCCGACTAGGAACAAGACCGCTAGAGCAGTTCTTTATGCAGTGCAGGCTTAACAAAACAAAGTCGAATTGCAATATTGTTTCGATAAATATTTGTTTAAAAAAAAATGAAAACACCACCCTGTATGTTACATGATGGATCGATCAGATTGCCCGTGTCATACTAATTGGCTCGTAATTAATTCAGGACTTACACGATTGGTATCGATGTACCAATTATGTACACGAAATATTGTCGAAGTAGATTTATTGGTGAATACGAAATATAGATGGGAAGGTTTTGAATTTAAAAAAAAAAGGTGCGTGTACTTATGTACGCGCGTAAGAAGTTATACTTTATTTTTATTAAATTTATTTCTTTTTTTTTGTTATTTAAATTTTAATCAATTTGAAAAAAAAAATTAAACAACATCCTCAAACACGCATATTGGACATCCCTTTTCTTGACATCGTATAAATTCGGTAATTCTCGGTACGGTTCGGAAAGTTCACATGCGACTATATTCAGACTCGCCAAGTTATGTCGGTCGTATTGTAATGAGCGATTTAGTGGGCAACTTCATTTCTGTTAATTTTGTGTCACGGTGCGCGCGCATCGTAAAATTTCACTCTCAACAATTTTTCATAACGCGCCTAGAGAAGTATAACTTCAAAATTCGTGGGTAAGCGAATATTATTGTCTCGTAATGACTTCGCCTAAAGTGGCAACGCGATGCTAAGAATTTCGAGATTATTTCGATACTGATGTTGCCACCTATAAAATGTACCGAATAAACCAGGATTCGGACAAATACAGCTCGACTTGAAAAATGAATGATATTTTTTAAAAAAATTACAAAATACGCTTTTATAAAAAATCCAACTAAAAAAATCGAAACCAAGTTTTAATAAATTTGAATTAAAAATAGTGTAAGAAAAAATGATTTTATTGTAAAAAAAAACCGATATGAGTAGAAGGGTTATTTTGATAATATCCTAAAAAACACTCCACGCTTTTTTTTGGAAAATTGAATTTCAATTTTTTAAATATTTTTTTTAATGTTGAATTGTCATCGGTCCTTCATAAGTATACCAAATTTTGAATTAATCCGACGTTTTGAAGGAGATCAAAATCATGTTCATAGGTTCCGTTACATACTAACATACATACGTCTGAAGCTAATAAAAGCGTATTAATAAATTACGCCGCTATTCTTAAGTGAATAGTTAAAATTGATGTTCATATTATTCCCTACATTTGCTCCGACAAATTAATGAATTAAAAAAAGTTTGAGAAACACTGACCGCGCTTATACGTTTCGATAATAGTTAAATTCAATAGATGCGTGCTGGTAGTTTAGAAACGATGGAAAAATGGAACATGAATATCTTAATTATTAAGTTACAATTATTAATCTAGGAAGAAGAAATAGAACAGCGCCTGATGTTCTTTAATTGGTCTGAACGCAACTAATATATCTCATCTGTAAGTCGATTATGATGAATTTTGATTATTTTTGAGTCCACACGGTACCACCACCCTGCCTATTTCTGCCGTGAAGCAGTAACGCGTTTCGGTTTGAAGGGTGGGGCAGCCGTTGTAACTACGTTATCGATTTCTACGGGCTCCAGTAACCATTTAACACCAGGTGGGGTGTGAGCTCGTCCACCCATCTAAGCAATATATAAAAAATAAAAATAAAATTAATTAATTGCGCATGTAATAATTATGTCCGTTACAGGGTGTAAAATAATAAATACCCTTACGCTATGTCGGGACGTGAATAATTTTAGTCTCAAATTCAGATGAAAAAAAAAACATCCAAATTAAGGCAGTAATTAATCATAAATAATAATTTGTAATTAAATAAATACAAATTTCGGTATGTATCATGGTCATCTGGCGCTAAATTCGTATTCTCATGGGAACCAGAGATATATCTATACTAATATTTATTTATTTATTTAAAAAAGTACTGCCACATCACATACATTTAACATTGAAAATAAGCTAAACTTCTTGAAAATAAGTTAATATATAAATTTACAGTGGTCTTTACGGATGTTCCTTTATAACTACTGAACATTGCATCCGATTAACTTGAAACTTGGTATCCATGTAGAAAATACATGTACCTAATGGATAGGCTAATATTTATATGAGTGTTGGACTCCCTATACCAGTTGCGGGGGCGTTAATGATGAGAATCTTTGTGGGGGTGAGAAATAATAATGGTAATTTTAAATGCCCAGCGAAGCGGACGGGTACAACTAGTACATATTAATTACATACATTACATACTAAAACACGTTTAATATATATAACATATATTCAAAAGGTGACAACGCCCCTGGTCCAGTGTTATAATGGGTTCCGGGAACTGCTGGAATTATAAGAACTCCCCTCTTATAGTTAGTTATGTTCATAAAATAATGTTATTCTTTCATTTTTTAAGTCGTACGCGGACAAGCATTTGGTATTTGCATTTCGATCCCATTAGGAAATTCAAATCACGACACAGTGGCATCACTCCCTGCTATTTATTTATTTATTTATTTATAACTTTATATACTTGACAGTATAAAGGCGGACTTAATGCTGTAGGCAATCTCTGACAGTCTACCTTAGGGGAGTGCAGAGATGAACCTTGGTAGCTGTAGTGTTATAGTGATATTAGGCACTTAAACATATATATATATATATATATATATATATATATATATATATATATATATATATATATATAACATAAATAATATATATAGATACAAATACTCGTCTTTAAATAAATACATATCGACGCTTGAAAAGCAAACGTGACTAAGCGACAATGCGTGAACTTTACAGTAGACTAATTTAAAGTTGAAATACCTGAAAACAACAATATTTTAACGAATCTAGCAATATTTTAACGAATCTAGCTGTAGGATTGAAATGATTTTAATAGACCTAGAAATACATTTTTTTTGCGCATCGAATATGGTTATGTACAAAACAGTTATTGTCGCTTAGTCACGTTTGCTTTTCAAGTGTCGATATACATAAATATATTATACATATAAAATATACATAAATAAATATCATCAATTATTTACTATTGAATGAAATAAAACCTTTTAAAATAAGACGCATCCGTGTCGTTAAACTGCGTATCAGTAGAGGGACAAATAATTTTACGGTATTAAATTTGGGTGATTTGTATCAACCATGAGATTTCGACAATGATCATAATTGCGATGCACATTCGTTTTGCGTTACTAAATAAGTGAAATGTTGGCAGATTATTGTGTCGATAACTAAAGTACGATGATAAGGCGCCCACCGAGTATCTCGCCGAATTTTCACAATGGGTCGCGTTTCCGATCCGGTGGTGGATTCTGCGAAGCACTGCTCTTGCTAGGGCTGATGCTAACACTGAGCATCACTCCGGCATGAGCCCCGTGAGCTCACCTACTAGTTAAGGTTACGCTGAAATAGAATCTCAAGGCTATCAGTTTAAGTAGGAAAAAAATATATAATAAGGCATTTAGGAAGCACAGCAATGTCATTGAGAGGAAATAATGTTTTTTTTTTAAATTGTCAACAGTATCCGAGGACTTGCAGCCTGTACAGAGGAGCGCCCCGCTTCTGCAGTCACCGCAGTACACAGGTGGACGACCCCAGCCTTACAGTAAGTGGGGGGAAATTGAAAATCGCAATTACTAATTCGCTAACTATTTCTAGTTCTGCCGTGAAGCTGTAATGCGTCTCGGCTTGAAGGGTGGGGCAGCCGTTGTAACTATACTGAGACCTTAGAACTTTATCTCAAGGTAGGTGGCGCATTTACGTTGTAGATGTCTATGGGCTCCAGTAACCACTTAACACCAGGTGGGCTGTGAGCTCGTTCACCCATCTAAGCTATAAAAAAACATCGCTAACTTAACTCGCTCAAACAAAAATTTCTATGTCATTTTGAATACGCTTCAAGGGGCGAGTTATTTATGAAATTCCTCATCAGCTATGAAGGAGAGGCAGCATTAATGTCCAAGAGTAACAACCCTTACCGCGTATGGTCTTTATACTCTGCACCTAAATGTCACCATGTTAACTTCTCGATCGCGTAAAAATTTGAAAAAAAAAAAAACTCAAATTTGTATGGAGTTGGAACAGCGCCCCTAGCGGCAAACGATGGGAAACTGTTCCAACTCTATACAAATATGAGTTAACTTTTACGCTATCGAGAACGTTAAAAAACTCCCACTAAGCACACTTGAGTGTTTTAAAACGTATCAAACTTAATGAGTGAAGATAACAGCCCGCGCTAGTAATGTTATAACGCCTTCGATGCCATTATTTAAGTCATTAATATTTGATGGCGACTAAGTTAGTAAGAATCTGCTTGTTACGAATGTCAAAAGTGCCTCTGCGAGCTTACATCGTTTTCTCGTAACTTTCGATCGTGTTTTGGAACTTTTACGTTTAATGTTCGAAACTAGAGCGAAAGTGACGGTGTTTACTGATCTGTGTGATTAGTGCGAGTTTTTTAACGTTATCGATAGCGTAAAAGTTACCTGTATTTTTTATGCAGTTGGAACAGCGCCCTTAGCGGCAAACGTAGTGAAACTGTTCTAATTCCATACAAATATGAGTTAACTTTTACGCTATCGAGAACGTTAAAAAACTCGCACTAAGCGCACAGGTCTTCTCCTGCCAAACGGTTGCCACTCAAGCGCGATTGATGCGTCGTTGACTCCGCTGCGCTGTGTCCTATCCAACGCCATTTCCGATGGGAAATATATTGCGCGATAGGGTTTTGGGTCACATTTACTCTGAATTAATGTAGTGATAATAATAAAAGCGAGAAGAAATCCTAATCGTACCTATACCTTTTATACATGGCGTGATGATTTAAAAAAATAGATGGTTCGATTTTTATTGATGTCATCGTAATAAACTTACGAAAATCAAAGTTCGGCTGTCGTGTGTGGAAAACTCTCGAATGTTGAATCGGGAACAATCAAATCCCCTGTGTTTCTGAACTGTCGACATTATGTTGAAGTTTGACAGGGTACTGTTGTTCTAAAAACGACTAGCTAACGCTAACAAAGCGATTATATTTTTGTGTAGGTGTGTACAATAATGGTATAACGTTTTACTTGAGAAACTATTGCTTTATATTTGTTACTAGCTGACCCTGCAGACATCTTAGTGCCTCAATCGATAAATAAAAGACCTAAAATTTTGTATGTAAAAAAAAAACAAAAAGAATCCGTCCGACGGGCGACACATCAAAGGGATAACAAAATTGTTATTTTTATTTAATTCCGAGGATTTTCATATTTATCTACCTTTTAAACCTTCTCTGGACTTCCACGAATAGTTCTAGACCAAAATTAGCCAAATTGGTCCAGCCGTTCTAGAGTTTTAGCGAGACTAACGCAGCAATTCATTTTTATATATACCTAGTCAGGTCATAAATTCTGTCACATGTTTAATGTAAAATAATTGAAACAAGTTTATTCATTATGTAACCATCATATACCAAAATGAACTTAACAAAACATAGATTCTTATGACACTCAATTTATTCAAAATGACCTCCGTGATTTTGAATACAGGCCTTCAATCTGCGCGGCCAGTCGTCTATCGCAGCACGAACGAGGTCCATGTCAATATCGGCGGCTGCCTTAATCAAGGATGTCTTGAGTGACTCCAAATTGGGATGAGGCTTTGAGCACGCCTTTTCCTCCGTGTTGCCATATCTTGTAATCTAACGGATTCAAATCTGGACTGGAGGAGGGCCAGTCTTCGTGCCGGATGAAGTCGATTTCACGCGCCGCCAGCCAGTCTTGTGTGCTCTTCGCTCTATGAGCTGGCGCCGAATCTTTTTGGAATACCCAGTGCCTGTTATTGAACATGGTATGAGACACAGGTTCCACAAGGTTCGTCAGGACTGTATTTTGATACACAACTGCATTCGTTTTTACACCTTTCTCACAAAAATGTACCTCTGTTAAGCCCCAATAAGAAACTCCCAACCATACCATGAGCGAGGATGGAAAATGACCTCGTTGGACACGCGGAATACGGTTGCTCGCTTCTTCACTACTGTGTGCATACACCTTATCATTTTGTTTGTTGTAGCTCTCTTCTACGGTAAATTTTTTTTCATCCGAAAAAAGAATTTCCCGATATTTTTTTCCCGCGTACCGCTTCAACAAAGTGCGGCATCTCTTCAGTCTCAGGTCCATTACACGAGCATTCAAACGATGTCCTGTTTTTCTTCGATATGCCCGAAGCCCTAAGTCTTCATTTAACACCCTTTTCACCGTGGTTCTGCTTAACCCCATCTGAAGGGCCAACAGTTTCTGCTTACGTTTGGGATTTTTTTGAATTCGCGCCTTCACAGCTTTTATCACTGCTGGAGTCCTAACAGACCGAGGGCGACCACTTCTTGACCTGTCATCTACACTAGAGTCTTCATTGTATCGTTTGGTGGTACGATAAACGAACCTTTTGGTTATATTCAAATTTATCAGTATGTTAAAAATTTGAATTGGCGCGTAACCGCAACGATGCAACGCAATAACTGCAACACGGTCTTCTTTAAGCGTCCACTCCATATTTAAAAATGAGTAAAATTCTAAAAGTATACATTTTTATTTTCATGAACAATTCGACATTCGAATTCAATAAACTTTTTTGTGGCCAGCATTCTAAAAGAAAAGTTTTTACTGTGTGACAATACTTATGACCTGACTAGTTATATATCGACGCTTGAAAGGCAAACGTGACTAAGCGACAATGCGTGAACTTTACAGTAGACTAATTTAAAGTTGAAATACCTGAAAACAAAATTTATTTTAACGAATCTAGTTGTAGTAGAATCTAGCTAGTAGCTGTAGGATTGAAATGATTTTAATAAACCTAGAAATATATATTTTTTGCGCATTGAATATGGTTATTGCCTATCATTTATGTACAAAGCAGTTATTGTTGCTTAGTCACGTTTGCCTTTCAAGCGTCGATATATAGATTTATTTATTGCTTGGGGGGGTGTGGATTAGCTCACGGCCCACCTGGTGTAAACTGATTAACGGAGCCCATAGACATCTCCAACGTAAATGCCATCACTTACCTTGAGATATGAGTTCTAAGGTCTCGGTTTTACAGTACAACGGCTGCCCCACCCTTCAAATCGAAACGCATTACTACTTCACGGCAGAAATAGGCGGGGTGGTGGTACCGACCCGCGCGGACTCACAAGAGGTCCAGGCCTCTAGGCCTTCTTCCGAATGCCTTGCCTGTTACTGTTCAAATCATAAACATGTCTAAAGGCAACAATTTTTTTAACCGAGACATAGTTCTCGCACTTCGCCAGATGTATGACAGCGCATTATCGTTTAAAACCGAACTTTGGAAGCTCCTAATAGATCGTTTCTCTGAACGGGACTGATCGTTCGAAAGTTTCCTGCAGAATCGTTCTTATATTCTAGAGCAGATACTGTTGAAAGCTTTTAAAGTTACATCATTGAGATAGAGGGCTTTATTATTTATTGGCTGTTTAATGAACACGTTTTAACTAAGTGAAGTTTAAGTTTTTTCTATATACCTACCATTATTTAACCTGCACTGCCATCGGTTGACGGGTAGATAATGACTTAGGTATTAATTCCGCCAATGTAAATTTTACATGTAGTGAAGTCGTCGTGGCCTAAAGGATAAGACGTCCGGTGCATTCGTGTTGAGCGATGCACCGGTGTTCGAATCCCGCAGGCGGGTACCAATTTTTCTAATGAAATACGTACTCAACAAATGTTCACGATTGACTATCACGGTGAAGGAATAACATCGTGTAATAAAAATCAAACCCGCAAAATTATAATTTGCGTAATTAATGGTGGTATGGTAATTGTGAGTCCGTACGGGTAGTTAACACCACCCTGACTATTTCTGCCGTGATGAAGCAGTAATGCGTTTCGGTTTGAAAGGTGGAGCAGCTCATTGTATTGAGACCTTAAAACGGATATCTCAAGGTGGGTGGCGCATTTACGTTGTAGATGTATATGGGCTCCCGTAACCACTTAACACCAGATGTTGTCGATTTTTTCCCTTATCTATTCAGTAGCCTAAGAGGCTGTTCCAGATACGCCCGAACGGGTTAGGTGAGCTCACGAGCCGATAGAATTTGCTAACACTAGCCCTAGCAAGAGCAGAATCTACCACCGGATCGGAATCGCGACCCACTGAGTAGATCAGAAACTCACGGCGAGAAACTTAGTGGGCTGTGTGTCTATCTATGGGTTAGTTCGTCGAACTCTTCGTCGTAATTGACGAGTTTCGACGAGGACAGTGACCGGTGCTTGAGGTTTTAAAAGCTCCATTCTTCGATCGCAACAAAGACGAAAAATATTCATTTCGTTTTGTTCAAAGCAATTTTTATTTTACGGCGACTGTAAAATTGCAAACACGAGAAACGCGTAAAAACTCAGTTCGAGCGTGTGAAATTTAATGCATAAAATATTATTATATTCAGTGGCTTCAGTTAGTGTAGGATGTATGGATGCGGGAATTAGTCTTACTGTACGTACCATAAAATGACGTGTGTGTATTTTTATTACGTGTTAAATTGCTTACGTTTCTATAAAATCTATACTAATATATAAATCTACAATGGTTTTTACGGGCGTTCCGTTATAACTACTGAACCATGCATCCGATTGACTTGAAACTTGGTATCCATGTAGAACAGCGGTCGGAGAACATTTTGAATTATTACCCCAAAATATTTTTGTGTAAGTTGATATTACTCCATGGCGAAGAACAAAAAAACGAAATCGCTTCTTTTTAGTATCTTTCATATTATTATAGCCCCATGATAATTTTGAAAAGACAACGATAACTAAAAATTTAACGATTCTAAAGAAGTTTCACTTCAATATATACTTTTTAATCACAAAAGTTTCATTTTTACCCCCCAAAATTTCATTTTACCACCATCATTTTACATTTGGGGTAATTTACCCCGGTTCCCCGACCGCTGATGTAGAAAATACATGTACTTAATGGACAGGTTAATGTTTATATGAGTGTTGGACTTCCTAATAATAATGACAATAAATAATAATTGTAATTTTAAATGCCCAGCGAAACGGGCGAGTACGGCTGATTAAAACTAATTTTATAGTTCAATCTCGTTTTTTTTAATTTTCATTACAATGTTTCGGACGTTTAGAAGAATTGACAGTTTATGTGATCGAAGGATTAGTGGCTATTATTATTCGTTGCCATTTAAATTATGTTGTAACTACCTACCGTTTTTATTTCTTTCGATTGGTATGTTTCATTTCAATCAGCAGCAATTCATTGAATCTTGAGATCTGGCAATAAAACTATGTGGCGACTCACTTACCCGCCACTACTTGGGCAACCGCCTTACAATTCGACAAAATCGCTGTCGCTTATGAATTCAGGTAATCATCTGTTATTGTTGTTCCACACTTCGGAATCTTAAAAAACTGCGGGCAGTATATATCGATATTCGCTGTGCTACCTATCGTTCGTGTCAGTGCTTTACATTACGTTAGTTCTTTACCGTACCACTCTTGTTATAGTTTGTGTACATACTTATCTTCAATAAACCATTCAAAGCAGTATATATTTATACTCACTGTGTAAAACATCCTTCGTGTCAGCGCCTACCTAATACAGTTAGAAGCAGAACTAATAGAACTGCATTTACAACTATATAGTCATAATTAGGTCTATCCAAAAACCGAAAAATTTATTAAACATGTCCGTATTTTCTTTATACGTATTTTATTTTTACTTTACAATTATTTTTGTATCATTACAAGAAACAATGCAGAGCAATGAAAAAAAAAAACTTATGTTAATTGATAATACATACATGGAATTCATAAATTTCAAAAGTTTCTTTTGCTTTAATAAAAATGTTACTAAGCAATTTTCATTGAAATAGTTTCATGAACTTCGGACGATAGTTGATGCGTTAATAGAAAAAGAATCCTTTTAAGAAATGTCATTCGAAAATAATAAACGGGCGTTTAAAAAGAAGGGCTGCGTTGAATGCGCAGAGCGTTGAATAAGAAAGTGGGTCGCGTTGAATATGTGTGCACGCGATGAAATCCCATCGCGGAATGAACCGAGTATATTGTAACTCAAGTCTGAATGACAAGCCACCTAGGGTTGCTACAGTACAGTATAATAATATGTAGATCATTTTAATACATAGTTGCTTTTATTTAGGGCTGCTCATTCACAGTAGTATTTTTTGTTGTAGTATGCTTTTTTTTTAATAATAATAATAAATAAAAACAGAGTGGGGTGTGACGAGATGGGTGGCCCACTTGGTGTTTACTGGTTACTGGAGCCCATAGACATCTACGACGCAAATACGTCACCCACCTTGAGATATAAGTTCTAAGGTTTCAAGTATAGTTACAACGGCTGCCCCACCCTTCAAACCCAAAACGCATTACTGCTTCACGGCAGAAATAGGCAGGGTGGTGGTACTACCCGCTCGGACTCACAAGAGGTCCTACCATCGGTAATAATTCAATAGTCGGTCATAAAATATGTTCTATGGTTATGTCGTTCCTGAAGTATTTAAATATTATGTATATATTATATATTATATTATGTGTCCGCGATCTCGGCCGAAGTCGGTCGATTAGAACTGTATTTTTAAACTAGTTTTTGCCCACGACTTCGTCCGAATAGTTACTTTGGCATAACGCTAAATTTTACCCGCGACTTCATTTACAGTACTCAGGATTGGAACTTCATTACTGAACCGGTAGGTGGCGTTGAAGAAGCTAGATTTTGAGATTTTTTGACAAACAATTTTTTAATTTTTCGTAAAAAAATTATTTTTTCTTAATAAAAAGTATCCTATGTTACTTCTAATACCTCCAAGAATATGTGTACAAAGTTTCATGATGATCGGTCGAGTAGTTTTCGCGTGAAAGCGTAACAAACAAACTTACATTCACATTTATATATTAATAGGGATTCAACGCTAGAAATTAGGCATAGCGCGATTCTGAACACTAATAACGACATCTGGCGAGTACTCCTTATAAACGTGCGTATAAGCTAATAATTATTTGTTAAAATAAGTTTTTATTATAAAAAACCATATAAAAGTAATTAATACGTGAAGCAAAAATTTTGTATCCCTCTTTACGAAAATTGCGCGGACGGAGGAGTATGAAATTTTCCACACTTATAGAGAATATAGAAAAGAAGTGCACAATGCAATTTTTTTTTTAAATAATGAATAAAGATACATTGAATCAATAAAGAAAACATTACACACACTACATACCATGTATTTGACGCACACACGCATACATACTATTTATTGTCAAACTTTTGTTCTTGATGTCTGTGGTCAAATTGAGAATAGATTAAATATTGTTTGTCTTTGTCAATATTTTTTATATTTTAGTCTTGGCGAAATTTGTGATTATAGAAGTATAAAATACAATCATAATAGTGTACAAACTTACAATTCCAATTAATTATAATAGTCGAATTTCGACTACTGCGGGACCTCTAGTATAAAAGTAATTACATGTAAGGATTGGCAGCCCTGTATAAAACTACAGTACACTGTAACTACTAGGAGTATCAAGTTGGCATTTTAAATAATTCATAAGTTCGTTGACTAGAACGAATGTGGCACGTGTAATGATGAGACGGAACTATATTTTTCGCCTTCCGAAGAAAAGAGACAGAGCATTAGGTATTAATAAAATTTTCAGGGTAGGTTTCTTGTCTTTTTATCGACGTCCTTGGGTTGTATCGGCCGGTGTAAATTAAGTTGTCCGTCGACAATCACTATTGGACAATGAAATATTCAGGTGCTTCCGCCATTTTGATTGTGGCTATTTTGAAAAAAAAAGAACAGAGAATTGTACGTTGGATTTATTATATCATCGATTTAATTGCATTTATATATAATTAATCTGTTTTTAATGTAATTATGTAAGTTATTTACGGAACTAAAAAAATTAAATACAATTTCCACCTCTATTTTATTAACTAAAAGCTTGCTGTTAACTCCTTTGGCATTAATCTAATATACAAACAAACCTTTAAAATGTCCAGAAGTCGAATAAAATGAATAAATTATGTAATAAATCGAACATGATCCGCCCCTAAATCCACTTCTGGGATACTCTAGAAAGATTTCCCCAAAAATTAGCGACCTTAGGTACTCTGGTTAAGGCTTTATGTAATGTAGAAGAGATGTCACATATTATATATTATACTGTGCGCTGTTGTATTCAAAAACTATTCATACTAGCCACACGCTATCATAAATTTTAAATACAATAATATACTATGATAAATAAAATATTTAATTCCACTTTGAAATGACTAGTAGCTACGAATACGTATCTTATACCTTTAAACGAGCAATTCTTGTATATATATATATATATATATATATATATATATATATATATATATACATAATCTGAATCTCGGAAACGGCTCCAACGATTTTCATAATATTTAGTATACAGGGGATTACGGGGGCGATAAATCGATCTAGCTACGATTTATTTTCAGAAAATGTTGTTTTATTCGTGTTTTCAATAATCAACTTTATCGATAATCAACTTTATGAATCTTCCCGACATCTATTGGCGAATAATAATACTATTTTTACTGCTTTAAAGACACAACAAGATGGCGTTATAAAAAAATTATCATCATTTAGTACTATTTAAAAGCAGCGTAGCCAGTGAATCAAAAATGATAATAAACGTGAATATTTTTCGCTCGCATCGCTACTCCCATAACAGTAGAGTGTTTGCTGGGGGAGCTTTTGAAAAAAGGCCAACGCGGAAGCGCTTCATGCATTTTAAATTGTTACACAAGCAGGTGCGGGATAAAAACTGAGCTTTAGGTTTTCATTTTTTTTTTAACGTCCATCAAATTGGAGTGCCATTTGAGAGGTGCGAGAAGTAGTCATCTGAAACTCGATTCGTATATGTGTTCGGTATTTATGACGAGGGAAAAGGGAAGGGAGGAAAGTGAGGAATGCCTGAAATACATAAGTAAATTTTTCAAAATGCTTTAATCAAGGTTATAAAAATAAAGTACGGAAATTTGAATATGTTTTATGTGCACTTTTCGTTTGGCGTAATTTGATAGCCAAATGCAATGAAGTGTTCTATTTTACAAGCTACACACTCGACCGAGACAGGAGGACAACAAACAACCGTCGTTTCACTAGACATGTCATTTCGAATCTTCACGATCCACTCTCGGTGTATTAAAGCATTCCAAGCACCGGACATCGTTTTCATGCATAAGTTCGACAAGCAACTTAACTAATCCACGGCCGCAAACCACTGAGTTTCTCGCAGGATCTTCTCAGTGGATCGAACCGGTGGTAGATTTAGTGAAACACTGTATTTGCTAGGGCAGATGTTAGCAAAATTCACTCAGTTAATCCCTCCCGCCATATTAAGCTAAGCCAGGACAGCCCTCCGTTGCTACTGGTAAATAGATAGGCAAAAAGCTACTTTGACTTATGTCATTTACGAAACCAATCAGCCATATTTCATTTGATCATCTAGGTCATCAATACACGGGCGCGTCTGTTTATTTTTAACGTTCATTACGCACCGGAAGGTATGCTTTTAAACAATTAACCGTGTATCCCCTTCTGTGTAATCTTTATAGATTGCTATAATGGATTTCTGCTATGTGTTTTCGACTAAAGTGCATATCGATGATGTAAATATGAATGTATATATCATTAAATTGGAGCATGGAAACTTGAATATTAAAGATATTTTTGGGAGTGGTTTTAAAAAATTTTTGAAGGGGCTTGTGAGGACCTGATTGAGATTTAGGAAATTTGGACAGATGTTGAAAAATATTGAATAAAACCATTTGTAGTAGAAGAAAATTCACACACAAGGAAACAGTGATGCAAATTCCATAGTATTCGGATTTGAATATTAAGGAAAACAAATGTCAGTTTTTCATCGAAACATGATACATAACTATGAACATAATACATATCACATACTTCTTTGACTACAAACAAAACACAAGGGAAAGGCAGAGAACACGAGAATAATTGAAAGGAATGTTGCAAAATCGACAGATCCAAACTCGACACCATCCCAGGCTACCACCAGATGCTGCAGTGAAGATTCGTGCAGTCAACACAGCCAGCACTCGTGCGAACAAACCCACAATGGTGTGTATTGTATTCGATGAATATTGGAACGTGTGTTTTAATATCCTTTGACCCTTGAGAATGCCCATGGTGAGATAATGTGTGTGTTTTGCTTACATAGACGACAGCATGATATTAGCAGATGACTTAACCCCATAAAATAAAATATCTACTTTCACACACGATCATTGTTAACATAGAACAGAGATAAAGAACAACAGCAGAATGAAGAAATATTAGAACAATATTTTACCACAATAGTTATAACACGATACCTATTTGTTATGTTTCAAATTTAGTTTAAGTTAAAAAGTTCAAGGATAGCGAAGCAATGATATTTATTTTCATCTAATTATTTCATACGATAATTCTATAAATTTATTTAGATGTTCTTTAATTTTTCTTCCAGTTACTACAATTCATTTTAAATATAGTGTGTTCAAATGCAAAGGAATCTAATAAAAAATACCCCAATCAATGTTTCCTTATTTTTAGTGCCACTTTTATTACATCATTAAATAATCTATACTAATATTATAAAGAGGAAAGATTTGTTTGTTTGTTTGTTTGTTTCGAATAGGCTCCGAAACTACTGGACCGATTTGAAAAATTCTTTTACCATTAGAAGCCGACATTGTCCCTGATGAACATAGGCTACTTTTTTTATTTATTTTTTAATTATTTTTTTTTGCTTTTATATGTGTTTTAATGTTTCCGAAGCGAAGCGAGGGCGGGTCGCTAGTAATTTATTAAGTGCGTTCAAAGAATATAAATTCGTTGATTCATATGTAAATACAATAACCGTCTCTAATCTAATACATTTAAAATTGTTTACCTTAATATTAGATATTAATGACAAATAGAATACATTTATTCACTACACTTAATTTTTCCCCTAAATATCTTAAGCATCACGACACTCCATATTTCATGAACTATTTTTATTTACACTCTCTTATTTAAGTATAATATATTTGTATAAGTTTAGCTTTCACATTAGTATGTTAAGTCATTGACACAATAAAATCAATTGACACGAACCTGGGCCTTTCATTTGAGTGTGACCTATTCGTAACTTCCTCTGTGTATGCATGCAGAACTTTCTGTGTTTAGATCTTGAACATTGAATGAATATTATTTATTTGTTAATGTAAGTTTAGTTCTCATATAGATATAGTATACATTATGATTTGTAGTGACATTTCAACGCCATAAAATGAATATTTGAATACAGTAGTAGTAGGCTACGTACATATTTTTAACACGAAAAGTTGCAGATCATGACTCTGGGAATAAAACTTGCACGAGGGAAGATTTTTCCTGTGTAATTTGTAACACCGACACATTTATCGCAGACCTGTTTATAATAAATAAAATCATAACTCGGATTTTTCTTTCGGATTACTGCTTTCAAAACAACTTGAAGTTATTTAATCATGAATAATTTGTCTAGTACTGCAATTTTTATGTTAATTAGTAATCGAAGTTGATAAACACTATTGCGATGAAGTAATCTACCAGCTAAGACACATGCCAGATGTCCCAAGCTATAGGACGTTAGCCAACCCAAAATAAGAATGCAGATTTTTTTACAGAAACCAGCGGTGTAGTTTGATGTAAAATATAAGAGATAATCTAAAATTAATTTATAGGATGATTTGAATGGTATTTAAACAATCGTTGACAAGTTTTTTCTTAATCACAGCAAATTAGATACACTACTTGATTAGTTTATAGACGAATCATTATTTGATAATTAGCATTTTCGTCTGGATACTGAAACCTTTTTCTTGTGCAGTTACTCTTCAATTTGAATACATGTTCACACAAAAATTTTATATTTCAGCTACACCAAGAGTCAGTCCCTCAAAAAACAAAAAATAACATCAAGACAGTTTGATAAAGTTTTTTGACGCTTTTTATTTGTGACTCCTATTCGTTTCATTTGTCTGATACATAATGTTTACTTTTTATACGGACTATAATTAGGAACCTAATTAAAAATAACAATAAATACAGCACTGTACTTAAATGAAAACCAAACACAATATTGAAGCACTAAACCTTAATTTAAAGCTAAAACAGTTCCCTGGCATAACACAAGACTTCAGGAAAGATCACCGAAGCTTTTGTCAAGTTAAAAAATATTGCTAGTATCACGTTAC
The DNA here is from genome assembly GCF_030267445.1 of Bombyx mandarina. Lineage (NCBI taxonomy): Eukaryota > Metazoa > Arthropoda > Insecta > Lepidoptera > Bombycidae > Bombyx > Bombyx mandarina. Next base: position 1,279,616 of record NC_143230.1, on the reverse strand, counting down.
TATCTTTAGATTAATCTCATTAAGGAACGCAATTGAGGATTGGATCTCTTGTACCCATGATACCTACAGTCTGATAGTTTAATTTGCCAGTTTATTTTACATGTGCCACACATTAATTCGTTTGTAACGCTAGTGAAGTCACTTAGTTTTCAAAGTGTTTTACTTTTATTATAGATATGGACTATGGAAGCGGTGGGCCTCCACCTCCGGGGATGATGAAGGAACGACATGGGCCGCCGCCGCCACATCACCCTGTGAGTAATCATTATCGTTGTTAACGTAAATGGCAGCGATACAAGCTCATCCATAATCTGCAATACTGCATGTTGAGCTGTTACTGCAGGAATCTAAGGATTTTTTTTAGATGATGATCTTGTCTCCTTCTGGGATGGTATGGACATGTGATGAGACGAAATGATAATGAGGTTGGTGAGAGAGTTTTAACTATGAATGTGGAAGGCTTTAGACGAAGAGGTAGACCTAAGAAAAAATGGATGAATTGTGTGAAAGCCGATATGTGTAAGAGGGGAGTGAGCGAAGAAATTGTATATGATAGAGGAGTATGGAAGGAGAAAACATGTTGCGCCGACCCCAGGTGACTGGGAGAAGGACAGGAGAATGATGATGATGATCTTGTTTGTCTCCTTCTTATTACACTACCCGTCAAAGGCCCAATGTTGATTTGAACTAGCGGCATATTTTAGCTAATGTCATCAACGTCATTAACGTTATTAAATCATTTACTAAATTATATTTAATATCTTTTTTTTTTCATCATACATTACGAGGTGATAAGCGTTAAAAAGTGGCCTGTTAATTTCATATCAGGGAATATCGTCCCATCGAGCGGGTGGGAGCTGGTACTCCTGTGGGACTTCCCATGGCTTACTTATTAACCTTTACGTGTGAATATTTATACAGATTAATTCATCTCGTTTGAAACTTTTTTAGAAAGTAACGCTAAATGAGAACAACCCCGAAACGGTGAATTCAAAAGTGTACTCGGTTTTTTTTCTATTTAAGTTAAAATTTAATGTATGTCGATTTTATCCAGTTGAGTGAACCCAAAAAATAAATAATAATAATTTTCGATTTTAATAATTTTGCGGATTGTTATGTACGGTAGGGCTTTATTCCGATTTATTTTAAGTAAAATTTATTACGAATTTCCAGCGTGACGGTCGCGGTTACGGGCCCGAAGGCTACGGCGGTGAGGGTTTCGTTCCGCCACCCCCGATGCATCACCCGTCGATGGCACCACAAAACCAGGTAAAGATATTACAATAAATTTAATTCAAATTACCCGACCTGACGGAATTTTCTGACGTTCTCTTTATTTCTTCTTAAAGACGTTCGTTTATTTTAAAATTAGAATTAGAAATTGGTACATTATATCTTAAATATATGTACTTTTACCTATGCTGATAGCCTTCAGAGGCTATTTCAGCTTCACCTTAACGTGTAGGTGAGCTCGCGGGGCTCAAACCTGAATTGTTGCTAACGTTAACTGGCTCTAGCAAGAGCAGTGCTTCGTAAAATCTACCACCGGATCGGAAACGCGACCCACTGAGAATATCCGGCGAGAAACTCAGTGGGCTGTGTCTGAGAGTTAATTTGCTCGTCGAGCCCTTCATCGCAAGCGACGGGTTCGACGAGGACGGTGACCGGTGACCGGTGCTGGATCAGGAGGATCCGTAATGACGTGTTAAGGCGACGTCGACTGTTTACCATTCAGTCTACAGGATCGGGTTTGTAAATATACTGCGATATAAGGATTAGAACTAAAATTGTTCAAACAAATGAGAACGGCTAATGTTGCCTTCTTGCTATTGTGGTTTATTGACTTATTTCGCACTCGTTTTATTTGGTTTATGTGATTCGGAACCGACTTCTAATTCAAATTCAATGTTTTTTTTCAACTTAACTCATCAACGTGTTCTAAAAAGCGAATAAAAAAGCTAGTCCTGAGAACTGTCGAGACAAACTGAGCCAACTTAACTTTTTTAATTATGACTATTACTCATTTCGTTTTCTTTTCCTTTTAAAACTATTTAACAAATTTAAATTAAAAAATCGAATTAAAAATGGAATGAAACGATTTGTAGCGAGCACCTCATTCCCATATCCTGCTGTGTCTTCAGTAGCTTTATAATGTGTTTTACTGCACTAACCTTCTGAAGAAAGGAAGTTTTCTTAACGTTTCTATATCTTTTTTAAGACGTTTGGTATTCAAACCTGGATGTTTCCTTCACTTTTGCTCCCGGAATACATATGAGATTCCTAGATTCGGCTGGTAAATGTTCACAAATGTAATTTATTGTCCACAGGGCGGACCACCACAGCAGGGAGCGGTCATGATGGTGTACGGACTTGATCCTCAGACTGCGAACTCGGATAGACTTTTCAATCTGTGCTGCCTGTATGGTAATGTTGTGCGGGTAAGTTTACGAAAGCCTTAAGAAATCATCTTGATTTAGAGTGAATTTGAAATTTGACGGATTTTTCAGAAATATTATTTTATCATCATCATTTAAAAATAATGTTTCATTAACTACGATTCTCACTAAAATGTTGATTTTTAAGCACGCATGGGTTGTTACAGTCTTGTTGCGTTTGCCACGAAGCCATAATGGCTTTGCGTCTTGAAGAATATGACAATGGTTAATGTGATTTTAACTCTATGGCTTTGTGTGCAAACTGCTCTAAGTGAGGGTTGCTGATAAAGCCTAATAAAAATTTGTTTTCAGATAAAATTCTTGAAAACAAAGGAAGGTACAGCCATGGTTCAAATGGGCGATGGTGTTTCGGTCGAACGTTGTGTCCAGAATCTGAACAATGTCACCGTCGGAGATTACACTTTGACTTTGGCGTGAGTATCGAATATTTACTACTCATTTACTAGGTCAAAATATAGTTTTGATTTACGAAGGCCACTACGATTTTTCGTTTCTAAAGAAATATATCGGTAATAAAAAATTTTAAATTATAATTATAATTATTTAATGAAACATTAAAATCAAGCCTAGGGTGGATATTTTTATTTGCTTTCTCTCATGCTTTGGTTTTCTATCAAAATCATGAAACATGAAAAATATATTTCATGAGAACATAGAAATAGAGTTCATAACGAACCATAGTTTACATTTGCGAAAATGATGGTAGTGGAGGATTTTATTCGCTCTTATCTAACAACTTGCCTATTAGTATTGCAAACCAACCTTGCCAACCCATTTGGAAGGTGGAACAGTTTTTGTATAATGCAAGTGATACTTGAATCTCTTGTCTCAAGGGGTGACTTTCACTTTATGGTATTTTTTCACTTGATGTTAAATGGGCTTTTAAGTCAAGAATAAAAAAGATCTTAAATTATTCAACATTCAGAATGGAGCCGTCAGCTGTCAGAATAAATTAAAAGATCTAGGGCTCTTCAATTCTAATATTAAATTTAATCTCTCATGTGATATTTGAATATATTATATTATTATATCGAGATGATACCATAGTAATGAAATCCGTAAAATGATAATGCATTTTTAACTAACTGTTACAATTGTCAGTTTCTCAAAACAAGCGTACCTGTCAGAAGTGATGAACCCGTATCCGCTTCCCGACAAGAGTCCTTCGTTCAAAGATTACGTGGGTAACAAGAACAATCGCTTCTTAACGCCGGCCTCTATACACAAGAACAGAATACAACCACCCTCTAAGGTAAGAAGCACATTATTAAAAGTAAGAAAAGTGTATTTAGGAAAGCCGAAATTTGTTTAGAATCTTTAATAATTGTGTGTGTGTGTTTGTTTTCCAGGTGTTGCATTTCTTCAACACGCCCCCAGACGTGTCTGATGAACAGCTGCTGCAAGTGTTCAAGGACTACGGAGTGACGCCGCCCCATACTATCTCCAAATTTCCGCTCAAAAGTGAGAGGTGGGTGTAATGCTAATTCTTCGATATCAAAGCTATCTAATGACATAATTAATTACTTATGAAAAAAATACTTTCAAATATCTACTGATTGGTGGTCTGGGTTGGACTTGGTCTTGAAGATGTGGCGTATGCGTTTTATCAAATCCTAATGGAACCGGCTTTCTTTCCAATTATTCATGCTTAAGGATAAATAATGGTCAGATTGTTTACTCGATTTCATTGTTACCGGTGTTGACTTTGTAAATATAAAAAATGTGAAGAAAAAAATCTTCCACAATCGTGTTAAATGATTTATATTTTACATTGACGACACTAATAATATTTTATTAAATTTATTTATCCAGATCATCATCAGGACTGATGGAGTTTCAGAACATTTCGCAGTCTGTCATGGCGATCATGGCGTGTAATCATGCGACCATACAGCATCCTGGTACGATTGCTTCTTATTATTTAACTCTTTATTTCATTCTCAGGATCCGGTAATAAAATGTACACAACGTACTTCCTATTTATTTTATTTATTTTTATTTTTATTTATTGATTAAGTTGCACCAACAAAGTGATCATCAATAATATTAATGGCTAATATTTTTATGTGTACGAGAATATTGATGTGAAATCAAGATGAATTAAATTAATATTAAAATTACGATCCAATAATCCATGATCGCTTAAGATATGGTGTCTAAGCCTGGATTCTAAGCATAGGCCTCACGTACTATCCGGCTTTGGAATAAGCTGCCTTCCACGTTGTTTTCCGAGCACTATGACTTGTCCTTCTTCAAACTGGGCTTGTGGAGAGTACTTAACAATATGCAGCAGCTTGGCTCTGCTTGCGGCATTGCTGAAGTCCATGGGTGACGGTAACCACTCACCATTAGGTGGGCCGTATGATCGTCTGCCTACAAGATTGCAGCCTACAGCTGCCTACAGCATTGCTATTTTTCCATTTTCAATTACATTACGCAGAAAGATGCGGAATAGTAGTGCGTACCCGTGTGGGAAGATGCTTTACTAACCGTGTCGTGATGTTCTGTGAATGGATACATGATTTAGATGTGAATTTGCAATATGAAAATCCCCATCTTCTTCTTCGTCGCTTTCTTCATTACTGAAGGTTGTATCCTTGAAATTTGTCCGTGGCCTGTCTCGTGAGCTGTTTCCTCCTGGTCCGGTCCTCAGCTTCTCGTAGAGCGGTCGCGACTGGCAGGTGTGACCTGTGTGTAGTGGCGGTCGTGACTTATGCTATAATTCAGCGGTCGGGGAACTTTTTTTAATTATTACCCCAAAATAGTTTTGTGCAAGTTGATATTACCCCATGGCGAAAAAAAAAACGCAATCGTTTCTTTTTAGCATCTTTCATATTATAGCCCTCATGATAATTTTGAAAAGAAAACAATAAGTAAAAATTTTACTATTTTAGAATTTTCTTTAGAGAAGTTTCACTTCAATATATACTTTTTACTCACAAAAAAATCATTTTTATCCCCAAAAATTTCATTTTACCCCATTTGGGGTAATTTACCCCGGTTCCCCGACCGCTGAAGTTTCATTTTTACCCCCCCCCCCCAAATTTTATTTTACCCCATTTGGGGTAATTTACCCCGGTTCCCCGACCGCTGCTATAATTGAATAATAATCTTACGAACGTAATTTCAGGTGCGAAATTCCCGTTCGTCATGAAACTGTGTTTCTCCTCGTCCCGACAAATCGGACAAGGCAAGGGTCTGAAGCCTGATCAGAATCAGAACCAGAACCAGCGGCAAGCCCAGAACAATGGAATGGTCGAGCACGAATACTAGTAAGAGAACGTTCGTTTTATTTTTAGATGTTTTTTTTTTGTTTTTTTCTTCTGTAAAGTAAAATGTAATGAAGTAAACTGACAGAACGGTAGAGAAGGAGATTAATGTTTGGTTGAATGTAAAAGAGAATGCCTCGTTGATAGTAAAATAAGAGGTCAAAGGGAGAAAGAAAGAGAGAGAGAGAGAGAGATACGTAACCAAGTGAAGTGTAGCGTGTGGCGGTTAAAAAAAGTGGTATTCCTTAAATACTCACAAGTAGCTTGTGTTTGAATTTATATAAATTAATAATACGACCAACACGCTATATATAGGGTGAATCACGAAATATTTATGAAATTTCTCAGGTGCACTTACAAAATGATCAACTCTATAACGGCTGCTGTTGCTAGTAGTAGGGTAGTCTAAACTTTCCGCTACCAGAGAGATTTGTGTAAGGAATTATTTTGCAGCTGTGAGAATTAACGCATCACATTGCTTCACCGTAAGACTCTGTGATTGATGAAGTATCCATTCCGTTTGCAAATTCCTTCTGCACCGTTCTGTCTGATCTCGATGTGGTTTATAAATAAAAGACATGTATATTAAACTCGTATGGGATGTCGGACCAATGTCGGTATTGACAAGTTTTATATCGAGTCGACGGAGTGTGTTTTTCGAAACAGAACTGCGCGTATCCCAAAAAGCGTCTTAATCTCAAAGGTCAAAAGTACAATTTCGCTTGAACATAAAACAGTGTGTATTTTTTTTTTAATATTGTTCAAGGGATTTGTTTCATGACGTGTTCTATAATATTGTAATGACACGACATATTATTGTAAATGGTTTATTGGTCACACCAAACGCGCAGTCTGTTAGGAGAATAACGTCCACGGTCGACATATTGGCAGTGTTGCTAGTAAAAAAACGCAGTGCTGTTTATTTTATATAGTTAAGCCAAAGATGTAATGTTACCTGCTTAATGAGTGTTATCATTATATGGAATAAAATATATATACATAATAATATATATTTGTAGATATGAATATAGTTGTCCGTTGATACATTTGTTTATTTTATTTACACATTGTAATTAGGTATTGTAAATTTTGCTAAGTAGGTTTGTTTTTCTTGTATCGATCGATAAATGAATTAATATTATTATTATGTATGTCCTAGTTAAATCGTAATTGCACTAAACTGTTGTGAAAGATTTTGTAAATACATTTAAATAGTTTGGAATACATACACAAAAATAGCCTTGTTATCTGTTCTGATCCGTAACTAGTAACGGCCTAAAACTTTAATGTCGTGCTTTTAGAAGGAGCACAAGTTTTAAAATTCATCATTTGAATCGTTCTAATTTTAAATTTGTTATTGTTTTTCCGTTGACCACCCCTTCATTAGTTTGACGTTTAGAGAATCATTTTTTTCCGGGACCATAGACAATCTTTACATTTAAATCTACAGCAACGGAAAGCTCTATGTTTATAGAAAAAGAAAAATAGGATGTTGCATTATGGTAGATTTTAGATACGATATTTTGAAGTAATAAAGTTTTCTAGTCTTTGAGTAAAGCGCTTTTTAAGAGAAAAATATTTAATAGAGAGGAAAGATTTTTTTTATATGTATGTATAAAAAAACATTTTAAATTAAAGATTTTAGAAAATTGTGAAAAAATATTCATACATTGTATTATTTTATTTTTACTAATATATTTAGGAAAGTTTTAAAGTCGAAAACTCTTAGATTTTAAAGAAGATTATTTCGTTCCTTCACCAATTCAAAATTTTCGCCAAGAACACTAGCCAAAGTTTAAATTTTTATAAATATTTATGAATGTAATAAGAAGTATATAATATGTATTGTATATAAAATGTGAAATACATTTTTATTTTAAATCGCCCAAAACAGTTGTGTGATGTGAATCGTAGATGAGAATTGACATATCTTTATGATGGGAGAGACAATTAAAAAATTTACATAAAAATACTACAGAAGCTACAGTTTACCAAACAAGCAGTTTTTGTAGATGCAACGTTGCAAAACAGTTAACAGATAATTCAACAGACTGAGAGGCGCCTAACTTTATAACAATGTAGTTTTAAAATCTACCTTCAGGTATAATTTTTTATAACTTTTTATATTTTTTTTGGAGATGAAATAGAGTTCTTTCGATATTCCAATCACAGGTCAATAACAACTGATGTCCCATCTTTTAAATCTCATATTTGTTCATACATTAAAGGCCTTCCTTGCTACAAATTAACCTTACCATGTCCAATTATTTCAAATACAATATAAAAAAAAAAACGACTAGCATTTTGCTTTGAGAAATTCAATGTGTTTTTAGGTCATAAATTATTTTTGTTTTCTCTGGTTGCATCTACAAACTTGTTTATCTCAACAATCCCTCTATGTATGAAATTCAGACACAACTCCCCAATATATTTGTGGTGTGTGTTGTACAGTAATCGAAATATGCTTTTTAAGCTTTATATTTATAAAGAATAATAGATTTGTACTTTAAATAGGCTTAGGATTAATTGTAATATAGTCGAAGGAGTTGTGTCTGATCATCGTTTAGGGGTTGTTGTACTTGGAGTTATTGTCTTTTGGTGTTGTCAGTTTAAAATATTTGGGGTAATATGTCAATAATGTTAGACAAAGGGTGAATGTTGTGTTTTTCATAAAATGTCAAATTAAAGGTTTTTTTTTTAAATATAAACAAACTTCCTTGAAATATGTTATATCAACACTATTTCTACCATAATTTCGTGTCTACCATTTCGACCAAAGGACTTTGTTTAATACATCTACAGTTGACTGCAAATAAAGTACTTACATTTTAGATCTAGGAAGACCTAATGGAAAAGGATATCACTAAATCAATTTAACAATTCATTAAGAGACGAGAAGTCAGAACTTGAATCGAGAAAATTATTAAAGATGTTTTTTGACGTCTTTGGTAGAAATAGTGTTCAGTGGGGTTTTATCCAAAGCACCCTTTTTTTATCTTTCATGGAGAAGATTCATGAATATAAAATCAATGTAATATAAAATCAATTATAAATGCTTGTAATTTACATATCAGAATGACAAATAATTAATTTTAGGCTAAAGATATGTTTGTTAATAATGTAATGTTTTAAAAATAATATTATATATGACCGACATAAAATAAATATTATACAAATTTATAAAATTCGCCTGAGACACAGTTTTACGTAGCGTTCTTGTATTTAATACTATTTTCTATTAGTTTTTGTTTCATTTTAATTTTTCATTCGCCCAAAACACCCGTTACTTAACTAAAATGGTTCAATTTTGACTCTAAAATAAATCTAAAGAATTATTTTAAAGTTCATGTGAATGTTTTCACTAATTGAGTAGCCTTTGGTTGTAATAAGAATCCAACTATTGCGACATTGGTCTTTTAAGTCGATCATCGATTCTTTTGTAACTTTATAACTAATCGTTTCATTCTACCAACTAATTGTCGACTTCATGCCGGTACTAATTTATCGTAAAAAATTTCAAAACGACGTAACAACCAATTTAGGTTCACGTAATTTACGAACATTAAAGTCAAAATTGAACATTTTGATATACATGAGAACTCACATAGTACTATTTGCTTTTAGTTAAACGGAGAAGCGGCGCAGAACACAAACTCACACATATCAAGACGGAAGGCAACACACACACACTGACCACTACGAGTTTCAGGGGGAGGGGGGAGGGGAGATTTGCCTGTGCATAGAATTACAGATTCAAAACTTTCCAGCAGAAAAAAGTGTTTTAAAAAAAAACCGCAAAGGCAAAATCTATAATAATTCCTTATTTTTAGAATTTTGTGATCTAGATCACTCTTATAAAGACATTAACAGTTAGTTTCTTTTGTCTATGTTGTAATTATTTAGACACAAAATAACATGTTATCATATTATATTTCTTAATTACACATATTACATTTCCATTTATTTTATTTTCATATTTTTTTCTTTTGTGTTTTTTTTCATTTATATATCTATAAACTTTTTTTTTGGGAGCATCGCTCCGTTGAGTGCATTGAGCATTTTGTTTTATGACTTAGCTTTATTGGATAAGAAGTTATTCCCAATTTAATTTGTGTAATTTATTAGATTTAGTTTAAAGCTTTTCTTTTTAAAATAATTAGTACGAAAACCATTTTCAAAGTTCAGTTGTTTTTGTATTCGTAGGAGGGTGGGAGCAAAATACAAATGTTTTTTTATTTTTTATTGATTTATCGGTAATCGGCCTGTCGAGCACACGATAGTTTCTTTGAGCATTGCCTTGGTGATTCAGTTTCTGGTAACACTTCGCAATCCGACACGACATACGAAGAAAAAAATGTCGCGTGTTGACGCTTTCTCGCGACTGGCAACCCTCGCGTTGTTGCAGGACGATTGCTTTCAAATCGTTTGCCTGTCGCTTTAAACTTATAAGACTATACAAGAGGGTGATTTTGCTCTATTCAGCGATACATACAGAGTATAAAATTTACAGAATTAATAAAGTAAAAAAAATGTTGTATCTTTATTTATGATTTTTGAAGTTATACTTCTTTAGGCGCGTTATGAAAATTTGATGAGAGTGAAATTTTACGATGCGCGTGCACCGTAACACAAAATTATCAGAAATGAAGTTGCCCACTAAATCGCTCATTACAATACGACCGACGTAACTTGGCGAGTCTGAATATAGCCGCAGGTGAACTTTCGCGCATGTACACTAGTAAAAAAAGTGTTATTAGCATTCATTTTTTAACGTTAAATATTTATTATTAATTATTTAACATTTAAATATTTTTTTTAATAAAAACAAAGTATAACTTCTTACGCGCGTACATAAGTACACGCACCCTTTTTTATTTTTAATGCGGAATGCGTTTCGGTTTGTGTACGTTTCTTTATTTATTTTTGCATAAGTCTCGTGTATTTTGTTTTTTTTTTTTAAACCAATCGTCGATTTTGTCTTATTTCGTATCGCCCCGCCGTACCATACGAGAACTATCTGTAAGCGAATAGTTTAGCACTGTATTAGTATAAATAGTAAGTGTCGTTGGAATGTCAATTATATTTGATTAGTATTGAGAGGAGCGCGGTAAAACGGATTTTCTAAAAAAAAAAGAAAAAAACTGGTAGCCTCGTAAATGTTTTTTCTTTTGTCTTCTGTTTTTATCTTCTTAAAAGATTAGACTAAGGATTCCCGGCTGAGTAACGAAACACCAGGGATGTGCTATCTTGAATTTTTATTTTTTTTTCGTTCTATTTTTAGATTAGACTTTTGTGCTGTGTGTCGTGTTCTCGTCTGTGGTGCTGTTTATGTGATTACATCAATCGTAAATAACTTTTGACTTGGTTCATTTGGTAAATTATCAATTTTACGTAAAGAATTCCAGATCGCCAATTTTGGCATTGCCCGATGTTTCACTCGACCAGCACACACCTTGCGGTGGGCCGTAATAATTGCCTTCTGATTTCTCATTCAGTTTCAAAATCACTAATTATATCAGTAAATGTTTGATAATCCTATTATAATATATGGTTGGGAAATCGGATCTAAATACAAATAAAAAGATTTCAAATTACATTCAGTATACAGGAAACTGATGTTTTCGTCGCGGCCTTGACGACAAATCGCGTGTCAAATCTATATAAACAGTATTACAGACAAAAAATAAATAAACAAACAAACATAGATCTCTAAATAGCTGAATTAAATTGGTGTTGTCATTAAAGTAAATCTTTAAAAAAAAAAAAACTAGATGCATATCTTTTTGTCTAGAGATATTTTGGATTGAGAAAAAAAAAACACTTTAATGTATCATAAACTTTTTAGGCGTTAGGATTTGATGTCGTGTTAGCGTTATCGTTTTTCTTGTTAAAAGTGAAAATGGCGGGTCGAATGTATATGAGAAAGTATTAAAATGATTTTAAACGAGAATCTAGTATCCAGTTGTGATGACGTGACAATCTGACACAGAACCCTTTGATTGTATTGGTTTTTTTTTATGTATCGCACATCGGGAAGGAAAGTGACATATTTGTGTGAAGAAATTGTCCAAGAACTGGCAACATTTCAAAACAATTGCCGTTTTGGAATGAATGAGAAAGTTTCGAATTAATTTGAGGTCACTTTTTTTATTCGATGTGTCGTCACATACATCAAACAAAAATGACGACGCTTCACAAGAATAACACAAGAAATGGCACTCTCGCGTATTTCATAATAAGATAATGTAATTTTTTTTTTCTCTTAATTAGACACGAGTAACTAGTTGTAGTTACATTGTAAACATTAAATACGTGTCAACACAACAAATATTCTTTCATTTCAAAACACATGACGGTAAACGTGTTACTTAATGTAAAGAGAATATTAAAAACTAAAGAGATTTATATTAAAATTTGTAACACTTTTGTCGTCGACTGTACACAACTATCCCACACACGACCTTTTTTATAGCAAACGTTCACGATTATACTTTACACGTGAAAGGAGCATTTCTACTTTTTTTTTTAATATCACAATCGACATTTACAATGAATGGAGCATTTATCATGCATTAAAAAAGCTAACCGATTTGTTGTCTCTTTCGCACTATACACATTTTTGGTTTGTTTAAAAGAAACAGATCTACTCATGTTCACAATAACTGCAATTAAAAGGCTTCAGAATACAAATTTAATGAAAGTAAACATTTTAATTAAACGCAAGCAAAGTAATTACTAAGTGCCATTAAAGAAACTTGCTCAATACTTTTTTTCACGACTAAGGCACAGATAATATGCACGAATTATTAAAAAAAAAAAAAACACAAATTAATTATTAATATAATTGTAAAGATTAAGGGAGGTTGTAAATAGTTTAATCTCCATTATGTTTTTATTAATTTTAATTGTAAATTATGTACTAGGAAGCTGCACTTGAAACGCAAAAAGAATGTAAATTGTATAGAAATAAACAATGTTTTCGACTGTCGGTTTGTATGGTTTTATTTCGTCCCTTGGGTTTATTAAACACGTTAACTGCCGTGTACTGTATGGGCGAATTTGCAAATTGAAAGCTGTTGACTAAACCGGTACTAATTAACTTATTATCGACATTAAGATCGACACATCGATCGTTTGGAACCTCTGGGTCTGCGGAGGGACTTCGGTTCCCTCTGTATTTTGTACCGTATGTTCCTTGGGGAGTGCTCTGAGGAATTGTTCGAGATGATACCGGCATCTCGTTTTTACCATCGCACCGCCCGCCACCGGAGTAGAGTTCATCCATACTACCTGGAGCCATTGCGGTCATCCACAGTGCGTTTCCAGAGATGTTTTTTGCCACGTACCATCCGGCTATGGAATGAGCTCCCCTCCACGGTGTTTCCCGAGCGCTATGACATGTCCTTCTTCAAACGAGGCTTGTGGAGAGTATTAAGCGGTAGGCAGCGGCTTGGCTCTGCCCCTGGCATTGCTGAAGTCCATGGGCGACGGTAACCACTCACCATCAGGTGGGCCGTATGCTCGTCTGCCTACAAGGGCAATAAAAAAAAGTGCCATAATTAACTAGGTCACAGCACTACCGCATTCCTCAGGATGGACGTGAACTCGCGCGCCTACTGTAGGTCACCGGTGACCTACGCGGCGCACTGAAGTAATTATTTCGATTTCTCTCAACGATCTTCTAAGGCGCTGGAATATCTAGTAGACTCTGGGAAAGACGAATCTAAAGATACCGAGTATGGATTTATTTCTAAGAGGCCTAAAAGACTAAAACATACATTAAAAATAATTGTAAATAGACATGCTTTAACAAAAAACGAGTCCAATAGAAAAAAAAAGATATTCCAAAAACAAATACAATACACTAAAAGCAATAATCATAGAAATCGGTTGGCGTGATAGTGAGTTATTGAGATATTCATCTATTTGTCGCGCACGTACTTAATGCAAATTTAAGAATTATATAGTTTTCTCATGGATACCTTTATCAGAATTGGACTAAATTGAAATGGGACACGGGAAGCTTTCAGATCAGCTTTCTAATAAAAAAGAATCATCAAAATCGATACCACCGATACAATCGATAACCCAGTCAAAAGTTATGAAGTAACAAACATAAAAAAAAGAGTCGAGTTGAGAACGTCCTCCTTTTTTGAAGTCGGTTAACAAAAGAAGGCAAAGCTGAGCAATCCAGACGCTTAGTAACCGATATCGACATAATTACTTCAGTACGCCGCGTTGAGCACCAGTAACCTACACGACAGTCCGCACGGGTAGGTACCACCACCCCGCCTATTTCCGCCGTAAAGCAGTAATGCGTTTCGGTTCAAAGGGTGGGGTAGCCGTTGTAACTATACTAAGATCTTAGAACTTATATCTCGAGGTGGGTGGCGCATTTACGTTGTAGATGTCTATGGGCTCTAGTAACCAGTTAACACCAGATGGGCTGTGAGCTTGTCCATCCATCTAAGAAAAAAAAAAAAAAGTCAAAGGGTATTTTTTTTATATTCTTTATTAGAGCCATACCTATTAGGTTAAGTCGGCTGTCAAAGGGTTAATAATACAAACTTTTTTGGATAGTTAATACTCGCCAGCTGAACGCACGAGTTTAATATTCTAATGAAATACTTACTAAACAAATGTTCACGAGTGGCTTATACGGTTAAGGAATAACATGGTGTAATAAAAATCAAACGCGACATTTTTTTATTTGCGTAATTACTGGTGGTAGGACGTCTTGTGAGCCCGCATGGGTAGGTACTACCGCCCTACCTATTTTTGCCGTGAAGCAGTATTGCGTTTCGGTTTGAAGGGTGATGTGGCCGTTGTATTGTAAAAACTGAGACCATAGAACTCATATCTCAACGTAAGTACGTATAAGTACGTAAGTGGCGGCATTTACATTGGGTGGGCCGTGAGCTCGTCCTACCTTTTTTATCCTACCTAACCTGATAACCTTGAGAGGTTATTTCAGCGTAACCTTAAATAGTAGGTGAGCTCACGGGGCTCAAACCTGACGACGTTGCTAACACGAACCCTAGCAAGAGCCGTGCTTCGCAGAATCTAGCACCGGATTGGAAAAGCGACCCACTGAGAAGATCCGGTGAGAAGCTCAGTGGGCTGTGTCTGCGGTTTAATTTACTCGTCAAGACTTTCGTTGCAAGCGACGGGTTCAACGAGAACGATGACCGGGAGCTCGTCCACCCACTTAACTCAAAATATGCAGTTGGAACAGCGCCTCTAGCGGCAAACATTAGCAAACGTCCCATAAGATTTAATCTCGGGCGCTTATTAGTTAGACATCCGTACCCACTCCTTAATTAACTGACACGCTCCAGAAGGTTCTCCCCATAGACGTTTTGTACTATATATACAACGCAAATGATCCGAAATCTGCCAAATCTTTCAACGTTGTATAATTTCCGTAATGAAATATGTAGGTAAATTAAAAGAATACTATCTAAATCGTTCTGATACTGCGCCGGTGTATTGCATTATTTACGCGCTACAAAGGCTATTGCCAACCAACGATAAATTAATAAATCTGTAAAATCCTACATAAACACGCACAAAAAAATAAGAACCTCAACGAAAACCTAAATTTAAAAAAATATACATACCTTTTCAATTTATTTAGTGTTTAAGGATTGAAATGCGCTTTCTGTACACTCAAATAATTTAAAAACTGTCTTTTTACTAAATGTTAAATCGTACATATTTCCCGCCATTTCTATCAAATCGATTTTGATTATGTTAGGCAAAAGGTAGTGAAATTGTACAGCCAGTACACTTTAGTATATATGAAATCAAATTTGTACTACTTTCGGTGTATTAAACTAACAATCCATCTTTTAACATTGATTTTAGTTAATAGTTCGTTCAAAATTCCTACATGTACAGTCTTATTTCTTCAATAAAAGAAAAGTAAAAGACGGAAAATCGTCGTGCACCTAGCGCCACATACGGGAAGATTTGTAATCATCAAACACGTAATGGTGGCTGCTTGTCGTACCCATTGCTGACAACATATTTTGTGAAAATCAGCCGAAAACCTTCAAAATTTGTTAAAAAACTTATCTAAATTTATGAAGCATAAAAAATAATTAAGGTAAACCTGATCTCAGTTCTTCAATACATTAATATTATAAAATAATGCTTATTTATTACTGTGTATATGTGAATATTCACCGCCATAATTATATTTTTCATTGATAAAACTGATAAACAATTCGTTGTTGAAAAGTGATTTTTATTTTGCGTATGGTGGTACACAGTTTCGAAAAGTGTCAAATTGATAACATTGTAAACAAAAGTGTTATAAGGTCTGAATTATTATGAACTATTGTAATAATTAAAGCCATTATATAATTTAAAACATATCCAAAAATGGATGAATTAATATCTTTCCTATGTTATGATTGTGTAAGTTGTTCTTCGGCAACATTCATCTAACTAACGCGACTTAATACTCACATTAATATTAATAACATAATATAACACGAACACTTTCACTAGATAATGCTACTTCAAATACTAGGCTATTTCTGGAAGAAATCAAAACCCAAACAAACTTCACGTCATAAAATCGCATATTTATTTATTTATTTATTTAATATACTTGGTACACACAGCTGTTAGAAAAAACACGACAATAAGGATACAGAGTAAAAGGGCACTACTTATTTCATGTTGAAATCTCTTCCAGTAGGCCCGCAAAAGAAAAGAAGAATCAGGAACACAAACCTATTTGTTCATAATTTGTTTATAAAATTTATCAATAATGTTTAAACTATGAAACGCCGTCAAACTGATTCTAATCTACAGGCGTCCGATATTTACCTTACGTACGTTTTTTCTTTCAATTTGTAAAATACATCGAAACTAAAAAGTATGTATGCTATATGCAGTATTTAAAAAAAACAAAGTCATTTTAAAATAAATCCCTATTTAGTATTTTGGTACACGGGTTACTGCAAATTAACATTGTCTAGTTTGCAATATTTAACAAATAAATAACTGAATTAAACATTATCAAACAAAATAATTGATTCATCAACAAAATTAATGTACTAACTTTGTGACTGTCATCAACAATGCTTGCATTTAAACTGTTAGCTATTGTTACCAGCTACCAGCCAGTGTTACCAAATACTTTCTGTGTTACAAAGTGCTTTCGCAATCTGTATTTTTACTGGTGGTAGGACCTCTTGAGTCGGTGCCGGTAGGTACCACCGCCCTGCCTATTTCTGCCGTGAAGCAGTAATGCGTTTCAGTTTGAAGGGTAGGGCAGCCGTTGTAACTATACTGAGATCTTAGAACTTATATCTCAAGGTGGGTGGCGCATTTACGTTGTAGATGTCTATGGGCTCCAGTAACCACTTAACACCAGGTGGGCTGTGAGCTCGTCCACCCATCTAAGCAATAAAAAAAAAACAATCATACATATTGTATTTCAGAATGAGCAGCTGTTGTTTTTTATGCAACAGTCAAAGCAGTATATCTTTACGGAATGCTACCAATCTGTTTGGGGAACATGTAAGTAAATATATATTTATAACTAGTTAAACCTGTCGTGCTTTGCTGGCCGATCTTTGCTTGAACTTGGTCTTAGTGCTGGCAAACTTTACAGAAACACCTGTTAGGCTAATCTACTGTTTTCCTGAAAATTTCATCAAAATCAGTCCAGCCTTTTCAGAGGGAACATCAATACAAACATCATCTTTTACATTTATTTATTATATTATAATACTAGGACTATACCGTTGCACGAGTGCACCAAGGGGTTTTTTTACGTTACGGTTAGACTGCGTCAAATATTAAATCAAAGTAACATTTCATTTCATAATATC
Organism: Bombyx mandarina; assembly: GCF_030267445.1. Lineage (NCBI taxonomy): Eukaryota > Metazoa > Arthropoda > Insecta > Lepidoptera > Bombycidae > Bombyx > Bombyx mandarina. Next base: position 1,262,042 of record NC_143230.1, on the reverse strand, counting down.
AATATATCCATTATAATTCACCAGTTCGTACCTAATTTAATAGTTTTCTAGCTTTTCGTTTTTAGCAAATACTATATATGTATAATTGAAGCAGCATTCAACATGTGGCTAAAGTGTATTATATTTCAGTATCATTATCAATTTTGTTGGTGTGAAAATTGAAACAACTAGATTTCAGCCTACATGTTTATTTAAGACTTTTTCAATTCCCTTAAAAAATTACCTTTGTTCCAATATATTCCAGAGTACAGTATCAATAAGCTCATGTCAGTTTCATGGTCATTGATATTGACTAAAGCATAGGATACCTGGTATCGACTGATATCCATTCAGAAATACATAACCATTATGGAAATATAGAAGTGAATCAATTAATTAATTACAGAACACATTGAAATCAGGAAAGAAATTACACGAAGTAGTCAGTGAAATCTTAGAGAAAGATCTAAAAGAAAATGCTGTGCACTCACAAATCGTTTGCAAGAAGTGCTACAAAAGTTGCTCGGAGTATGATTTCACTCAAGTCAGGTAAAATATTGAAATTTCTATAATAAATAATAATAATTGAAAAGGAAAACCTTGAAAACATTTACACATAACAGTTTCCTAAAAACTCTCCACACTAGGCACTGCCTGTCTCGTGGAGAGTTTTGCCCACTTCGATAAAGCGGCACGACACGAGAACCCTCTCATCGTGGCCGCCGGTAACTACATTCCCGATCCTGCGGACAGAATGGAAAGCAGTCGACGTCGCCCAAAACACGTCATCTCGGATCCTCCCGATCCACTAACGGTGCTTCTAGGTACTTCAAGCACCGGTCACCGTTCTCGTCCAACCCGTCGCTTGCGACGAAGGGCTCGACGAGTAAATTAACTCTCAGACACAGCCCACTGAGTTTCTCGCCGGATCTTCTCAGTGGGTCGCGTTTCCGATCCGGTGGCAGATTCTGCGAAGCACGGCTCTTGCTAGGGTTCGTGTTAGCAACGTCATCAGGTTTGAGCCCCGTGAGCTCACCTACAAACATTAGGGTTACGCTGAAATAAGGCTGATAGCCCCTAAGGCTATCAGCATAGGTAGGAAAAAAAAGGAGTTTTTTTAACATATTTTACATATTTACTGTATTTACTTATTTCTTACACATAATTCTTGCTTCATGTTGAAATGTTTGTTGTGCTTTCTTAAGTAAGATGGATTCAGTTAATGCCATATTCACTAAATAGACTTATGCCCGTATCTTTAGACGTTTCGTAAAATAGTCCTCCACTCTTAACTCATCCGATGATGCTCGAGCATTCCCTCGAAACTTACTCGAGTTTGGTATTTTTAGTCGACCATTACAATATTCCTCAACTGTCCTCGAGTGAGGTAATAATGATGAAAATTTGATCAAGCTAGCATCAAACCAATAGAGTTCTGTAGTCTATGGTCATTGTTTAATGTCAAAGTCAAGCTGCCGCTGTCTGTTTGACACTAGATGAACTTGTTTAATGTTTTGGTTGCTGAGTTATTCGTCAATATGTGTGCGTGCGCTAAATCTGAAAGTGTATTATTTATTTTCTAACCTATTATTATTTTAGATTTCCTATCCCGCTTTGTATTTTTATTCGCCGCTTTTGTGTGATTTTGATTGCATCGTGTTGTTGAAGTGCTTTTCCACAACCACCAGTTTATTATTATATAAATAAAACTTATAATCGCATTGACTTTATTTATCAGGTAGTAAGCAAAATATGTCTCTTATGTAGGTAAATAAAATAAAGAGTTTCAAATGTCTAACCTCGAACTATTTACTTTATTAATAAATATTATCAAACTTAAATTATCAAAATATGCGGGAATCATGCACAGATCCAGGCTATTGCACAACAATATCATATATTTCCATTTGCGGTCCATATACTATTTGGACATTGATAGAAAACCAGCCTTGAGGAACGTTCAAGGTACGTCGCGACGTACCTTAACTTGACAGTTCGCTTACTTCACTCCGGTTAGGAAATTTTTCCAAGGACGTTTGAGTGGAGTTTATTTTTACGACTAATCATACCAAAACGCGCGTTGGAGGTTGAGTCGAGTCGAGTTAAGCTCGTGTAAACGACTAAAGATACGGGTGTTAGACATTCTGCTGAATTAGTACAACCATTTTCAAATATAGTCTATCTATTTTAAAATAGTGGTATTAATAAATAAATCTCTGAGTACAATGATTCCTTATTTTTTTTTATTTTTTTTTATTGCTTAGATGGGTGGACGAGCTCACAGCCCACCTGGTGTTAAGTGGTTACTGGAGCCCATCCACAACGTAAATGCGCCACCCACCTTGAGATACAAGTTCTAAGATCTCAAGTATAGTTACAACGGCTGCTCCACCCTTCAAACCGAAACGCATTACTGCTTCACGGCAGAAATAGGCAGGGTGGTGGTACCCACCCGCGCGGACTCACAAGAGGTCCTACCACCAGTAACAACGCAAATAAATACACGATTGGCATTAATATTATTTGAATATAAAATGGGCTTGCACTGGTCTTAACTTGCCATCACTTGATTCGCACATCTAATGCAAATAGAAGGAAAGCTATTTCACCCAGTTGCCGGCTTGGGATTATGAGATTTTTGCATTGACAGTAAACTGCAAGTGTATTTATAAGAATAAGATTACATATATTCGGTCCAATCAAACATCTTTAAATAAGACTAGCTGACCCGGCAGACTTCGTTGTGCCTCAATCGATAAATAAAAGACCTAAACTTTTGTATAAAATAAACTTAAAAGAAACAAAAGGAATCCGTCCAACGGGAGACAGATCAAAGGAAATACAAAATTGTTATTTTTATTTAATTCTGATCATTTTCATATTTATCTACCTTTTAAACCTTCTCTGGACTTCCATAAATAATTCAAGACCAAAATTAGCCAAATCGGTCCAGCCGTTCTCGACTTTTAGCGAGACTAACGAACAGCAATTCATTTATATATATATAGATAATATGTAGTTATCTTTTTAACAGATTTCAGAGGGACTTTTTTATATCTAAATATGTGTTTTCATTACAGCTTACAGTCAATGAAAGCAGATTTAATAAATCAATTCAAAACCTCGATTCAAAGTCACAACATTAACTATGCTACGTACGAAACAGATGTCAGTAAAACTAAAAGTAATACGCCAATTGCGGCAACACCGAAGATCGGAAGGATAGTGTTGCCAGCATCAAAATTAAGACCGTTAACATCGGTTGAGCTATTAAAAGTTGGGAATAGATCACATTTATTGACTGATAAGGTGAGTTTTATGAGAGAGATCAACTTACAACCCATTTAACGCTAAGCGACCCGGATTTATTCTTAACGAATTTGATAATAAAGTCATCATTGATGGTACATTCACATTATATGTACCTAGTATAGCCGTCACACTAGCAAGCTTCATTAAGCACCGGGTGAGCTGTGAGCTTGTGTACTTATCTTAAGAACTTAATTAAATAAATAATAGATTAAAAAAACTAACAAAATACGCTTTTATAGAAAATCCAACTAGAAAATAAAAAATTAATTTTAAAAATTTGTTAGAAAAAATGATTTTATTGTAAAAAAAAGCGTGGAGTGCTTTTTCTTACACTATTTTGAATTCAAATTTATTACAATTTATTTTCAATTTTTTAGTTGAATTTCAGCTTTTTCAATTGTTTTTTGGTATTGAATTGTCATCGGTCCCTAATAAGTATACCAAATTTCGAGTTGATCCGGCGTTTTGAAGGGGGTCAAAATCATGTTCAAAGATTCCGTTACAAACATACATACGTCTGAAGCTAATAAAAGCGTATTAAAAATATCACGTTCCAGTATTATTCAATACGCATAAAAAAAATTTTTTTTACTTTAAATCATCTTTGCACCCTGTAATTAATATCTTTGATCATATCCGACGTCCTAATGTATTTTATGTTCTTGTGTTACAGTTTAAAGCAGGCTTACCGAAAGTAACGATCAATTCACTACCATCACCGGCAGTCAGGCAGCCGGAAGCTCCAGAAAAGCCCGACGTGCTGGCAACACTCACGAAGTTCCTCCAGAAACCGGAAACGACAGACGAAGACGATCTAAAAAAATATTTGATCACTAAAGACGGCACCAAAGAGATATTCAGCAAGAGTGAGACAAGCGCTGAACTTGCTGATGCCCATGTCGATGAGACCAATGACGCTGACGAGGACGCCATGGAGATCGACGAGGGTAATGTCACAGTCAATAACCACTGTTCACCGAAGAAACTTATAATTCGTCTTATCGCATTAGAAGTGTACAATTTCTAAAAATATTCGAAATTGAGTTAATATGTGGAAAATCATTTGGTATCACCAGTATTTTACTCATGAATACTGTCAAAAGAGCGTAGTTTAGTTTTAGTTTTTTTTTTTAGTTTACCTATATTTTGACTACTATTAACAAAATTAATACATAATTTTATCTTACTTTAAAAGACAGATAATGTTAATGATAAAAAATAAATGTTGCAAAGATGATTAATATTAAAAATATCACATGCTAAACCTTTAAAACATTCTCTTGTAAAACTGGTAAAAAATAAAAAATAAAAATGTTGCAAAGACGATTAATATTAAAAATATCACATGTTCAACCTTTAAAACATTCTCGTGTAACATTAGTAAGTTTTGAGATTATACAGTTTTAATGCGAGAAGACGATATGTTAACACATAAATGTAAATTGCTTCCTCAGATTTTGCTGTGTCCGTGGTACCATCGTCTAATGGAAAACTAGTGTTTGAAGTGCAAGGATTCAAGGTATTGTAATAGAATTCTAGTGATTTCTGAGCACTGAACTCACAGTGTCTGGGTTGTAGTCCTGGTCAGTGTAAACATTTTTATTTGATTACCCGATGTGCCATGTAATCATCACAAAAAAAAACCGGATCACCGGATAGGAACGAAGTTCTCTATTATAAAAATATTAATTTTAAGTTCTATTCGAGTTATAAAGAAAATAATTATTCAGGGATACATTTATTATTATTATTTTTTTATTGATAAAAAAAATTATAAAAAAAGTACTTTAATTTAATAAAAATATGTTATTTTTTGTACGTTATTACAAAGTTAAGTCGTACACTGTGTGCATTGCTAATAAAAATCTTACGTTACGGACGTTTTTTCCCGGTTAAGGTACCCCTCCGCATCGTCCCATAAGGAACTTCGTTCCAAAAACTCATTGCATTTTTCTATCTGTATTTCCCGGTACACATACAAAAACAATTCTAGCCAATAATGTGTTGTCGATATTAACATTGTCAAACAATTATTGTGTAGAAACTGAAAGGAGAGCTTTGTTTACAGAACATACCGAGCCAGCCAGCGGAGCAGGAATACTTGAACGTGGACATACTGCAATCTCTAGACCCGAGCAATGAGGAGTGCGACAGGAACAACATCATCGTGGGGAAGGTCGAGATACTGGACAGTGGGAACGAAGAGGAGGAAGCTCGTGAGTTGTTGCTGTCCCGGGGCCCAAGTGTCTTTGTCTTGCTTGTCTCTTGATGCAGTTGAATGTGTTAAAATATGTTATTATTTTAATACCATAAGGTGGTGGGATATTGAACCTACCTGTCACTGCGATTCACATCTGCTGTACTTGTCCGATACTTTTAAATGTATTTGTCCACACAATGTTAGTATGAATTTGACTACTTTCCCTATCTTTTGGACTGTCAGAGCAGAAAATGTGTTCACCGAGCAATAAATATATTTTTCTGCCTAAGGAACTACAGGGTCTGTGAAGAGGGAATCCTTCCCCTCCTCACAGTACTAGCAGACTGGATCTTCTGAGAGCATCTAGGATTAAACACAGAATAGAAGTTTACCGGATGTTAAGTTAACTAGGCTGTTCACATTTCCCACTGAACCCGGCATGATGGTATTTGTCAAGTGTTAATAATGACTACAATAATACTGGTATTGGATTTATCAATGATGAAGCAACAGATATATTTATTTGAACAATGTGTATTGTTACCATAAAAAATTATAAGCCTTACTTTCTTTTACGTGCAATGAATAGAAGTAACATTGAAATCAAAATGATTATTAAAATATATTTATGATATGGTATATTTATGATATTATGATACCGTAGATGGGGGGAATCGGGACCCTTTCCAAATCCAACACAAATCTTCAATGGTTTTTCTTAGGGTAATAATAAAATTGAAATTAAAATGGTCCCAGAGGCTTAAATTTTTAAATACGATGCATTGCTCATTACAAATGCATCGTATTTACAAATGCATGCATACACAAAAACTGAAAAATACCGGCTTGACCCTATTCATCTTGGCTATGGAGTGAATCAGGCTACGTATGGGGAAAAAAAGAGTTTTTCGATAGGGCTGGCACTATTTAGTTGTTAGGTAGAGAAGTACCTAACTTTAGGTAATTAACTTTTTAATATATTTAATGAGTTACAAAACTTTGTTGACTGTTAACTACTTTGTTGACTAATTAAACTATTTAATATTCTTAAACACTAAATTAAAGTAATTTTTAGTTCAGCAAAGTTAAATCTCTAACAACTCAACAAAAGTATCGTGACATCCCAGATTTGTCCCTATTCTAACTCTAGTTTCTATTCCCTCCAATATACTGTAATAGACATTTTTTTTTATTCTTTATTAGAGCCATACACCTATTAAGTTAATTCAGCTTAATAGATATATTGATACAACAAAAATTTGTCCCCGCAGAAACAATCGTACTGAACGGAGACAACTCATCCATACTGAGGATGATGAGCGGCCAGAAGTTCATGTACGATGGCAACGAGATATCCCTGATGCTGCCCGAGGGCGACGCCCGCGACGAACGCGATGGGCAAGGTGCCGTGACGTCACAGATCACTATATATATGCATCCCTGGCTTGTTGCCTTTGTAGAGCTTAGTGTGTAGTCCATCCGAAGACGATTGAACAGCGTCGCCCATGGACATCAGCAATGACAGAGACGTCTACCGCAGAGGACTCTTCGTTTGACCTTTCCACACAAACATAATCATATCTTATAGAATTTTTTATTTATTGCATAGATGGGTGGACGAGCTCACAGCCCACCTGGTGTTAAATGGTTTTACCGGAGCCCATAGACATCTACAACGTAAATGCCGCCACCCATCTCGAGATATGAGTTCTAAGGTCTCATATCAGTTTTTACAGTACAACGGCTGCCCCACCCTTCAAACCGAAACACATTACTAATAGGCAGGGCGGTGGTACCTACCCGTGCGGACTCACAAGAGTTCCTACCACCAGTATACGTGGCGTATATAGGTGGACGATTCCGTGACTTTTCTAATTGCTAAGTGGCTGTCGAGGTCCGTGGACATCATGCACTGTATGTGTGACCTGGTTGTGTAGTGTCCAGTTGTATCGTCGACAGATTCCAACGAGGAGTCGCAGATAGAGCTGCAGGTCTCCGGGGACGAGGAGACCGCCAACGCCATCATAGCGGCCGCGAGGGAGCAAGGTAAGTCGTCCGCCTTCGGGCAAGCCAGTAACTGAGTGAATGACTGAGTGGTTCGGTGAGGGAGTGAATGACTGAGTGAATGGTTTTGTGTGTGTGTAGGTGAATGAATGAGTGAAAGGTTTTTATTAATACACTTTTATTAGCTTCAGACGTAGCTTGTAACGGAATCTTTGAACATGATTTTGACCCCCTTCAAAACGTTGGATTAACTCGAAATTTGTTCTACTTTAGAAGGACCGATGACAATTCAACATTAAAAAAAAATTGAAATCCAACTAAAAAATAGAAAAAAAAAATTAATAAATTTGAATTTAATGTAGTGCAAGAAAAAATATTTTATTGTAAAAAATGCGTGGTGTGCATGGTACCCGTAGTTATAAACATTTTATGAACAGATATGAGTAGAAGGGTTATTTTGATAATATCCTGAAAAGCACCCCACGCTTTTTTACAATATAATCATTTTTTCTTACACTATTATTAATTCAAATTTATTAAAATTTATTTTCTATTTTTTAGTTGGATTTCTATAAAATCGTATTTTTTTAGTTTTTTTAACTATTTTTTTTGTTGCCCTTGTAGGCGACGAGCATACGGCCCACCTGATGATGAGTGGTTACCGTCGCCCATGGACTGCAGCAATGCCAGGGGCAGAGCCAAGCCGCTGCCTACCGAAAAGATTCAGTGTGAGTGAGCGAATGAATGTCTGAGTGGTTCCGTGAGTGAGTGAATGACTTAATGGTACTCCTAGTTATTGAGTAAAAGAATGAATGAGTTGGTATGTAAGCGAATGAATGAGTGAACAGTATAGTTTTAGAGTGAGTGACCGAATGAGTGAAAGATTTAGTTTATAAGTAAGCTGCTAAGTGATCTTCCCCTATATAGCATAATTATTACTTTCACCTTATTACGTTTCCAAGACGGCTGGTGGCATTCACGCGGTGATGTCTATGGACTCGTAGCTAATGCAACGGTATGTATGGATTGTCGTTGGGATGCAGGCGGCGCGTTCATCAAGGTGGAGAGCGGGGAGATGTACCGCGTGCAGTCGGTGCGCGGCGCCGCCGACGGGCTCGCCGACACCATCGCGCACCGGGACGGGCTCTTCGTCTGTCTGCTGTGCCGGAACAGCGACAAGCCAGGTACCGCACTCCCCCCGGACACGACCCCGGACCGATGACCCCTACAAATGTTTTCAACTAAACTGGTTTTTTGTTTATCAAATAAATGCGTTACATTTATGCCTTTAGAGCTGTTTGGATGCAGTTGTTTTTTTTTAGGCATTTTATGACCTGGTAACTAAGACTTTTAGGTCAAGTCCTATTTTAATTTATATTCTTATTTTTATGAAAAATAATAACATAGAGTGAAATTAAATGAAATGAGATGAAATATAGTCTTAGTAAAATGCTGGTCATTTAATGAGACTTTTTCAGTGGACTTTCTTGAGGATACCGAGAAGTCACGTCCAGCGGCTTTGTTTCATTTTCCCCACATTTGTGCACTTTCACAGATACTAAACAGTTAATAAGTCACCGATATTACACATTTAATCCTGAAGAAACACTAAATAGACAAAATAAAACAAATCACACAACTTCACTCCTCGCGTTCCCGCCAAAAAGTGGAATGTAGTTGCATGTAAAATTTTTTCCAATTACCCATGTCTTTTTGTTATATTTTAGAAAATGAAAAAATGGAGAGCACGAGCGACCCCAACGCGGCCATGAGCCACATGCGGCGCGCGCACGACGCCCGCGTCTACATCTGCAGCCTCTGCGCCGCCATGTTCCGCAGGAGGACCGACTACACCACGCACTTCGGTGACTGTCCACGCCCCTCCGAGATAGGCGGGGGGCCGCCCCTCTTCAGAAACAGGCGGGTGGGGGCCGCCCCCTCCGAAACAGGCGGGTGGGGGCCGCCCCCCTCCAAGACTTACTCCACGAGTACTAGTTGCACCCTTCAAACCGAAAGACGTTGCTGCGCGGGAGATATAGAAAGGGTGGCGGTACCTACCCGTGGGGACTCATACGACACCCTCACACTATTGTGTTTATTATTATTAAACTTGATGATAATTGGATACTGTCGGTCCTGAACGTCAAATTGCTCTATAAATCTCAAAAAGAATGAACTCACGACCCACTGGATTCGAGGTCGAAAGTTGACCCCCCAACCCCCCTCCCTAAGGCCCCCCCGTTGATTAACTAAGTCCGCGTGTCCTTCCAGCCGAGCACTCCCTGAAGCCGCGGGCGCGTGCGGCGGGCGGGTCGCACCGCTGCGCGCGCTGCGGGAAGACCTTCGCCTCCAAGTACACGCTGCAGGCGCACCTCAAGATCCACTCCGTGAGTGTGTCCCTGGACAGCGGCGCCAGATCACTATACAGCTACTTTTTTTTTATTGCTTAGATGGGTGGACGAGCTCACAGCCCACCTGGTGGTAAGTGGTTACTGGAGCCCATAGACATCTACTACGTTAATGCGCCACCCACCTTGAGATATAAGTTCTAAGGTCTCAAGTACAGTTACAACGGCTGCCCACCCTTCAAACCAAAACGCATTACTGCTTCACGGCAGAAATAGGCAGCGTGATGGGACCTACCCGTGCGGGCTCACAAGAGGCCCTACCACCAGTAAAAAGTTACGATCAACACACTTTGAGCACTCGTGAACAGAGTTCTGCTATGCGGGGGGACCGAATCGTTGTCGGTCCCCCCGGCTGGGAATGCATTCAGTCGCGTTATCTTCTAGAATGTTTATTGTACTCGAGTGTTCATCACTTAACAGCAAATCCATTTATTTCTTATCGAATGCGATAATAACTTTGAATGCTAATAGTTGAATTAATCAATCAACAGCTAACACGGGTAATAATGTATATATAATTAGAGTAGGTTATGTGTAATCTAACATTCTTCATCCTAAGCCAAGTGCCTATCGCAATGTATGACGTCATATGTGCCTAATATTTACTGGTGGTAGGACCTCTTGTGAGTCCGCACAGATAGGTACCACCATCCAAGGGTGGGACAGCCGTTGTAACTATTCTTGAGACCTTAGAAATTATATTTCAAGGTCGGTGGCGCATTCTATGGGCTCCTGTAACCACTTAACACCAGGTGGGCTGTGAGCTCGTCCACTCATCTAAGCAATAACAAAAAAAATCGTGCGTCAGTGTAGCGTTATCACAAATGACGTCACACTGGTCCCTATAAGCCCCCCTCCCCCGCAGGACCGCCCCCGCCCCTTCAGCTGCAGCCAGTGCGAGAAGTCCTTCTTCACGCAGCAGAACCTCAACCAACACGAGAAGACCCACTCTAGCGTCAAGGACTTCGTGTGCGGAGTCTGCAGTGAGTGTACTCCAAAGTCGAGGGTTCTAGTGTGGGCTAGTGTTGTCTGCTTAATGGTCGACCCGGTCCGTAACGACAGTCTGCTCGTTACTGCCACGAAACTATAGTGCCTTTTGATATCAAGGATGGGCTAAAAAGACCCTTTTTTAAGACCAC